>NC_143566.1:84305000-84632500 GCF_054136105.1 Typopeltis vanoorti
TAAATTGCAATCCCACCAACACACAAAAGAATAAGATACTTAAATTATTGAAAAAAAGTCACTTCCCCGTCCCAAAGACACAGTAAACAAACTCAAACCCTTCCATGTTAAAACACCTAGGATTTATGGAGCACCAAAAATTCACAAACAAGGTACACCCTTTCGCCCAATTGTGGACAGTATAAATAGTCCCACATACAAACTGGCTGGACATTTAGCCAAGCTACTAGCCATTCTCACAAACAATTCTCCCTCCTTTGTCAAAAATTCAGCCCACCTAAAAAGCATTTTATAACACCATACCCTAAAAAGCTCAGACTTAATGGTAAGCTTTGACATCACCTCACTATTCACAAATGTACCATAAATAGAAACCCTCAATCTACTGAAGTCACACTTCCCCCGCTGATATATTTGAACTATTCGAATTCACAATACATGCAGGATATTTCACATGGATAGGGAAAATATACAAACAAATAGATGGAACAGCCATGCCCCCCCCCCCCCCGCAAGCCAACTTTTACATAGAACACCTGAAAAAACTAGCAATCAATACAGCCACTCTCAAACCAACACTTTGGCTACGCTATGTTGATGATGTGCTTGCTATTTGGCCACATAGCCCAGAGACATTGGAAACATTCTTAGCGCATTTAAATAGCCAACATCCAAAAATCCACTTTACAATGGAACTGGAAGCTAATAACAGTCTGCCCTTCCTGGATACACTTATCACACGTCTTCCAGATGGTTCCTTATCATTTTCAGTTTTTAGAAAAGCCAACACATACAGGGAGATATTTACACGAACAATCACACCATCACCCTTCTCAACAATATGGCATTATAAAAACGCTAACCCACAGAGCGAGAGCAATCTGTTCCAATGACAATGCTCTTGCTGCTGAACTGGCTCACTTATGCCACACCTTCTTGGCCAATGGCTATAATCCCCATAAGATAAACAAAATACTAAATGCTCCTAAGAAATCCCTCCCACTATCCACCACAGAGAACTACAACAAAACAGTCACCATCCCATACATTAAAGGCACATCCGAAAAAATTTCTACAATTCTTAATAAACATGAACTACGCACCACATTCAGACCATGTGGCAAATTAGCAACCCTTATCCGCTCACCCAAGGACAACATTCCCCCTTTATCAAATCCAGGAGTCTATGAAGTACCCTGCTCGTGTAATCAAGCCTACTAAGGTCAAACAGGGAGAACTGTGAACATCCGCATCAGCGAACACAAAAGATACATCCGGCATTATTACTATGGCAAGTCGGACCTAGCAGACCATGCTCTGGATACCCCTGCACACAGGATCAACTGGAAGAACACAAAAGTACTGCACAGAAGCCCTGAAACACACTCCAAATCTCAACAAATATGGCTGTATAAATTTGCCTAAAATCTGGGAGACAGTCATCTTAAGGAAAAAACTAGTACCGTTTTTTTTTTCTCTGTTTAGGACTCTAGTCTTATGTGATAGTGGCTATATATATATTTTTTTTTCAGATAGAGGGTGCCAAAATCAGGACTCTGGTCTTTGTGTTGCTGCTACAATTTTGTTTAACTAGTCCGTTGATTACACCATGTTGTTATAGTCTCACGTATTGTGACAAACTGCGTTTTTGTGCTCTGAAGATGCTGGTTATAACACCAGCGAAATATCAGCAATAAGTTAATAAATATTATTAACTTATTGCTGTTTTTTTAACTTACTGCCGTTAAAAAAATAAACAACTTTTACCATATATGGCTGTTGCATAAGTACACACTTAGGATACTGATTAATGGCATGAAGCTTGAATAATAGGTTTAACCCCTACTTATATTTGAACAAAAGCTCACAATAATATTAATGTTTCATCTATATGCCAATACTTCATTGGTTGAATATGTACTAAAGTCAAACAAGCATCTATCCCTCCCCCCCTTTTTTTAAAATCATTTTTCTTTTGCACTGGTCAGCTTTTGAGTCTTATCGTGAATGGTTCCCTGTAGCTTTGACTGACATCTCTTTTAACTTTGCCATTAGCTTTATACTAGTAAAACAGTTATCATAGCATAAATTAAAAAGTTTTGTATTGCATTTCAATAGAATTTCAGCATATTTGATCACAAGATTTCCCATAACCCAAAGCTAATTTCTTTTCCTGATCTAATTGTGAGTTTTTTCCCTTGATATGGTTCAAACCATATTAAATACCCAAGCACTGCACGAATCTTGAAAACCAAAACGAATTGGTTTTCCATGAATGTATGTCATGGTTTCCAAAGTATTCACACGTTGACTCGTAAAAGCCATAAAATTCTTCTAAATAGGTGTACTGAAAAACCTTTTCATCGAGGTGATTCATTAGATGTCTAAGTTTAATAAATTTATCAGAATAATCTAGTGTTGTTAGCAGTGCAAATTTGGAAAGAGCTTCAAATCTATTTTGCACCATTGCATTGGCAGGAAGAGAATGATGAGTATCACATGCATTCTCCCAAAACATCGTTCTTCTCGATGGTGAATAGCCACCCACTCAACAGCATTATTCCTAAGAAACACTTAATTTCTTTTGATAGTTACAAGTTTTTGATTTTTTGCAAACCATACCTATTTGTTTCTGTGGCAATCACACATCATTAAACAAAATATTGCAGTGGACAGATTTTAGTTTTTGAGTTGTTCTATGTGAACATCTTCTGCTGACCAAGCTGCAATTTTAGGCTCAATGTTTCTCTTTTCCCATTTATGTAGATATTTTTCCCTTTTTGGGATTTAGATTTCTCATCTTCAATTGAAAAATCACCTAAAGGAGCTGGAGTGTGGAGCATGCTTCCAGGCAAATATCATTCCTGGACCATCTTCAGCAGAATCTTTATCAGTAATATTTCATGGTTACATTCCATGAAAGTTATAGAAAAAATTATTTTTCTATAACTTTCATGGAAATAGAGAGCAATCTTCAGTTGAATCCAAAATGTCATTTAGTTTTTAGGAACTTTGGATTTGCTGTAGAACTGCTTAAGATCCATTCTACTGGTGGTGTGGGAGGAAAAGTACGTATACACGTGTGAATGTATGTATATAGGTAAGAATGAATATATTTTGTATTGTGTTGTGTCAGAAAAAGTGCTGATTCACTTTTGATGAGTCATCCTGTTTCCGACCCAACAAAAGGTAATGTTTAAAACCAAGGATAAGGACATACTTATGCTTTCAGAAGAAAAGCTAAAAGATAGTGCACAATTGCTCATTCAGAAGTAGTATGTCTAACCTTCTTTAGTTGTAGATATAAAGTGATTTGAGTAATCCATAATTAAAATTGATATTGTCTGGAAAATAATTAACAAGGGAAAAATATGTATCGATGCTGAAGTGTTACTATTAGAAGTATGTAAGATGATATAAGTATTAGAGCCATGTCAAAAACAGTTCGGAGTTGCGGTGACCAATTGGCCTCTGCTATGAGCATGATGTAGTCACCAAGAGAGGGCGCTCACATTTACTATATAAGTTTCGGTGCGCGATTCAATCGCTCTCTTGTTTTCTGTTCCTGATCCAAGTCCTGGATAGCTGTGAAGCTTGCTGCCATACCCAGCAACAATCTCCCTGTTTGCTGTACGTGCCGTGTCGAGTATAGCCTCACCGAAGGAATGCGGCCAGAATTCCAGCATAGAGCCGTTGGTTAGTTATGCCAACGTATAAGTCAGCAAAAGGTGAACCTTTTGAAGAAAATAGAAGTATGTCACAGATGCCATTAGAATACATGGTGAGAAAATGAGGAAGTGTAATCAAGGAAGTCTCAACAACTACAAGAAAAGACAAGAACGGTAAGGTGCAAGTTTTCATACTCGTTTTGAATAATAACCAAAGAAGGTATTGGAATCAGAGAATTAAGGAGCTCCATACAATTAACTTTCATTTAGTGTCTAAGGAACTGTTTTGGACTATTCTGTCTACGTCTAATAAGCTAGTGCCACCCTAAGCTTAAGCTTAGCAGGGAACCAAGCCTTCAAACTGTTTATTTTGGAAGAAATCAATTAAGACATTATGTTAGAAATTAGCTTGAATGTTAACTGAAATTTATGGGGAGGATAAAGCCTGAGCATAAGCAAGAATATTATCCCATGTTAAAATTGTAAGACGAAATACGTCTGATATGCTCTATACTAGGATTGTATATAACTATGTGCATGTGTTATTTTTATATGTGGGAACTGAGTAACTCTGTGAGAATTAACCAAGTCTGAACATAGTAACACAAAAGAAAGTGAGACTGTTAGAATAGATTTTGGAGTAGACATTTTGGATATATTAACTTAAAGGGGGGGGGGGGGAGTTCAGACTTTAGTATTGGAATTTCTAATTAAAGTGTATATATGTAAGTGTTTAAATAAATGTATTTCTTTAACCCAAACCTCATGAGTCTGTCGTTTTCTGGGATTTGAATTACCAGTTATTAAATTTTGGACCATGCATAAGTAAAAAGGGGA
This sequence comes from Typopeltis vanoorti, assembly GCF_054136105.1. Classification (NCBI taxonomy): domain Eukaryota; kingdom Metazoa; phylum Arthropoda; class Arachnida; order Uropygi; family Thelyphonidae; genus Typopeltis; species Typopeltis vanoorti. The sequence continues at coordinate 84,309,506 of NC_143566.1, forward strand.
ATCCATTAACAAAAGAAAAAGAGGGGCCCACGACTGCAAATCACTTGATCCCTATATTATTTTGAGTTGTTTAATTGTGTATCAGAATTCAGTTGCCGGCTGGCGCAGTCGATTTAAACAATTATAAATTTGTCGGCAACGGAATAACTGAAGCTAAAAAGTGATAGAAAGATAGAGATAATATAACCATAACAATAATAGGGAAATAATAACGAGACGTAACAATTGCATATATGTAAAACAATACAATAGAATCATACAGTTGTAATATCCTTGCCATCAGACATTTTTTATGCAAATACCTAGCATCCTAAATATAGGACATTGATTTGTAAATGCATATAGCACAAGCACATTTCAGTTGGTAAACCTTTAATACTGGTTAAAATTTAATGCTTTTTGATTAAAATAAACATGAAAAGATAATTTGATAACTGACAAATACTGCAACACTTACCTGTGTGAAAATAGAAACTCAGAAATTTAGCTTTCAAAAGTGGCAACAACAAACTTATCACTTAAAAGTCATAAACAACACTGAGTATATTTTTTCTAAAGACTCTTGGAATGCATGGGCATAGTAGTTTTTCATTTTCTATAAATATTTTTTTGATGGACTATATAAAGGATGCTGGGCATAAATGGATTGAACTCATAACTTTCTTTAAATTTAAATGTGCAACTGGTTTTTTTTTTTCAAATTAGAAAATATGGTCTGTACCTTCTCAGAATCATTTCTGCCAACACATCTAAATTTTCCACATCTCTCTTTGAATCACCTCAGCAGTTTCTTTTCAGGAAGCACTAAAATTGTCTCCCCTTGCTCATAATTTTATGGAGACATGAATTCTTTGCAATCAGTGTGCAATATCAGCCATATTTTCACTCCTTTCAGTGCAATATCAGCCATATTTTCACTAATTTCATTGATTTTTTATTCAAATATATGTTTCATATTCAAATCTATAACATTTTTAAGCACAATTATTTTACTTTTGTTTGAAAGATCTACTAGAATTACTTTTCCTTTTTTGTAGATACATCATAACTTGACAAACAATTCACTAATTCAAAAAAATTAAATTAAACTGATCACTATAGCTCACTTTTCCTAATCATAATTGTTTAAATGTTTGGAAATTCCCAAACAGGTATGTCTGTATTCTATTAGTGTAACTGATTGACTAAGAGAGTCATGCATGATATGACCATGGAATTATTCTCTTCCCACAATTCATTTCTTGCAATACATCTGTGTCTTTTTTAACACCTATCTGCAAACCACTTCAGCACTTTTTTTTTTTTTTTTTTTACAAGAAGCAGTAAAATTTTCTCCCTTATCTTAACCACTTTTACATTTGTGCATGCTTTACTAGCACTCTTGCATTTGTTGGTTGGACTCTATAAGTGCAACCTGCTGACCGAGAACCTTGTACACAACATGTGACCACAGAATATTTTACTATTATTATTATTATTCCAGGAAACTCCAAGGAGTCGACAGACTCATCGAGGGAGGCCCTAACATCATGTCAAGAACAACTATTCAACATTCACACAGTATCTATCATACCTTGTCTTGAACTCATTCACAGTTGAAGCACCCACAACAGACTCTGGAAGCTTATTCCACTCATTCACCACTCTCCAAGTAAAAAACCTAGCTCTAACATCCTTGTCAACCACGCTCTTGCCCAGCTTCCATGCATGGCCCCTAGTCCTCCCACCACCAGTCATATTGTCAAAAATATCTTCTGGATCAATCTTATAAAAACCCTTCAGTAATTTGAATGTCTCAATCATATCACCCCTCCTTCACCTATCGTCCAATTTCTGCAACCCACAAATCCTCAACCTATTCTCATAAGGTTCATTCCACAGACCTGCTATCATCTTGGTCACTCATCTCTGGACCCTCTCCACTTCCTCCCCATCACGAAGAAACCCTGGTGCCCATAACTGGGTACAGAAGTCCAGATAGGGTCTTATCAAGGCTCGATACCGAGGAACAACAACTTGTTTGTCTCTGCATGTTAAAGTATTTTTCAGAAGCCAAGTGATTTGGTGAGCTGTTTTAGTTACTTTTGCAATATGCCCCCTAAACTTCAACTCCCTATCCACCAACACTCCCAAATCCCTGGCCTCATCAATCTCCTGGAGTACGGTTCCACCAATGCGATATCTGCTGCTATTCTGGAATTTTATTGCAGTTTGCTTTTTTCGCTTTAGTGCTACTCACACAGTATATATCACATAAGACTAGATGAAAAATAGCATGCATAGACATCTGTGGCTAATTGGTTCAGAAGGCATATTTCGGTGATTACACCACATTTTTTATTATTCAGTTATACAACATACTGAAATAATAGTTCCCAACAAGTTTTGTAAATTTTAGGATTTACATCTTCAGGGGTAAATAGTATCACTTCAAGTTTAAACAAGAGAAATTAATAAATATAAATCATAACCGTTTGGCTATTCATAAACTCAAATAACAGAATGCAGATATAAAACGTTATATCTGCATTTTATAATATGCTGAAAAACCCAACCCAATGCAATAAAAATCAAGGTTTAATTCTCTAAGTGTGGTCAGCTCTAATAAAAAATTTACCTCAATCTGAGCTCGGACTGTATGAATGAAAACAAGAACACATGACATCGTCCAGTATTGTTCAACGTCAATAACGTTTTATATCTGCATTCTGTTATTTGAGTTTATGAATAGCCAGACGGTTATGATTTGTATTTATTAATTTCTCTTGTTTAAACTTTAAGTTATACTATTTACTCCTGAAGATGTAAATCCTATGATTTACGAAACTTGTCAGGAACTATTATTTCAGTATGTTGTATAACTGAATAATAAAAAATGTGGTGTAATACCGAAATGTCTTTTGAAAAATAGCATGTTTTATGACATGACAGTTTGCAGATTCAGTGCTTTGTTCTACTTTCAAGTATATACTTGTCACAAATAAGAATTATTATTCATGGGGGGGGAAGAAATCATGCTTCAAAAAAATCACAGTATTAAGCAGACACCAATTATGTATGTGTGTGTGTGTGGATGTAATTTTGTATTAGTCATTTCTGATTCTTTATAAACCATCTGGAGCTTATCAAAACAATAAGTTTGGAAATTTTATTAATAATTTCTTGAAATTTAAACTTAAATGGTCATCTCCTATAGTAGTGATCCTGAAATAACTGTATGTGACAGTCACATTAAAAATGGCTTCAGTTTGTATGCAGTAGTTTTTATTTATTACGCACTTGACCGAGTATTTTGTATATACATTGTGTGACATTGGCATGTATCTGCATAAAGGTTTCTAATTCTGTGGTCAGTATGTGTATTAGCCATGTCCAATGTTCCATAAATTCATCAAGTTCACATTTCATTCTATTAGTTATGTCATCCATTTTTACAACTCCTAAGACAAGTTGGAGCCACTATTCTATATACATATATATATATACACACACATATATATATATATATACAGGGTGTTCGGGATAAATTTGACATATTTATAATTAATTATATTTTTCCGTAAGTTACATGTATTAACACACACTTCTCTTCATTTAAAAGTTTGGACCCTTCTTCATTCATATACAAGATGTCAGAAAGGATGGATAGCTGGAACCCACCTGAATCATGGAAGAGAATAACTTGTATCATGATGATTCGTGCCCGCCATCAAAATAAGGATATTACGACTGCTGCCCAATGCTCCCTGAATACAGTAAAAACAATCAGGCATGAACTAGAGACTTGCAATGGTGACTACGAGGATGTAGCAAGAAGAAAGATCCCTAGCAGACGATCTGATTGCGTTCGTACAGCAGAATTCCTCGCAAATCTGCAGGAACAGGTGTTGAAGAACCCTGGCATTGGAATTCGGGCTTTGTTCGTGGAGTTGCTAACTGTAGTCAAGCCCTGGATAACAAGGGTAGCCAATGGTAGGCCGTATGTATGGCAGCAGGATTCGGCCCCTTGCCACACCTCTGGGAAAAGTCAAAAATGGTTGTCTGAAAATTTCTACGACTTCACCAGTCCAAATGTTTGGCCTCCAAACTCCCCAGACCTTAAGCCCATGGATTATTTTGTATGGGGCGCAGTTGAAAAAGACACCAATCGCACTTCCAGTAATACAAAAGCCCAGTTAATGGATAAAATTAAAACAGTTTTTGCGGCCCTTCCCAGGGAGACTGTAGCATCAGCTTGTTCGAGGTTCCGAAGCAGAATTGAAGCTGTGATCGATGCTAATGGTGGTTATTTTGAGTAAATCTTGTTGATAGTATTGTAATTAACTCTGCCTGTAATGTTTTTTTGTCAATTCATTAAATTTAATAGATACAAAGAAGATTTTCTTTTTCCTTACGAAACTGTCAAATTTATCCCGAACACCCTGTATAACCACCATTAGCATCGATCACAGCTTCAATTCTGCTTCGGAACCTCGAACAAGCTGATGCTACAGTCTCCCTGGGAAAGGCCGCAAAAACTGTTTTAATTTTATCCATTAACTGGGCTTTTGTATTACTGGAAGTGCGATTGGTGTCTTTTTCAACTGCGCCCCATACAAAATAATCCATGGGGTTAAGGTCTGGGGAGTTTGGAGGCCAAACATTTGGACTGGTGAAGTCGTAGAAATTTTCAGACAACCATTTTTGACTTTTCCCAGAGGTGTGGCAAGGGGCCGAATCCTGCTGCCATACATACGGCCTACCATTGGCTACCCTTGTTATCCAGGGCTTGACTACAGTTAGCAACTCCACGAACAAAGCCCGAATTCCAATGCCAGGGTTCTTCAACACCTGTTCCTGCAGATTTGCGAGGAATTCTGCTGTACGAACGCAATCAGATCGTCTGCTAGGGATCTTTCTTCTTGCTACATCCTCGTAGTCACCATTGCAAGTCTCTAGTTCATGCCTGATTGTTTTTACTGTATTCAGGGAGCATTGGGCAGCAGTCGTAATATCCTTATTTTGATGGCGGGCACGAATCATCATGATACAAGTTATTCTCTTCCATGATTCAGGTGGGTTCCAGCTATCCATCCTTTCTGACATCTTGTATATGAATGAAGAAGGGTCCAAACTTTTAAATGAAGAGAAGTGTGTGTTAATACATGTAACTTACGGAAAAATATAATTAATTATAAATATGTCAAATTTATCCCGAACACCCTGTATATATGGTTTACCAGGTACCTTCCTTATGTGGCCTCTCTCACTTAGGTCAAACAGGAAGGCTGGCATTTGTTTGCCTAGAAAAATAAAAACACAAAGATTACATCAAATTCCATAAATCTGACAAGTAGAACTTTCTTAAATGCAATCGCTGCCTATTACAGAGTTCAGTAGCATTAAAACCATATCCTCCACAGAAGCTGATTCTTAATGGAAAAAGTTAATAAAAAGAACTGTGAAACTCTGCTCTGCAAAACAAATTTTGGGAAACAATTCTCCTAAACATCACTTTTTTATACATAATACTTGAACTTTAATGGCATGTCAATCCTAGCTTATCTGTAATGTCATGCAAATAATATATGATTTATTATTAATACTTACAATGAAATGCTGTATTCTACTATTGACTTCTTGTACCTATCACTGCACTGAATATGACCTTAATACCAGGCCAAAAAATTTTTTGCAAGAAACAAAAAAATTATAGTGTGTGATATCCATTAAGTATTTTCATTAACTATACTAGTTCCTGATTTGCTGGCTGCCCTGTAGTGAGAAAAAAAATTTTTTTTTAGAGCCTGTATTGCAATCTAAATTGAAATAAACACAAACAAATGAATTTACATGCTTGCTCTGTCAGTTATGTTTTACACACAATACACTATTTTACCAAAAGTGATGGGATATGTGCAGATATAAACAAAATGTTTCTTTATTGACAGAAATCATTTCAGTATATATCAAGGCTGACTTTCTGTCTAATAAGAAGTTAGTAGTGGTGTGCTCTACTCCTTTTCTAAAGCATTATTAAGTTCCACTAATAAAGAGGACTGTCTCATGTTATTTCATTTCATTCCACAAATATCCTACCAATATGTTAAAGATACCAAGCAATTTTAAACCTGGTTTTACTCCATTTTTTCCAAGTAAGCAAACAGACAAAATGTCAAGTTTGCACCTGCAATTTATGCAAGACTAGCTGATCCCACAGGTAGTGCAAGACCAAGGCAACTCGTGGTAAAGGTGGGGCAAGCTCTGATCACTAATCTTAATATTTATCCTTAATGCCAAAACACATCTCCAAGAAGGGGATGTATGATGTTTTGTATTAAAGGCAAGGGGCCACTACCCAGACTGGTTTCGACCTTTATTGAGGTCTCATCAGTGGGAGCCAGGCTAGAAATACCAAGATTTAGTAATGCAGAGCTTGTAAGTATTTTACCAAAACAAGTTACCATAGGGTGTTATAACCTTATTAAATAAAAATCTCAGGAGGAGATATAGATGTAGAAAGTATTTTTAACTTGGGTATAGTTATGTTAAAGATACCAAGCAATTTTAAACCTGGTTTTACTCCATTTTTTCCAAGTAAGCAAACAGACAAAATGTCAAGTTTGCGCCTGCAATTTATGTAAGACTAGCTGATCCCACAGGTAGTGCAAGACCAAGGCAACTCGTGGCAAAGGTGGAGCAAGCTCTGAACCCTAATCTTAATATTTACCCTTAATGCCAAAACACATCTCCAAGAAGGGGATGTATGATGTTGATGAGACCTCAATAAAGGTCAAAACCGGTCTGGGTAGTGGCCCCTTGCCTTTAATACAAAACATCATACATCCCCTTCTTGGATATGTGTTTTGGCATTAAGGGTAAATATTAAGATTAGTGATCAGAGCTTGCTCCACCTTTACCACGAGTTGCCTTGGTCTTGCACTACCTGTGGGATCAGCTAGTCTTGCATAAATTGCAGGCGCAAACTTGACATTTTGTCTGTTTGCTTACTTGGAAAAAATGGAGTAAAACCAGGTTTAAAATTGTTTGGTATCTTTAACATAACTATACCCAAGTTAAAAATACTTTCCAATATCCTACCAAATTCATGTCAGAACTCTGCTGGCCACCATAATGTTCCATTCTGATGATGTTCTCACCAAACCATGTATTAAACCATATCACTGCTTTGTGAACATGGAGTGTTATTGTATTAGAGGGTGCAAGAGTAAATAACATAAAGCAGAACCCAACAGCCATGCATTACAACTCCACCTCCAAATTTCATTACTGAGACAACACCAGGTAAGAAACATTTTCCAGGCATCTTCTACATCCAAATATAAAACATCAGACTGGAAAAGCATGTAGTGTGACTCATCGCCACACTGGAACAATTTTCATTTCTTTATGTAAGACTTTATATAAAGTCTTACATAAAGAAAGACTTTATGTAAGTTGAGGTTGAGGTTAAATGTTGAGGTTAAATGCAACCTTTCCATGAAACTTCATACCTTGCAGCTCTTCATGTTGTGGTAACACTTACAGAATGGTTCATGGCTACTTGCATCTCCAAACACAGATTCTCTAACATTTGATGGCAAAATGAAGTAACAGGCCTTCAGCTACTAAATAAGTCAATATTTTGTTTACTTTTGGACTTTGGAATGTTTAATTGCTTTATATATACTGTACATGCTATAGCATGTACAGTATATGTAAATGATCTATCATTTCCTCACTCTGAAATGCTGTTAACTCTTTTGGTGTACTCATCATTCAGTACACAAGACTGAAATGACGTGAGAAAACATTGATTTCTTTATAAATCGCAAAATTTGCATATTCATAATCATATCCATTTTTCTGCAAGGGAATCTAATGACTTTTAGTAGAATAACTGATAGGTCAACAAAACATTTTTTTTTTTATGTTGATCTTATACATGAAAGGTCATAAGGCCTATAACACTACAGTGCCATGTGTGGATAAGTGATTAAGGAGAAAAATGTTGCCTGTTATGTTTCTGTGGGAAAAACAGTATGGGATAGATTGTTCCATGAATATAGGTCAATGGAATGAAGGAAGCTGATGAGAAGTTAGTTTAGTGTGATCAAAGCTGGCCAGTGGCTGCTCTAATTCTTCTGTGGTTAGAAGAAAGTGGAGGAATGGTAGCAGCCAATTCAGTGGAGCAATGCCAGTGAAAATATCTATAGAAAAGGCAACACACTGAAACAGAGAACACCTATAATAGAGTGAGGGAAGGATCATCTATTAAGTGGATTACCCTCTTCTGAATATCATCAAGAATTCTTAGAAAGGTCTTGGGTGCTCCCTCACAAATGTGAGACCAGTACTCTAAAGTTGGATGGATCTGAGATTTATAAAGTGTTAGAAGAGAGGCAATTTTTAGAATGGAAAAGAACACCAAGCTTTTTAGAGGCTATGTATGTAATACGTTCGCCAGGATAAACTCGATCTGACAGTCAACCCAAGAAGAGAAAGTTCGTCTTGAAAGGAAACTGGAACATCAAAAATGAGAGGGGATGAGGTAGGATTTTTCTTACAGGTAATAAGATAGGCTTGAGTTTTCTTGGCATTGAAATTTACTAAGCTGTTTTCACCCCATTTCAGGATGTTGAGGTGGTCAGCATTCAAGTCACTGGTTATGGAAAATCTTGAGGCATCTAACATTATGGAATAAGATTTGAAGTCAGAGAAAGGTCATTAATATAAAGGAAGCAGTGTGTGGGTAAGAGCACAAAACTATGAAGCACTCCAGCATTGATGGGGAAATCTGATGAGAGAAGCCATCCACCACGACACAATGAAATATCAGTGAGGAAGCTGGAAATCCAATCACAGAGTTTAGAAGGGAGGCCATAAGATGGCAGCTTGTTCAGGAGGCCTCGTGCCAGACACTATCAAATGCCTTAGAAATATTGAGAGTGATAACATGAGTTTCTCCAAATCTTTTCATGGCTTGAGTCCAAAGGTAGGTGAGATTAGCTAGGAAGTTGGCTGTAGAAGGAGAATGGTGGAATCCATATTGGAGATCGCTAATTTACTGATGAATCTCCAACTAATGAAGAAGCTGGTTGTTGATAACCTTTTCCATCACTTTTGAAAGTACTGACAGCAATGGGATGACAGTTAGATGGTTGACTTTTGTCTCTCTTTTTGGGTAATGGCTGGATGCGGGCTTTCTTCAATGCTGTTTGGTAGACATCAGTAGAATATGAAAGTTTATATAGATAATACAGGATGGGTGTCAATTCTGGAGTACAAGTCTTGGGCACAACTAGAGGAATATCATCTGAACCAGAAGCCTTATTAGTATCAAGATTAATGAGGGTTTTTCTGATGTACTTCTGGCAAAGATTCAGAGGAGGCATGCAGTGGGCAGTTTGTGGAAGTATGGGAGGCGATTTGCTTTTTGTCGTCCAGATAGGAGTTGGAGGAAAAAAACTGATGCCAAGAGGTCTGCATTTTCCTTGGTGTTGTTACCATAGCTATCAGGATGCAAGAGAGGTGGCAACATGGAAGGGCAGAAGTTATACAAAACAGCCTTCGCAAAAGACACCACAACGCTTGATTGCCAATTGAGCAGGAGGCTAATTTTTTGCATTTCATTAGTAGGAAATCTCTTTGGCATCATTGATAACTTTTTTTACACATTTCTAGCTGTTCTGTAAAATGAATGAGAAATGGAGTTTTTAATTTAAGCCATTGAAACATAAGATGCATTTTTATCATGGACAGCAGAGGCACATTTTTTTGAGAACCACGGCTTGGATACAGGTTGAGGGTTTGAAGTCAGTGGGTAATGAAGGCACTCATTTCAGTTACTAGTTCAGTGCAGGTGTTTGGATCAAGAGAGTGAAAGCAGCAATCTGACCATTGAAAAGAAGCATAAAAATTCTGTAGGTCATCCCAGTTGTCACAATTATAGTGTCATAGGGTGCGAGGCTGAAATTGAAAAAGAGGAGAAGGAGACTTGAATAAGATTGTGGTCAGAATTGCCAATGGGAGAGCAGATTTCACAGCATATTTGGAGGGAGTGTTGGTTAGGAAAAGGTCAAGAATGTTTGTCGAATGATGAGGATTATCTGTTATTCTGGTTGGTAGATTGATTACTGTGTTAGGTCATGGCAAATGATTCTATAAATTAAAGATGCCAACAAGTTATATTCTTGGTTTCATTCTTTATCCAAGTGAAAACAAACAAAGTTTGCATGTGAAGTCATCTCACAACTGGACTACTTTTTTTTTTGAAGCTAATGATTTCATATCAATTACCATAGCATCCCATAATGCAATGCACATATATTATTATTACAGGCAACTCCAAGGAGTCCTTAGACTCATCGAGGGAAGCTCTCTAAACATGATGTCAAGAACTTTTCAACATTTGCACAGTATTTATCATACTTTTCTTTGAACTCATTCACAGTTATGGCAACCCCAACCGACTCTGGTAACCTATTCCACTCATTCACTACTCTTCAAGCAAAAAACCTAGTTCTAACAGCCTTGCTGACTACACTCTTACTCAGTTTCCATTAATGGCACTAATCCTACCACCAGACCTGTTCTGAAAAATTTCTTCTGAATTAATCTTGTAAAAACCCTTCAGTAATTTGCATGTCTCAATCATATCACCTGTTTACCACCTATCAACCAGTTTCTGTAACCACAAATCTTCAACCTCTTCTCATAAGGTTCGTTCTATAGACCTGCTACCATCTTGGGGTCACTTGCCTCTGGATCTTCTCCTCCTCATCACCAAGCAACTCTGGCACCCAGTAGTCAAGATGGTGTCTTATCAAGACTTGATAAAGAGGAACAATAACCTGCTTGTCAAAGTATTCTTCAGTAACCAAGTGATCTGATGAGTTGCTTCAGCCACTTTTGCTATGTGCCCCCTAAACTTTAACTCCCTATCCACCAACTCTCCCAAGTCCCAGATTTTGTCAATTTCCTGGAGTACAGTTCCAACAATGTGGTATACAGCTGGTAATCATTTCATCCCAAAATGCATAACCTTACAGTTTGCCACATTAAATTGACATCCATTCTCTTTTGCACAGACTGCCAGTCTATCTAATCATCTTGCAAAATTTTGACAACATGTGTATTAACTATTGCTGTACCCAATTTTGCATCATCGGCAAACAACTGAACAGTTCCTGTCAGATCCTTTCCTATATTGTTAATGAACAAATTAAACAATAGCAGTCCAAGAACAGAACCCTGTGGCACACCACTAGTCACAGGCCTTTTTTCAGACTCTACACTCCTGAATAAGCTACTCTCTGATATGTCTCCATCAACCATCCTCCTATCCATCTCACTAACCTTATATCCATTCCCATGTGCTCCAGTTTACTGATTAGAATTCAATGTGGTAGCCTGTCAAAGTCCAGCAGTATCACTGTAAACCCATTACCTTTATCTGACTCAGCTGTCACTGTTATAAAATGTGGAACCCTTCAAAAAACCATGCTGCCCCTATACAGTATCCCAATTCCATCTATCCATTCCTGTATTTTGCTCTTGACCAACTTCTCCAATACTTTGACTGCAACTCCTGATGTGCTGATCAGTCAGTAATTTGCTACATCAGTCTTGGAGCTTCCTTTATGCAATGGAACTATTTCCCCCCCCCCCGGTCCAATCCCTCGGGACTAACCCACAGCTAAGACTTAAATTCAACAATATGGTCAAGGGCACTGACAGTTCCCTTGCCACCTCATATAAAACTCGAGCTGGTATAACATCCAATCCTACAGCTGTATTCACATTAAGGTTCTATAATATGCTATGCACTTGCATTTCATTTACCTCAATTCCTGTATAAGCCTTTCGCTCTCTTGTTCCTGCACTATCCACCTGGATGATGCACTCTTGCAAAGTGTTGACTTAGTAATTCTACTATTTCGACTGATTCAGTTACCTCCATACCATCGGCATTCATTACAACTATTCTACCATAAACATTCTTTCTTTTACTTGCAGCATATCGAAAGAACTGTTTTGGATTCTCTTTAGCCTGCATTGCTAACTTCCTTTCAAAATCTGCTTGTCTTTCTTACCAAGCTAGTTACCCTTCTGGACTGTACCTTGTACTGCTCATGTGCCTGCAGGTTACCTTTCTCCTTAAATTCCCTCCAGAATTGTTTCTTTTTTCGCAGCTCCAGCTTAATGATGATATTCATCCATTTAACTACCACTTGATTTACTCTCCTCACTCTAGCTATGCAGCATGCCATTACCTCCCTCAAACACTGCTTCACCACTTTCCATGCACTTTCAACATCCAGCCCTTGCAGATTTACATGCCATAGCATCGATCCAAACAATCTCCTAAGCTTGTCATACTTACCAGCCCTGTAATTCCACATGAACCCGGTCTTAACTGAAAATTCTACACATTTAGCCACCTCCCAGGTTAAGACCATATGATTGCTCTCACCAATTGTGGCAACGTGGTCATATTCATTATAGACAAATTTTCAGATGCAATCACTAGACCGAGCACTCTCAAACCCCTAGTACATTTGCAGTTCATCCATTAGTAACTGCATAAATTCCATTTCCTTCCTCCCATGGGTAATTTCAATCTATTCCCATAGTTGAAATCCATAATAATTACCTGTCTTCCACTCATTGAGTCTATTTGCCGATGCATACTATCTCCATCTTTTCCATCCCCTGGTCTTTAGCAGCATCCAACTGTATATTTTGTTCTGCTATCCTCAATCTCACACCAGATAGCCTCAAATGTGTTATTTTCATTGGCCTGCAGTTGAACTTCTACTCTCTTTGGTTGCAGTTCATCGGCTATCATCAATAACACTCCCCCCCATTTTTCTACCCTCCCTGAACACACTATATCCTTCACATTCTATCCAGTTAACTATATCATCTTCTGTTAGCCATGTCTTGCTAATGCCAATAACCTTTGGCCAGGATGAGCCAACCAATGTTAAAAATTCCTCCTGCTTGTTTGAAATGCTCCTGGCATTAGTGTACATAAACTCCCTTAGGCCCATCGCTATCCTGACGAATGTGATAGTTTATACTAACTATCACATTCTGGTTTGTTACCCGTGGTACTAAGCTAGGCATATTATACACATTCTTACACTCAACTGCCTTACTGATGTCTGCATATCTACTCAACAGATTTCCCCCCCCCCTACACACACACAAAAAAAATCCTCTAGTTTCCCTGATTCTGCACATCCATTTTCACTTCATTCAACAACACTTTTCCCATTCTCCAAACACCAAATCCATTGAGATGCAAACCAGCCTTCTTGCATAAGTCCTTTTGCCCATCATATCCACAAACTCCACACTACTCCTCCTACATAACCTACGCATTGAGTAATTTGCTATTATGGTTCTTTTTAGCTCTACTCTGTCATACCGCAGCAACAAACTTACTATCTTAACTCTCTCAATCGTGTCACATTTAATCTCACTCTCTCAATCCTATCTAGCATTACATCACACACACATTTTCAATCGTATATTGAGATCAATCTTCTACTTTAATCTTATAACCAGAGACACACTTTGATCCTTGCTCTCGTAGCATTTTCGGCACACTTTCCCACCACTATTGCTTTCAAACCAAATTCCAGCTGCCTTCGGTAATGCATACATTTCACAGACATTGCACTGCATGAAGTCCCTTTGATTAAATTCTTTAAACAATGATGCCATTGTTCAGCTTTGCATCGGTGCCATGTGCTATGCTCCATTACTCACCATGTAAAAGACTAAATTAACAATCTTTAAAACAAAACTTCAAACCTTAAATTAACTCCACAATACAGTCTAATTCTAACACAGTTTTTTAACTGATAACACTATTTTTTTAAAATGAAACAACTTAGTTTTTGGAGCTCTCCAAACACAGTTGCACCACGATCAATGCACTGTATAATGCTATGCATCATGGGAAGGGCCACTACCCAGACTGGTTTCGACTTTCATTGAGGTCTCCTCGGTGGGAGTCAGACCCAGAAGTGATACCAAAGTTGAAGTAACGTAGAAGTCATATTTCCATATACAAGTAGTCAAAAGGTGTCACACCTTATTACTAAATATTTACAACTTCACAACTGGGCTACTTGTATATAGAGACTAATGACTTCACATCAATTGCCATAGTAATAAGTAATTAGCAATATATTAGTACTATGGCAATCGATGTGAAGTCATTAGCCTCTATATACAAGTAGCCCAGTTGTGAAGTGACTTTATGTGCAAACTTGGATAAATGATGAAACCAAAAATAATTTCTTGGCATCTTTAATTTATAGTATAACCAAGTGAAAAAACTTTCAACATCTGTTTAAGTAATAAGGTGTGACACCTTTTGGAAATATGACTTCTGCATTACTTCAACCTTAGTATCACTTCTGGGTCTGTCTCCCACTGATGAGACCTCAATAAAGGTCAAAACAGGTCTAAATAGTGGTCCTTCCCATAATGCAGAGCATTATACATGTCCTCAAGGTATGTGTGTTGCATTATGGGATACTATGGCAATTGATGGGAACTCATTAGCCTCTATATACAAGGCCCAGTCGTGAAGTGACTTTTGCATCCATAGCACAAACTGCTTCCCCTACTCCAAACTTCACAGATTAAGCTGCAAGAGAAGCTGAATCATTTGCCGTTGAAAGTTTTTTCACTTCATTATGCTATAAATTAAAGATGCCAAAGTGTAATGAAGTGAAAAAACTTTCAACGGCAAATGATTCAGCTTCTCTTGCAGCTTAATCTGTGAAGTTTGGAGTAGGGGAAGCAGTTTGTGCTATGGATGCAAAAGTCTCAAAGGAAAACATTCTCACAATTTGGGTAATTAGTTTGTAAGAAATCAATTTTTAGTGATAGGTAGTCAAAATGGGAAGCAGGATTGTCAGAATTATGAGAACAGTAAAGGCAGCAAATGAAGACTATAAAGTGAGGTAAGGAAATCTTGAGCCAGAGTAGATCAAAAAGTGGGGATTCCAAGTTGGATAGCCTTTGACAAGGGATATCAGATTTCACAAAAGTACATGTTCCACCCTTTTTGCAAAATGCATCACGTAGTTGGATAGTTGAGGTCGACTGTGGTCATGGAGGATGCTAAATGAGTATCTGTTATGAAATAGAGATCAGGTTTTGATGTCTGTAAGTGGTGATGTCACTAATATTTGTATTAATGCCTTGAATATTAGTGAAATGAATAAATATGGAAGTATTTCTTATTGGGAAAAATTTTGATATTATTGCGGGTGGGTTGAGGTGTATTTTTATTATTTATTCCAAATTTTTTGTTATATTTTTCATATTAAAAAATATTTTTTGTCACTTTTTATGGGAGATTTTTTTTTTATATCTGCAGTTAAAACTCATATTTTTATGATTCACTTTCATGTGTAGGATGGTTGATTCAGAAAACAGAGAATGGGATGAAGCTGGGTGAGGAAGTTGTGTGCATAACTCACACAACTTGGACTAGAGTCTGGGAATGCCCAGACTCTAGTCCAAGTGTAACTTCAGACAGTATCCTCTGCATACCATTGACCCAATCTCCCTTCAGGCACAACCTGGCAGGGTAAGTGGCAGCAGCAGGATTATTTTCCAGCTGATCGAGAAGTCTCCAACAGCAGCATTACCATCAGATTCGATCCCATGCACTATCTGGCAGCTAGCCTGCAGAAAATGTTTTACTGATGTATCCTCTCAAATGGAGCTGAAACTGGTTTCCTAATTGAAAATGGTAATGGTGTAATGAGTATGCCCTGCAAGGCCATCACCCACACTGCATGTGAGAAGAAAGGGGGGGGACAGAAACCAGTGGCCCTGCTCTGCAGAGGAAACATGACAGAAACCACTTCACACCTTCACAAAGCAGGGTGTTGGTGTTTCATTGAGCGATGAAAGACATCTGCAACCTAGTCTGTTAATAACAGATTGATTTTGTTGATGTGTACCTTCGCCCTGCTTTTACTGATGTACCTTAAAGTTCTATGTTCTCTACAACAGGGCTTCATAACTCACATTAAAAAACTATTTTACATAATGGTAACATCAAAATTGGGATATTTGGACCAATTTGGATGTATTATATTATTTCATATATCATACGTATGCTATTTGAAGTTAAATGTCTTCAGTAATGTGTGATAATATTTGACAAATTAATGTTGCTAATTCTGTTGTCTATTACCATATTTAATTTGCCATCTTTGCTAAAAAAAAATGTGCCTAAATAGCTGAATGTTTTGCTTTTTTCAATGTTTCTGTCTATTTTCAATATCAATATCTTTATTGCTGATTTGTGTACTAAATTTATTATAGCATTTATTCAGTTTAGTCAGGGAATACTGCAGACTTGTACTGGATTTATTTAAGAATATAATGAAATCTGCATAAAGATGTCATAGAGATATATCTATATCTCTTTCAATGCTAACTGCTAACTTACAACTCATTACACTATGTATTGCCGATATAATATCCCATTTGTTGTTATGTGCCATCCAGTTATTTTCAACTCTTGGAGATCTTGTGAACAAAGGCTCTCCATCTTACTCAGCCTCTTGTCTTTTCATTCAGCAACTGTAAGTTCAAGTTGGCAAGTTTTTTTTATGTTGTTCATCCAACTCTTTTGCCGTCTTTCTCCTCTTCTCATTCTCTCAATCTTTCCCAACATAACTGCCTTTTCCAATGATTCATCTGCTCACATAATATGTCCAAAGTACATCAACTTCTGTTTAACGATCATTGCCTCCAAGGAGCATTCTGTCTTTGTACTCTCTGAAACCTTTTTTTATTGGTCATTCTTGCAGTCTATGGTATTCTTAATAGTCTCATCCATGCCCATATATAATTTAAATAAATCAGTTTACTTTCTGTCTTTCTTCTTAATAATCCAGGTTTTACATTCATACATCACTACTGGAAATACCATTGCTTTGACAATTCTAACTTTCGTGGCCTTAACTTTCAATAATCTCTCTATTTTGTCTCCTGCTGTTATAAATTCATTTAAATTGCCAGAAACCATTAATTTTTTTTTTTTTTGCTGATGTTTAAATTAAGCCCAACTTTGTTGCTTTCCCTCTTAATCAAATCAACCGCTCCAGATCTTCCTTAGTTTCTGCTATGAGGGTTGTATCATCTGCATATCGTAAATTATTTTTCTGCCACCAATCTTAATCCCAGCTGGATCTTTGTGTATGTTAACCATTCTCATAATATATTCACTATAAATATTAAAAAGATTTAAATGTAGTGTTTTGAACAGCATGTATCTTGGCACCTTGTCATATGCTGTTTTTAGTTCTAAAAAACTTAAATACAGATACTTGTTATACAGGCAGTCCCCTGGTTACGAATGAGATACATTCCTGAGAACGTCTGTAAGTCAGATTTGTATGTAACTCGGATCCCTAATGAACATCACATGCAGTAATAATAATACTATAATGGCTCATATGTGGCAATAATAATACAGTGTAATAATAATAATATCCCTGTACTGTAATAATAAGTTACAAAAACTATTCTGCTCTTTCTTTTAATTCAAGCAAATAGAACATAAAAACAAACTTACAAAATGTTTAGATTGGAAATACGAGAAATTTCAAAAAAGAATATTAAAAGTTGCATCGATGTTTGCTTACTAGAAGGGGCATTTCTGAGGCAAGAAGATAGGCTAACATTAATCGAAAGTCAATGATGGAGATGGTGCTAGAGAGGATGGACCTGGTGCTGTAGAATCAGGATTTGATTCTGTTTCTGGAGGAGGGGAGCTTATCACTGAAGTTGATTTCTTGAAAAAGGTATCTAGGGTTGTTTGCACAGCCTTTTTCTTTTTTCATCACAAATGACCTTGTAGCAGCTGATGTTCTCATTAACTGCACGGTAAATCTTTGTAAACTGCTCAATGTTAGGATCTTGCTGCTCCTCAAGCTTAGCAAACTTGCAACGAGACAAAGGCTTCAGCTAATTCTTTTGTCGTAAACTTTCTTGGCTCTGGATCTTCTGATTCTTCACGTTCTTGTGTTTCTATCAGCTGCTTCTCTATTTCCATAAGGTCTTCATTGGTCAGTTCTTGTGAATGGGACTCTAGTAAGTCAATGGCATCATTTTCATTGATGTCCAATTGCAGTACATTACCACTATCCACCACAGCTTTTCTGACTTCGGCAATATCTTCTGTGAAGCCATGAAAATCATCACAGAATTGAGGTCTCCATACCTTTTAATTGTTGATTGCTTCACTTCCTACCAAAAATCAGCAATGTTTCTGATGGCATCATGAATGTTATAATTCTTTCTGAATTCTCTCAAGATCATCACCATCTTCCATAGCCCTGACTGCTTGTGCAAATGTACGCCATAAGTAATAAGCCTTAAATGCAGAAATGACTCCTTGGTCCATTGGCTGTAGTAACAATATACTGTTGGATAGTAAAAATACCTTTGCTTACTAAATAACTTAAGGAAATTACAACATACAATAGAATATACATTAAATTAAATTTTAATATACTTCCAATATTTCGGCAACGTCACGTTACCATCTTCAAAGGAACTTACAATAAAGACACGTGCATGCAGGCACCAAACACAGTAAATGAGAAATGAAGTGAGGAAGCTATGGTTTTCCTAAAAGTCCTGATGGTGCCCCCTAGCGGGCTACGTAGGTATTCTTGGCCGTTAGGCTGAAGGTCTCCTGATGTAAGCCTCCCAAATTTTGGGGTCTCATGCAACCAAATTTGTTGAGGTTTGGCATGTTTTTTAGGGCTGAGGCTGATTCCATGAATAGTCTTTCAAATTTAAACTTACTATAGTGTACTATTGTGGCTTTCTTCCACTGTATTCTGTGGCGTGTATCCAGAGCATGGTCTGCAAGACCAGAATGGCTGTACTGGTGAAACCGGATGTAGTCCTTGTGTTATGAAATTATGATATACGCTGTCCTGCCCGGTTGGCCAAAGTAGGACAACTTGCAGCTTTAATTTAATGTATATTCTATTGTACGTTGTAATTTCCTTAAGTTATTTAGTAAGCACGTACAACCAATGTCTAAGCCTTTCTACGAGAAAAAATACCTTTACATTAGGGTGAAGGTCATTCAAAGATGTTGGATGTCAAGCACAAGCAGAATTTTAAAGGGAATTTTCTTTTACGAACAATCAAGTTCCACACCAGGAATAAAACAGTTCAAGATCCAATCTTCAAAGATGGCAAGTGTGACCCAGGCCCTTAAAAATTTGACTTCCAAATAATGGGAAGAGCTGCTTTAATAATGCGGCAAAGTGCAAGTTTGTTTACATGCACGAAAGAAACTAGTTCCCAAATTATTAATTATCCTTATGGGGAGCCTAAAAGAGACCCGACTTACGGCGGATCGACTTTGGTCGACCTGCCATAAGTCGGGTCGTCCGTAACCCAGAGACAGTCTGTATTCTCATAATTACTCGACTGTTTGTCTTAAAGGGAACTTTTTCTAAAGTTCGTTTTGAAAAAAAAATTTTTTTTTTTTTTTTAAAAAAAAGGAAGTTAATTTTTTCTAAAGTATAGTTCATCCTCTTACCAGGAATACTCAATAGAGAACTTCCTCTGTTCCTATATTAAATTTTATTTCTCTTTTTGTAGATGAGAACTATGAGAGCTGTACTCCAATCATCTGGAATTCGACCTTCTGACCAGGGCCTCTGAATTATGCAGTGTAGCTTGCAAAACTTTTATACCTCCATATTTGAGCATTTCTGGTCAAATGTCATCTACATCTGCCTTTCCACATTTCAAATTTTTGACGGTTTTTTCTATCTCACATATTAATATGTATGCCTATTTGCATTTATCTTGAAAATTTTCTACTACAATTCTCTCACTGCATGTAATTACTCCAGACATCTAAGATATCCTTATCTTCAGTTTTTCATGTTACCTTTATCATCTTTGATTCCTTTCACAGTACTGTTTCCTCCATTTCTAAGCTTTTCAATAGTCTCCAGAACACTTTGCCACCTTTCTGATATTTATTTTCTGTGTTCTTACCAAAGTCTTCCCATGACTTTTGTTTTGCTAGTTTTAAACAGGGCTTTGCTTTCTTACATTTTTCTCTGCATTCTCTAAGAGTAATAGCTGAATTACTTGCCAGGAACTTTCAATATGCTTTTTTCTTTTCCTTGACTGTCTCTTTAACTTCCCTGAGTCCACTATGGAGTTCTGATTTTTCTATCATTGCAGATAACCTCTGCACATGCTTCTGGCTGAATAGGAGTTTGCCCAGTGAAAATCCAAGGTTTTTTTTTTTTTTTCAATCCCTTTCATTTTTTCTTGAATAATGTTTGTGCATTTGAGTCTGCATTTCACCTTTAAA
Organism: Typopeltis vanoorti; assembly: GCF_054136105.1. NCBI lineage: Eukaryota > Metazoa > Arthropoda > Arachnida > Uropygi > Thelyphonidae > Typopeltis > Typopeltis vanoorti. The sequence continues at coordinate 84,329,889 of NC_143566.1, forward strand.
AGCTACTTAATTTTGATTCACTTTAAACTTTCTTACACACTTTTCTTTATAATATGAAATTCAGTTTGACCCTACTGAACACTAATGATCACTTCAGTTTCAAATCCTCTCTATACTCTTGTGTCCTGAACCTATGGGTAAAACAAAATGCACCTCCACAGCTCAGTCAGTATAGACAAAGCCCTTTGGTCAGAAAGACCCAGGTTTGATTCCCGTCTAAGACATGAGTAACCTTTATCTGGTTTCTTTTGACTAAAGGTGAGTTAGCTGGTCTCCTATGGAGGTAGTGGGTTTTTTCCTAACGAAAACTCAGGTTTTTCATCCCCCAGAACACACATGGATTACAGTCAGAAATACTGCCCTTAGGGGATGCAGCAAGGACTGGCGACCCAGCTGCATTAATTAGTTGTAAGCCCTCTCAGTGTGTGTGGGAAGGGGAGGGGTAACTCAACCCGTCCTGGGTTGGATGGATGAGGGGATATGATGTCAACAATAACATAGTTAGAGACTTATTTCTTGCATCTTCTCTCCATGTGAATTTGTGCACATTTTCTTGTTGGAACACGGTGTTAGTAATAACTATTCCATGTTCTGAACAGAAATCTAGCAGGTACTTATTAGCTTTGCTCCAAATTTTCCCAGAACTTTTCTATGTCTGTTAATCATTTCCTACCCTGCTGTTTAGATCTCCAAGTACCAACTTTTCCTTTTTCATTGTGTCAGCTGCCTTCTCTAATACCTCAGAAAAATTCCTCCACTTCTCCTTAGAGGAACTTTTTATGAGAACCATAGGCAAAAACAAGTCTCGTTCAGTTCCTCATTCTGATATTTGCCTACATCACTCTACATGATGTTGCCTGCAATTCAAGAAGATTATCCTCATGTTTAGTGTTGAATACTATAGCTACTCCTTTTTCCTGATTATTATTGCCTGAATATAACATCTCATATTTATTGGTTAGAAACATCTCACCTGTTTTTGTTTTCCTTATGTCAGTCTTGTATTTATTTAATTCTTCTGCTAGTTCCATTTCTTTGTCATTGATACTTCTTATGCTGATGTTGAGTTGGGATTTGTTTCAGCAGTTGACTTTTCGCTGTTTACCCTAGTATGGCCTGTTCCGGCCTTAGAAGTCATCGTTGAATCGTTTAAGAGGACGTCCTGGTTTTCTTTTTCCTAATGGCTTGTACTTTAAGGCTTGTTTTGGTAATCTTTCTGTTTTCATTCTTTGAATGTGTTCCATCCATCTATGTTTATATTTTTTAATTTTTTCAATTACTGGTTCTTGGTTTAATTCTTTCATAATATCTTCGTTTCTTTTGTGATCAAATAGGGTATACTTTGCAGTTTTTCTCATAAACTTCATTTCTGCTGTTGTTAATCTTTGTTTGTCTTTTTGTTTTATTGTCCAGATTTCGCTTCCATACATTAAGACCGGTAAGGCTAATGTATTGTATACTTTTAGCCTGGGTTGTTTTTGAACTAGGTTTGGTTTAAATATAGAGTTAATTACACCTGTTATTTTTAAATATTTTGCAATTTTTATGTTTATATCTTTTTCATTTTCATAAGTGATCATACATCCTAGGTAGTTAAATGAATTCACCTGTTCTAAGATCTTGTTTTCTAATACTATTTTAGTTCTTGCTGGATCATCTTGTCCTTTAAAGGCCATAGTTTTTGATTTTTCCGTTGATATTATCATACCATAATCTTTGGATATCTCATTTAGATTTAAAATAGCTTTCTGTAAGTTATCTTCAGAATTTGTAATTATTTGGTCGTCTGCAAAGAGGAGAGTGTTTAAGTTAACTGTAGGTGAAAGTTTTATTCCTTGATGTAAATTTTTTACTCTTTTATTATTATTTCATTTAAGTAGATATTAAAAAGAGTTGCTGAGAGGGGACATCCCTGTCGGACCCCTTGGTTTATCTCTCTTGTATATGATAGCTCATGATTTAATCTTATTTGTATTTGATTATTTTCATATATACTTGTGACAGCTTTTAGGATATTATTTGGTATTTGTCTTTCTTTTAATATGTTAAATAATATGTTTCTTTTAACTTTGTCAATTGAAAATTCATTTAGTCCCCAAATCCTGTAACATGACAAGCTGGGAAATTCATTCTTATTCAAAGTGTAACAGAATGTTTCATCAAAAAGAGCACTTAATGTGAGCAGTATTCAAGAGAACTCTTTTGGGATTCAGAAAGAAAGAACGTGAAAACACTTTTCTCTCAATACTTAACTCTCTTGGAATAGCCATGTTTTAACCTCATAATGACATTATTAAATTACTCTTCGCATAAAAAGCAACAATTCCATGTGAAGCCTAACTACATATCAATTAAAGTTTATCACTGGGATTACTGTAAATTCTTCATGTTGATAGTATATGCTACTTTAATAAAGGGATATTTATTTCATAGTATGCATCTATCAACAACCGCTATCATGTCATCTCAGCCACTGGGATCATGTTATCTTTTCAGTGTTTCCATTAATCTTTTAATATCACCAAAAAATAGTAATTACTCATATAAAACAGAATTTTCAACTATGCATTTTGAAATAAGATGATTTTCATGCCCTTTCTGAGGTAGCCCAACCTTGCTCTAGACCAGTGTTTCTTAACCAGGGGTGCAAGAAAGCATTCCTAGGGGTGCAAGCTGGAAAATATTCCATCATATATTGACTAATTATTTAAATCACATTTGCTTTCGAGAGGAAAAAAATTAAATCTTTCAACCCATACAGAATTATTCTATTTCACCAAGAACCATTAAATATAAATTATATTTTTTATTTGTTACGTTTTAGAAACTAAAAACCACTATATTCAAAAAATATCCTGAATGTACTGCCACTCACACATGCGCCCAAGCCAAACGCACGGATACCTGCTGCACATACACTCGCCATTATCGTGAGAAACGTCATTTTGTTGTGTACAAATGTGAACAAAGTGGATCAAGTGACAAACGAACGCTATTTTTTTTTTTGTTTAACTAGCAGTAATTAGTAAGTAAAGAATAATTGATTAAATTTTTTCTCTCGAATTTTGAAAAGTTTAATAAGAACTAAAATTAATTTTTGTTTACACGTTATTTTATAATTTTCTTAAGGAACCATGGCCAAATGCATAGTTAAATAATATGTAAATATTAATTTATTATTTGTAATAATCCTTGCTATGTCAAAAAGACGCCAATGGAAAGACGATGTTGCTGACGGATTTACTTGTGCAACAGAGAAAGATGGTACTCAAAGACCACAATGCATTTTATGTTACAAAATATTTTCAAACTCCAATCTTAAACAGTCAAAGTTGTTAGAACATTTCAATAATCAGCATGGTGGCAAAGCTGCAGGACATACACTTAACATATCGGAGTCTAATAAGGCACGATTCGATAGCAGCGGTACTATTACAAAATTTGACTCTGCGGTAGTTCAGGAGTCTTTGCTAGAAGCTTCTTATCAGGCGTCTTCATACCTCGTAGCTGAAGAAATGGTGAAACCATGTGCATTGGAAATTGCGGAAACCGTATTAGGTCCTGAAGCACATAAGAAAATTCAGTAGATTCCATTATCAAACGATGTGATTCGATCACGCATTCAAGACATCAGTCAGGATATTTTACTGCAAGTACTGTAATACAAGATATTAAAACCAGTCCTCTGAAAGTGTGTATTCAATTGCATGAGTCACATGACGTTCATAACTGCAGTGAGTTATTAGTATTTGTGCGATACATAAAGGAAAAGGAAATTTTGGAAGAATTTTTATTTTGTGATCGACTGGAACTGATGGCAAAAGGAATTGATGTTTTTAATCACATTAAAAACTTTTTCTTCAAACATCAAATACCAATGGATGTGATTAGATCAATATGTACTGATGGTGCACCTTCAATGTTAGGCAATAATTCCGTTTTTTTTGTCTATATCAAAAAAGAAGTACCGCAAGTTACAATAACACATTGCATGTTGCACCGCCATGAACGTGCATCAAAAACTTTGCCAGAGAATTTAAAAAAATATTTAGCTACGGCGGTAAACATAGTAAATTATATTCGAGGATGGACACTTAATCATCATATCTTTCGTGCTTTTCACGAGGAAATCGGTGCTAACCAGTGTGCTTCTTTATCACAGTGACATAAGATGGCTCTCCAAGGGATGTATGCTTAGCAGGGTTTTTGAAATGTGCGAGGAGATTATTCAGTTTCTTATTAACCACAATGGTAATTTAGTTCAAGACTTTGAAAGCAGAGATGCACTAATTCGATTGGCCTACTTAGCAGATATTTTCACTCATTTAAATGAATTAAATATATCAATGCAAAGGTATGGTAAGAACATAATAATATCTAGCGAAAAATTATTTGCTTTTATTGAAAAACTAAAAGTTTGGATACGTTGAGTTGAAAATGGTAATTTTGCAAACTTTCCCTTGCTTGATGAAATTGTTCTGGAAAACGAAAAAATCACAATTTTACCTGAAATTGTAATACATTTGCAACAAATGATTGATTCTTTTCATGGATAATTTTCCACGGGAGATATTGGTAAAGAGCAGAGGTGGATACTGGATCCATTTCTTTTTGATCTTAATTCTATAAACGATGGTAATTTAATAAAAGACGATCTTATTGAAATGCGAGCCAGCGCATGTATTCAAATGGAATTCGAAAATTGGATTTAGAACAATTCTGGCGTACTCAGAACCATTTCCACAACTGGCGAAGGCAGCATTGCAGAAACTCCTACCATTTGCTACCACCTATCTTTGCGAAATGGGATTTTCATCCCTTTTGCACATAAAAACAAAACCCAAAATCGCTTAAATGCAAGTGATGGTATGTGCCTAGCCCTTTCGAAAAAGGAACCTCGCTTTCAAAATATTATTATGAAAAAGCAACAACAAAATAGTCACTAAAAATTGGTATGTTATTTTGATTTTATGTTGATACATATACGTATTTTTCAATAAATTGTTTTGCAATAAATTTTATTTTCTAACAAATAAAAAAACACATTTTTCAAGGGGGGGGTTCCAACAAATAAAAAAAACACATTTTTCAAGGGGGGGGGTGCGAGAATGTAAATTGAAGTTCACTGGGGTGCAGGCCAGTAAAAAGGTTAAGAACCACTGCTTTAGACCCTAAGATTTCAGTTTGATTTCTTGCAAGACAAGATTCAACTCTGCTTCAGTCAAAATATCTCACGAGGAAACTGCCAATTAAAAATCTGGATTCAGTTCACAAGAATATGATGCTGCTTCACATTTATCAGAGTTGCTGTTATCCCTAGATCAGGAGGAAATGGAAATGTATTCTCATGAAGTGTTAGTCTCATAACTGATAAGTTTGGATATTTTATTGTATGTTCAACTTTGCAGGAGAATAGGTTATGTTTGCTAAACAGATGTAGCAATCGCATGCAGTTACTAAAGCTCTCCACATACATACAAATGGAATAGTAAATGGTATTGAGAAGGAAGGCATACCCTTTAACCATCTTCTCAGTTACTGCTGCAACTAACTTACACTTTCTTGATCAGAGAAGTGAATGCTTCCTCTGCAGATTTTAATGTCATTGATGCACAAAAAGCGAAATGAATCTACACTATTTGCATACACCATAAGACACCATGCAGCTTTTGATAGCAATCAAAATCACATAGCTTGTCCTTTGTGCAAGTATATTAAAATATGCTCCAGTCACAAAGTACAACACTGTTTAAGAGAAAGTACTAAATCAGGTGTAGCACTCAAGAATGGTAGCTATGTCTGCTTGCATAATGTATAACTACAGAAAGTAAACAAAACTATTTCATTCAGTTAGTGATACATGATGACATAACCCTTGTACAACTGCATGCCCTGGAGAGTGATAGCCTTGAACTGACTCAATGCTATTGACAAAAAAGATTTTTTTTCCCCCTTAAACAAATTATGGGCAATGGAACAATACAAATGACCTTTCTGCATTCAACACAGACAGGTATGTTAAAATCACCTACTTCGTAAAGGCAGATCTCAGTGTTGTACACAATATTTAGTGAAATGAAATTTTTAATATTCTCTGAATCTCAAATTGCTTAAAGCTTTGTAGATGCAAGAATAGTAAAAATATTAAAAGTTAAACAATTTTGGTGCAACAACAAATGAGCAAGTACCCTGAAACGTCTGCACTTGAGCAATCTGTTCCCACACAGGAATCGCTGCTAGCCTGGATTCTGTCTTTTGCAGGTACAGCTTGTAGCATCGCAGTTATATTATTCTGTGCTTTTAGATGTTAGCCACACAGGAGAACTACACTGCTTGGAAAGAAGTCAATGGTCACCCCCCATGGGCAAGGTGCCACGTAACAAGTCATGTGTGTAGCTGGTATAAATTGGAAGAATACGATGCTCCAAAGTCAGTGCAACTGTGTCTGGGTAAAACAGCTGTGAGAAGGGAACTGACAGAGTTTGAAAGAGGTGTTGTGACAGGATGCCATGTTGCAGGCCTATCTGTTCAGCAAATTGTTGACAAATTGGGTCATCCGAGATCAACAATCAGTGATACCACTCTGAGATGGAAGCACAGGGAGGTCAACTGCAAATGCTACCCACAGTGGATGACCCACCACACTCACTGAATAAGGCCATAGGGTGTTATGAAGGAGATGATATGTAAAATTGGTATTTGTCAGCCAACACACTGAATGTGGAATTCTGTACAAAAACATTCAGAACCAATGCTAACAACACAGGTTTCCACGGTAGGACCGCAAAATGAGAGCCCTACATTACCTGAACCAACACAAAGCATTGCCTTCAGTGGTGCAAAGAGTGTGTACACTGTGACATAGAAGCTTGGAAAACTGTGTTATTGAGCGATGAATCACACTACACTCTCTAAAAAGCAGATGGACAGATGCGAGTTTTGCAGAGGTGAACATCTCTTACCAGATTGCATAATCCCAACTATGAAATTCGGAGGTGGCAGTGTGATGCATGTTCCTGTTTTTCCTAGTTTGCCCTTGAATGTAATCCTTGAATAGATTAGCAACTGACCCAGAACAGCAGCATATAACAATACATTTGGTTAACTAACCAGCAAGTCAATTTCCCAACATGAAAGATCACACTGTATATGCTAATGAAGAACTTTCCATGGTTAGAAATGTTGCTAAGTTTATAAGGCAAGAACCACATATGACAATTCAGAAAGAGAACTGTTTAATGACCAGTTTCACACATCCTGTTGTGTGCATCTTCAGATTAAATTACAAAAAAGATATTAACAGAGAGATTTCTAAATTCATAACTGTTATAAATTGAATGAACTTAAACCAGATGTTGAATATAGTTCAAGATAGCAAGTTCAAGATGAGGTCTTGGTTTTGTGGTACTGGGTTGGACACTGCAACATTTCAGCAGCTTCTTTAAACTTCTGAACATAATGATTAAATTCAATACATGTCATTACTTATGAGTTGCCAGAAAATGTGATGCTTTTCTTTGAAATGCCAATCCTGATTTATGCACTCACTTTTTATATTCCCTTCTTTGAGGTGGATTTTTCCTGATCAACCTGTCTATCCAATACCATAGATGCCACATGCATAGAAAATTTTATATGCCAGGTCACTTGGGAGGAGAGTGAGACTGTTTTGGCAATATTAACATCTCGGTCATTTTTGCAGTAGCATTAAAACAACTTTTAAGTTGTATCGCTTGAGCATTTTTTTTTTATCTGTAACATTTTTAATGTAGAGCAAAGAAACAGTATCTTTGCAGTTGTCTTGCTGCTATATATTTGCTGGAATATGTAATTTAAGATATCAATGGTTTTAAGATTGTAGCCTTTTTTTAGAAATTGGCAATGAGGAAGAACATCTCTAAGATATGTTATTTCTTGTTGTCATCACTGGATATTGTGAATGCTCTGTCTTTTGAGTGTTTTGATAATGATGTTTTGCAAGATGTAGGTAGTAGCATAAAAGGTTCTTTATTCTTGGAATATCAAGAACAAACAACAATAAACAAAGAATACCACGAAAAATGAGGCAGGGTGATTTCCAAACCACTTAAATTGCTTCCATTCCCTAGTCCTTGACAGTTTGTAGAATAAGCTAATACTTCTGAAATTATGCCTTCTTCCCCCACCACACCATGAAAACACCTAATTTTCATCTCAAATAAAAAGGAATTATGAAATTTCTAAGCATTAATGGAAATACATTTCATTCCAGAAAACGATTTAAATCTTTGATGCTAGGATATCCATCTCTGTATATACAGTTTGAAATAAAAATTCAAACAAACAAGAAAGAGAAATTATTTTATTCCATTTTTTCCCCTCTCTCACTGAAATCATTTCTTGCATGTAAAACATTTTACTAAGTATTATTTTTGACAAACATTTCTATTGTATTAAAAAAAAAAGAGTAATACTATTTTCTTTATCTTCTTTAACTACAGTTGTCCTAAATAAACATTTAGCTTATTACATATACTATTCTCACAGACATTTGAGAATTATTTAAGCACTATTACATAAGTGAAAATATGCACTGATTACATTAAAGTTATATATGCTTAACGTTCTCTCTCTAATCTACTTACCAGATAACTTGGAATGTTAGAGTTTATTGCAACTTACCATTACAGATTTTCAGCCAAATCTACTCAAGACAGTAGTTTCTTACAAATTAGCATTAATAAATTACCTTTAGGCCATTACAGCTCACATTTACATATTAATTTTATATTAAAATAATCAGCTATTTAAAAAACAGTAATGATAGCACTTTAGAGGTGTTTTTTTTCCTTTCTAAAATATATTACCTGTGATTTAAAAATTTGAAAAATCAAAATACCAGAGAAAAGAAAATTAAAACAAATGCTGATTATTTTAATTAGGCACATTTCATATGTCCTGCAATCCCCTTACTACAAGAATATCACATTTTCTATCATGTGTATACATGATAAAACCAAACTTTCAGCCAACAAGTAACTGCTAAGTAAAACCTTCTGCATTAGATAGTGACATGGCAACTATGTCACTGCTTGCTTGCGCGCACACGCACACACACACACTCTCTCTCACCTGCACTGCTAAAAATACAATACAGAAGTAGAAAATATGAAAGTACTTTTAAAACAACACCTTCAAGAAGTTAATACTAGCATAAATCACATGTGGTGCATGGTCTGTAGGCCCGGGTTGGAATCACTGCAGAACTAATAAACTTCACAAATATGCACCTGTCTGGTGGGTGTGTTAACCAATTTAGCCAGTGAATTTGAAACTATGAACATGACTATCAAGGGAATGAAAAAGTAATAGCCGAGTACACAATGTATACTAATGTGCCATTTTTTTAGAGAATTTTATGCATAGTATAAAATTCTTAAAGTACCAATTTCAATTACACTAGAACACATTGCTAAAGCTGTGTATGTAAATTTACATGTTAAGAACAGCCCAAAATGAAAAACTTTGTAATTAATATCCAATGCATTAAAACTGTAGTCCCAAAATGTATAATTTCTTAAATACAATGAAAATTATTCTATAAGGAGAGTGCAATAAAAATTTTCTTTGCTAAGAGAGCACTGCTACATAATGTTTGAAAACCATTGAATTAGTCATTATATAACATAACACAAAATTATACATGCTTTTGAAGTTTACTAAAGTTTGTAAACAACAGGTTAAGACCATCTGGTGTATTAATGTGACTTATGAAATGTGCCTAGAAAAGTTGAAGCAAAACTTTCTGTAAAGCATATCTCCTTTTTAGTTCGCCAGTTCTATATCCAGTGGCATTCACAAATAAGCCAAATTTCCTAATTACCATTCCTACATTAGAATTATAGCAAAAAATAATAAATAAATAAATTGTGCATGTTCAGCAAAAATCACTGGAAATAATGAACACAGGTTTATCAAATTTAATCTTAAAGAATCTATATTTGTAAAATATCACAGTGATCAATAATTCATTTCTGTAAATTCTATTAATGAAAATACAAACAGACTGAATAACCAGCATTATAAAAGTATATAACTGAGTTGAATAAACATCTTGTTCCTTATCCTGTCATCATTCACTGTATATGAGCAGTCTGTTCACACTGTAAAGGACAAAAACTTTCCAGAAAGAGGCAAAAGATTACATTTCTTTCTACTTTTTATACTAGTTAGCATGTAATGGTCATTACATGTTCAGCAATTTAGTGCATTACCTAAAAAATGAAGATCATATTTCAAGCAGCCATTCACATTTGCATTTTTTCTGATTGTATGAAAACTTTTTTTTGTACTTTTGTGAAATCCCCTCCTCTCTTTACTACAAAGACAGCGAAGAACCTTCAAAATAATGCTAACTTTAAGTGCAAAAAAAAAATATATATATATATATATATAATACTTCTAAGCTTTTTTTTCAATAATTATGTGAAATCTCAGTTTATGAAGATTTTTTTTATCCCCATTAAAATCAATAGAAATAGTTTGAGTTTAAGATTTCAACTACTGATAGGAAAAAACCTACACAGAAAATTAACAGATCTCTCTATAAGGAGGCAGTAAACAAAAAGACTGGAATAAAGGATGAATAATTCCTATCTATATAAAAAGAGACAGAACTGATATCAAGGATTACAGATCAATAGTCTCTTATTAGTTACATGCAAACTCTTTGCCCTCTTTGCCAAGATAGAAGATAGTAACTTGGAAAAATTTCAGTCAGAGTTTGGATTTAGTTTTTCAATGACTGACTGTTTACATACAATCAATCAAATACTGCAGGAGACTCATTTCCATTCAGCCTGGCTTGCTTTTTATAGATTATGAAAAGGGTTTTGATTCTATTAATAATTTTAAAGCAGCAATGAGCTCACACATATAAAAATGGAACAATAGTTACACAGCTACGCAAAAACATTGAAGAAACAGAAATAAAAAGGCATTATACAACTATGCTAAAGCTATCCTAAACACTGTAGTAGGGGTGCTTAAGGTCAAAGTTGTATAATGAAAGGAGACCTCCACACAGCCTTTAAAGGAATGTGGAGAACCGACCAGGGCTTCTGACCTAATGTCCAATCCTCACCTTCTGGTGGTGCACCCTGTTAGGTATCTACCTGGATACTGAAGGAACGAGGATGGACTGGCAATTTGGGATTTAGCCAACCAAATTGTATTCTTATTGGCTTAAACCACAATATTAAACGATGGTACAACATGATAGAATATCATGCCGGCTGGGGCGTCGCCCGGCTAAACAAGGCCTCCGTTGTTTTCGCCAGGGGGAACAGCGAAAAGTCAGCTACTGGAAAAAATCCTAAAACACAATCCAACTCAATATCACCAGAATTGAAGATCAGTACTATCAACATAAGAAGCCTGAAAGGCAAAGAAACAGAGCTAGCTGAGGAATTAGATAAGTACCAGATCGACATAATAGGGGTGACTGAAACAAACAGGACAAAAACTGGTGAGATCTTTCTGAGCAATAAATACAAAATGTTATATTCAGGCAATGACAATCAAGGAGAAGAAGGCATAGCCATATATTCAACACTAAATATGAGGCTAATCTTCTTGAATGGCAGGCAATTTCAAGTAGAGTGATGTGGGCAAATATCAGAATGGGGAACTGAACAATGAGACTTATTTGTGCCTATGGTCCTAAAGAAGGTTCTCCTAAGATAGAAGTGGAGGAATTTTTTTGAGGCTTTAGAAAAAGCAACTGACACAATGAAAAATGAAAAGTTGGTCCTTGTTGGGGATCTAAATAGCAGAGTAGGAATTGATTGTCAGACATACAAAAATATTTTGGGAAAATTTGGAGAAAAGAGCAAAGCAAATAATAATGACAAATACTTGTTGGATTTCTGCTCAGGACATGGACTGGTTATTACTAACACCATGTTCCAACATAAAAATGTGCAAAAATTCACATAGAGAGAAGAGGCAAGGAATAAGAAAAGTCTCACTAACTATATTATTGTTGATAGTGATGTTTTCTCTCTGGTGCAGGACACAGAGCGTACAGAGAATTTGAAATTGGAAGTGATCACCATTTAGTCTTGAGCAGGATAAAATTGAATTTCATATTGAAAAGAAAAACATGTAAGAAAGTTTTAAAGCGAATAAAAGTTGAGCAGCTCCCAGATGTGAACTGCAGACTAAAATACACAAATATTATTCAAGAAAAAATGAAAGAGTTTGAGAACAGGAATCAAACCTTCGAGATTCACTCGCAAGCTCTGAAGAAAACCTTGATTCTGCCAGAGAGGCATGTGGTGAGGATAGAAAAATCAGAACTCCGTGGTGGACACAGGAAGTTAAAGAGGCAGTGAAGGAAAAGAAGAAAGCATATCAAAAGTTCCTGGCAAATAAGTCAGCTTGTGCTCTTAGATAATACAGAGACAAATGTAAGAAAGCTAAACACTGTGTAAAACTAGCTAAACAAAAGTCATGAGAAGACTTTGGAAAGAACATAGAAAATAAATACCAAGAATGTGGCAAGATATTCTGGAGGTTGTTGAAGAAGCTCAGAAATGAAGGAAGAGTGCTGTAAAAGGAATTAGAGATGACAAAGGTGATATGAAAACTGGAGAAAAAGATATCCTTGAAGCATGGAGTAATAATTTCGAAAAATTGCTAAATGAAACTAGCAGTGATGACAGCACAGTGATAAAAAACACTGACCAGGCATGCAATCAGTAATACATATCCATGCTTGAAGTAGAAAAAGCCATGAAAAGTCTGAAATGTGGAAAGGCAGCTGGAGTAGATGATATCAGACCAGAAATGCTCAAGTATGGAGGTATAAAAGTTTTACAGTGGCTACACTGCATAGTTCAGAGGGCCTGGACAGAAGGACGAATTCCAGATGATTGGAGTAGAGTTTTCATAGTACCCATATATAAAAAGGGAAATAAAACTGATTGTGAGAATTACAGAGGTATTTCTCTACTGGGTGTTCCTGGTAAGATTTATGTCAGTATACTTGAGAAACGGTTGAGAAGGATTGCGGAAGAGAAGCTTGGTGAGGAACAAGCTGAATTCAGGCCAAATAGAGGCTGTCAGGATCAGATATTCACTTTATGAAAAATAGTTGAAAAGTCATGGGAATATACAAAGATCTGTATTTAAGTTTTGTAGATCTGGAAAAAGCATATGACAAGGTGCCAAGAGAGAAGCTATTCAAAATGCTACAGTTGTATGGATCATTACATCAAGCAATACTTAGTCTTTATTTGAGTTGTAAGTCAGCCGTTAGAATTGAAGGAAGTACAGGGAGATGGTTTAATGTTAAATCTGGTGTCATTATCATCTCTGTTATTTATTATCTATATGGATTACATTATGAAGTGGTATTAAACATGATATCAAAATTGGAGATGTTAATGTCAGCTCCTTGCTTTATGCAGATGATGTTATACGTCTAAATAAATCCGCTACAAGTCTGTAAGATTCCCCGACTAAATTGAATAACTGTTGTGATAGATGTGGTATAAAGGTCAGCAATAACAAGACAAAGATAATGAAAATAGGCAAAAGGCAATTGAAAATATCAGCTGCATTGTCAATGGAGAACCTATAGAACAAGTAAAACATTTCATCTACTTAGGCATGATTTTTAGCGAAGATGGTAAATTAAATATGGAAATAGACAACAGAACTAACAAAGCTGGTATAGGAAGTCAACTGAATAAATTTATATGGAATAAACTTGACATTGTCAGCATCCAGGAATGCGTGAGCAGAGCTAATCTCAGGTGGTATGGTCACTTTAAACAGAATTGGGGAGAAAGATTAGCCAAACAAGTGTTCTCTGCCAGGTTGGCAGGAAAAAGACCCAGAGGAAAACCAAGCTATAGGTGGATTGATACGATAGAAAGTGCTTTAGAAGATAGATATATAAATATAACATCTGACAATGATGTAGCTTTGACAGGTAACAGATTGATTTGGCAGAAAATTGTAGGTAGGAAGTTAGTAATGATGTAAATTTTTCATGTAGTACTATCATATCCTGTACACCCCTTGAGGGTAAATGTCAGGAATTTGATGATGATGAACACTGCAGTATGCAATGAGAAACTTAAATTGAAATTATAAGGGGAGTGAACATAGATGGAGAATATCCAAAAAATTTAATATTTACTGGCTACATACTGATATTACCTAGCATTCAAAGAGATTACTAAATCACTTAAGGAATTGACAACGTAGATACGAATATAAATTAAATTATACTTTAATAAATATTCCGATATTTTGGCAACGTCACATTGCCATCTTCAAAAAAAAAAAGGCACGTGCACGTAGGCACTACAACACAGTAACTGAGAAAGAAATGATGAAGCTATTGCTCTCCTAAAAGTCCTGATGGTGCCCCCTAGCAGGCTAAGTAAGTGTTCTTAGCCGTTGGGCTCAAGGTCTGCTGATGTAAGCCTCTCAAATTTGGGGCAGTCTCATAGAACCAAATTTGTTGAGGTTTGGAGAGTTTCTTAGGATGAGGCTGATTCCATAAATAGTCTTTCGAATTTGTATTTGCTACGGTATATTACTGCAGCTTTCTTTCTCCGTATTCTGTGGCGTGCATCCAGAGCATGGTCTGAAAGGCCAGAATGGCTGTACTTGTGAAAACGGATGTAGTCCTTGTGTTCCGAAATTCTGATATTCGTTGTCCTGTCTGTTTGGCCAAAGTAAGACAGTTTACAGCTGCAAGGGACCTGGTATACACCAGGTAGGTCTAGAGGAAGTGGTTGGTCTTTAGTGGAGCAGATAAGGGTCATAATATGGTTTGACATAATGGTCAGCTTTGACATCTCCTCCTTATTCACAAATGTCCCACTCAAGGAAACTTTAGAGCTAATCCAAGCTAAATTTTCTCCTGACATCTCAGCCTTATTTCAGTTCACAATGAACTCAGGCTATTTCGTTTGGCAGGGAAAATTCTACAAACAAATAGAGGGGACAGCCATGGGTTCACCACTCTTCCCACCTTTGGCAAATTTCTTTATGGAGACCTTTGAAGAAAAAGCCTTAGCCTCTGTCCCACAAAAACCAACCATATGGCTTCGCTACGTTGATGATGTGTTCACTATTTGGCCACATGGCTCTGATACACTCCTCTCCTTCTTAACACATTTAAACAACCAACACCCCAGAATCAAGTTCACCCTGGAAAAAGAAGAAAACAGCCTCCCTTTCCTAGACACACTAATCACCCGCCAGCCTGATGGAACCTTGGTTGTTTCAGTTTATAGAAAACCCACCCATACAGGAAGGTGCATTCACCAACAATCCCACGACCCCCCCCCCTCACAACAATATGGAGTGGTGAAAACACTATATAACAGGGCTAAACTAATCTGTTCTAACGACATGGCCCTAAACACTGAACTAAATCACATCCTCAACACTTTCTCAGCCAATGGCTCCCCCCCCCAAAAAAATCCAAAAAATATTGAAACCTACAAACCACAACCCCCCCCCCCTCCACAACAAGGATTACTCTAAATCCATCACCATTCCCTGCATCCGAGGCACCTCGGAAAAAATTACCAAAATCTTAAAAAAACATGATTTGACCTCCTGTTACAGACCATACAGAAAATTGGCATCCCTTATCCACTTCCCCTAGACCTACCTGGTGTATACCAGATCCCTTGCAGCTGTAAACTGTCTTACTTTGGCCAAACAGGCAGGAAAGCGAATATCAGAATTTTGTTTTCACAAGTACAGCCATTCTGGTCTTGCAGACCATGCTCTGGATACACGCCACAGAATACGGTGGAACTACAGTAATACACCGTAGCAAATACAAATTCGAAAGACTATTTATGGAATCAGCCTCAGCCCTAAGAAACTCTCCAAACCGCAATAAATTTGGTTGTATGAGACTGCCCCAATTTGGGAGGCTTACATCAGCAGACCTTCAGCCCAACGGCCAAGAACACCTACTTAGCCCGCTAGGTGGTACCATCAGGACTTTCAGGAGAACAATAGCTTCAATATTTCTTTCTCAGTTACTGTGTTGTAGTGCCTATGTGCACGTGCCTTTTTTTGTAAGTTCCTTTTGAAGATGGCAATATTTAATAAATATTGCCGAAATATCGGAAATATTTATTAAAGTGCAATTTAATTTATATTTATATCTACGTTGTCAATTCCTTAAGTGATTTAGTAATGCATAAACAACGTATAAGCCTGTCTACGAGAATTCAAAGAGATGCTCAAACAAATTACTGAAACTGCAAAAATTGGTCTCAAAGTTAATATAAAAAAGTCCAACATGCTACAGACTCAAAGCAAATTCAATGGAAAGAAAATTGAAATACAGTCAATTCTCACTATGGTAAACTTATAAGGATTACAAGAAAAGTTTGTTTTATTGAATGTTTTTTAGAGTAGCATAGTATTGTGTCTCTACTGTATGTAGTTTTAGTTCGGAGTTTTTGATAGCTTCATATAATAGTGAATTTGTTATGACAGTGCTGTAGTGAAAGTCAATTACAGCAAGCTCATCTCAAAAAGTTCCTACACAGACACAGTTTTAATAAAGAAATATCAAGAAGAATGCTGGATGGTATGCTTTTAATCAGAAACATATCCAAAATTAGGAGATAATACTAAGTTTGAAATAGCATACATTTTATTATACAAGCAACAAGTATTATAAGTATACAGTATACTTGGACACTTACAAAAAGATAGTGTAGAAAAATGGCAACACAAAGGAATATGGAAAGAAGTATTTTTAAGATAACAAGGATGACTGCTATTTTATTTTTTATTTGTACATATCAAATGTTTTCTATTAAATGCAACAGAAATAAATAACTTGTTTTATTTAATTTAGCAATGATAAAAGTAATTAAACATTTATTTAATGTATTTATATTAGTGGGAAAATAGGAATATAACAAGGATCGGTATTTAAGTGTTGCAGATCTGGAAAAGATACAATGACAAGGTAGCAAGAAAAAAGTTGTTCAAAACACTGCAATTATATAGGATAAATTATAGGATTATATCACAGTCTACATGATAAATCAACAGCTAGAATTGACAGAAATGCAGAAAGATGGTTTGATGTAAAATTGGATGCATACTATCTCCATTGTTGTTCATTTACATACATGGATCGCATTATGAAAAAAAGTGGCATTAAACCTGATATTGAAATTAGAGATGCTAATCTCAGTTCTTTATGCAGAAGATGTTGCTGTAACAAACTGGACATGAAAATCAGCAAAAAACTGAAAACAAGCAGGAACATGGAAAATGTCAACTGCATTCTAAATGGAGAACCTATCAAGCATGTAAATATTTCAGCTATTTATGCACTATTTTTAGTGAAGATTGTAAATTAAACATGGAAATAGACTACAAAACAAGCAAAGCTGGTTATGTTTTCAAAACATAACCAGCATACCAGCTTTCTGGTGTAAGACTTATATGTTGGCTATTCATAACTATTTTTTTAAGGAAATTACAACAGACTAATATATTAACTAAAATAATTTAATTAATACTTCCAAGATTTCAAAAAGTCAAATTGGCATCATCGGGGGGGGGGGGGGGATATATGTGCATGCAAGCACTACACTAAGTAATGAGGCTGAAGCATGTCACCTGAGAGTAGGCCTGAAGTACTAAATAGCACTCCTTAGTGGGCTAAACTGGGCTGAAGTACAGAGGATGAGAGCTTCCCAAATTTGGGATAGTTTAGCCCACTAAGGAGTGCTATTTAGTACTTTAGGAAATTTAGGATAGTTTCATGCAGCCAAATTTGTTGAGGTTAGGGTAGTTTCTGAAATGAGAAACAGATTCAAGGAAAAGTCTTTCGTATTTATATTTGCTGGAGTAGAGTGGCCTTCTTCCAGCATATTCCATGGCAAATGTCCAAAGCATGTTTATTTGCTTTGAACATTTGCTATGACTAAATATATGCTTATTTGGTCATAGTAAGATAGTTTACTTTGGCTTATTTTTTTTAATAAAAAATAACCTTTCAACTACTTAACAACCATATAAAAAATTTGCATCCCTTATCAGCTCCACCAAGGATCAGCCACAGTCCCTAGACATGCCAGGTATTTACCAGATCCATTGTAGTTATAAATTATCCTGCTATGGCCAAACAGCCACCATAAGAATTGATGAACATAAGGACTATATCTGTTTCTAGCAACAGCCAGCAATGCTCAATTTCACCCACTAGGGGATGCTATTTAGTACTTTAGGCCTACTCTCAGTTGACATGCTTCAATCTCATTATTTACTATAGTATCTGTATGCATATCTTATTATATTTTGTTTCCTGATGATGGCAATTTGACTGCTAAAATATTGGAAGTATGAATTAAATTTATTTTATTAATATATTAGTCCACATTGTAATTTCCTTAAAAAATACAGTTACAAGTTTAACTTTTGGTTCTGAGAATTCAGTTAGAAATAAAGTAGTTGATCAGACTAGAGACCACAGACATGAGAGTTTTGAGAAAAATTAGGGTCGTGAACAGATGGCATAATAATGAAGATATCAGGAAGGAATGATGTGGCAGTATGTGCATTTAGGAATGCATACACTACCACATCATTCCTGCACACTGCATGCACAGAGCTAATCTATAATGATATGGTCAATTAAACAGAATGAAAAAGAACAGTTAACAAAATGGGTGTTTGATGCCAAGAAAAATATCCACAGGAAGACCAAAATTTATCTGGATTTATCCATTTAGAAGCACTTCAGAAGAGTGAAATATAAGATCTTACAATATACAAGGATACACAGTAATATACTTGGATTTCACAAAGGCTTTTGATAGAGTACCTCATGACAGGTTGACAGTCAAACTAGAGAAGATGGGGTTGGATATCAAATTGGTGCATTGAATTGGAGACTGGCTATCTGATAGGTATCAACAAGTTGTGTATGGGGGGAAGTGATATCCAGGAAAAGGATAGTCGCTAGTGGAGTGCCTCAGGAGTCTGTTTTAGGTCCATTGCTGTTTAACTTGTATATTAATGATATATTTGAAGATTTGGATGGAGATATTCAGTTGTTTGCAGATGATGCAAAGTTGGGACGAACCATGAAGTGTAGTGAAGATGTTGTGGCCTTACAGGAAGACTTGAATAGGTTGAGTGATTGGGCACGGAAATGGGGATGTGAGTTCAATGTTGCAAAATGTAAGGTTTTAAAATTTGGAAAACAAAGATGGGATGCAGAATTTATGCTTGGTGAGAATATATTGTTGGAGGTAGAGGAAATAAGAGATCTGGGGGGGGGGGTGATAGTGGATAAGGATCTAAAATTTAGGGGGGGACACATCGCCAAAATTGCGAAGACAACACAAAGGCTTCTGGGAATGATGCGGAGGACACTGAAGTGTAGAAGTAGGGAGATTCTTGTTCCGTTATATAAGGCTTTGATTAGGCCACACATGGACTATTGTACCCAGATTTGGTCACCGGGTTTTCAGAAGGATGAAGAGATGTTGGAAAGGGTCCAAAGGTGACTGACTAAGGTAGTTTCTGATCTCTGGAATGTCGAGTATGAGGAAAGATTGAGAAGATGTAATTTGGAGTCTGGTGGACAGGAAGAAGAAGGGAGATATGATAGAGACCTACAAGCTGGTAATGGGTTGTTATAGGATCAATGCCGGAGAAGTTTTACAGAGAATAGTGGGAGATCAGGGGAGAACCAGAGGTCATCCCTGGAAACTGTATAAAGAGGGTGTGAGTAGGAGAGTAAGAAGCAGGTTTGTTTCGTGCAGAGTTGTGAATGATTGGAATGCCTTGCCTGCGAATGTGGTGTCTGCAAAGAGTTTGAATGTGTTTAAAAGAATGTATGATGAGCTGTGTGTGTGATAAAAGGACCTCCCAGATGAGTCTTTGACTCCATGAGGTCTTGGGGTGGTAATAATAATAATAATAATAATATTGGAGTCCTGACAAAAGAAACTAATATGGAAGAAAATTGATAAATGTTAGTAATAATATGAACTTCATCTTGTAGTACTATCATATTATACTGTACACCTCTTGAGGATACATATCAGGAATCTGATCATTATGTCCAATGAAGTATTGCAAACATAAATGCTCACATGCAGTGACTGGTACTATTTGTGATCAGTACACAATGGCAGGTTAAGAGTTATCCTCATTGATTACTATTACGCATTACATCTGCTCTAATTAAAATGTGTTAACTAACATTTAGAATATTTAATTAGAGGAGAAAAAATTTATCATGTGTTTTTTTTTTCCTAATGTAATTCAGCAAGAGAATTATTTCCTAGTAAGTCACTGGTATTTCAGTAGAACATGGATTTCATTTGTGCTTAAGGATATGTGCAACTAATATTTCACCTCTACCTTCCTAACAAAAGTTGATCAGTGTTATATTACGAATGTCTAAAGAAAGGTTAGTAAAATAGAATATATATATATATATATATATACAGCTATACATAATTACAGTAATCTGTAATACTAAGTATATATCTCTACTACCTAAGTCAAAAAAGATTCAATCAGAAAGGTTAGTCCATTTTCACTTCAAAATAAACATTAATTGACCCATTGGCAGGAATTTATTGTGGCATTAGTAGTTCGTATAATGCTTGTATATGCTATCCACTTGAAATCATTTGCTTTTATCCTTTAGTTTCTTCACCATATCTGACTATATTAAATACAGAAAACTTTGAAAAAAAAAAAAAATCTTTAACAGGTAAGGATATGCTCAATATGTATGAGTGCACAGCAAAAAAAAAAAAAAAATCATGCATCTTTATCTTTTTACGCTATTTACGATAATTTATTTATATCCCATGTTATTTGTAATTTCCTCACTTTGAATACTGTAATTACTCCATTCAATATGGACAAAACAATTTATCCAAAGCATTTAAAAAAATAAAATAATCAAATGGGTAATTTCCTTCTTAATAATTACCCTTCATGAATAAATTGTTTAAATTAATTCTTAAGTTTTGTGAATTATTGTTCAGTATGATTATTATGTGAATTCCACCCATGAAAGGTTGTAAACCTAAAATACATTCATACCAATTAGTACAACAGTTGGATTAGATAAATATGGAACTCAACTCCCTATTTTACTATTGAATAAACAAGGTGGTGGTCTCATACTGGACAATGAAATTCGTCTACAACTAACATTTACAAACATCCATGCTACAGTAAGATTTGAATTCTCAGCCTGTTGGTTAGAGAGCATGTATGATATCCACTTAGCCAATCGAGGGCTACAACTGTTTGAAATTCTATATTTATTTAAAACAGTTCTTAACTTTGTGTTTGCTCTACATAATTCTATGCAAGTTATCCCATATATATGCTTAGAGTGAATAATATTTAAAATGACTATTCAGAAACATTGATCTATTTGTCGCATGTAAAACAGTTGCAATAGCATCACTTTTACCACTACAAGAATTATGAATTTATCACAAAATTATTCTAGTTATATTTTATAATAGAAAAAAAAAAAAAAACTAAATTGAATAGAGGTGCCTATAGATTTGTCTCTCCACTGAGCCAGTCCATTCACATCGGGAAATTCTGATGTGAATGTTTAGTTGAGAGACAAATGTGGATATCAGTTTAACATTGCCAAGTGTCAAGTTTTGCACTTTAGCTACAGAAAATAAGATACAGTGTATTGTTATTAGAAGTGCAATCCAGTAGGTTGAGAAGTGGAGGAATTTGCAATAATCTATATCAGATTTCCCAAACTTTCAGTACTTGTGTATCCCTTTTAAAAATTTTGTAACACTGATTAAAATTTTGTACCTCTTTCAGAAAAAGGCAACTCGGGAGAAGTTATAACATTTCATTCAAACACAAATTAAAAAGGCATTTATATTTTAACATTTGCATTATAATAATTACAAACATGAACAATTTTTTTAAATTATTAAATACATTTTTAGTTATAAAAATTAGAAACAAAAATTATGAAATTTAAATTTTCAGTAATAATAATAAAGTTACGAGACAAATGAATTTAGTGACTGCATGGTTCAAACTATGTGAATTTAAACTTTTAATGCAAACAGTTTGAACTATGTGGTGGAACGTGACTGTTCAAACTGTCAATCAGACGGAGACCTAACAGAGGTCGTTCGATATGTGTAAAGAGACAAATTTTAAAAAGTTTAAAACCTTCCTTTATATTTTTCAGTTGTTAAAAAATTAATTATGGAGTAGACCTGCACTTATCTACAACAATACAGTAACATAAATATAAAGATTAAAAAAAAAAAAGTAATCAAAAATTTTAAATAATGTCTCTTATCCCAGAGATCACACTTTGGGAAACTGATCTACATAAATAAAGTTGAAATGGTGTCTGTTTGCTTTAGCAATGAAACAATTGAATCAATCTTGACATTTTAGGATATAAGTATGGACACATTTTAAGCTAAGCACCATTTCACAAGAGATTTCTGATATTGCAAATAAACTGGGCATCCAAAAATGACACATGCAAATGAAAACTAAACTTTTTGGTCATACATTTAATGCCATGGGATTAGATAATCTGAATCCTGCTGTAAAATCCAAACATGGTAATCTTATTCATGCTACTTCAGAATTCCAATAAACATAAGTGGTTTCACAACAGGTGATGAAAATCATCTACGAACAAAATATTTTCACAAGCATCCATGTCACAGTGGGTTCAAACCCACAGCTGTTGGTTGGAGATGCTATGCACTAAGACAATAAGACTAACATGAATGGAACGCATTGCCAAAATGGATGGTGACTGTGCTGATAAAAAATTCAAGGTGAGGTATGATAGGTATTGTTGAAGGAATTCCTACAATGAGTAATGACATATCGCAGACTAGGAACAATAAAGCTACTTATTAACATCACTTTTAAGTGCAGTAAATATTTAGTAGATTTAGAGCAAATAATTAAAACAACACTTCTGCCAGGGCAGAAGTGTTCTTTTAATTTCACATTATGTCACTGAATTTGAACTGCTTGTTTTTGGAAAATATCAGTGATAATTTCAGTAGCTACTTGATTAGTAACTCAAATTTCTGAACAATATTAAAACACCATGTGCCTAAATGCCTTCACACACAGAAAGAGAGAATTCATTATGATTTCAGGATTTCAGTCTATAGAGATAGAGCATTCCAGAACCTAACCCCCCCCCCCACCACCACCACACCACTAAAACTTGATTTTAAATTGAAGTGTCTATCTTTTGTAACCATAACAAATATAACAACATATTACTATAATATATAATTTCACAATTTTTTGGATAAAGGAACAGAAACAGACTAGAAATAAAAATAAATAAATGAATAAATCTCAGAAAAATAAAAATAAATAAATAAAAAATAATACACTTCAAAAGTTATATATACATAATACACAAGCTTTACTAAATTTTTTTTTTTTTTTTTTTAATTATTTAATCTACTGTACTCCCCGGCTTCCCATACTGTAGACCACAATCTGCAGGTCAAAATTTAAAGTAATCAGATATATTAGCATTCCATTTACCTTTACACTAAATCTACTCAAATTGCAGCCTTGCAACTTAGCATTTGTAATATAGCAATCCCTCGATTAGTGCGCCTAATGTGTTCCTTAAAACAGGCGCATTAATCAAAAACACACTAATCAAATATAATATTTTCCCCTAGGTAATTCGAATATCGAATAACCTAGGGGGAAAAGTATAATTCGTTCTTCAAATTTCTTTTTTTGAACCTTAATTGTTTTATAAATGAATTAAGGTATGTCTCAGGGCCTAGTTAAAGGAAACCATGAAGCTGAAAGACAATAAAACATATTCAG
This sequence comes from Typopeltis vanoorti, assembly GCF_054136105.1. NCBI lineage: Eukaryota > Metazoa > Arthropoda > Arachnida > Uropygi > Thelyphonidae > Typopeltis > Typopeltis vanoorti. The sequence continues at coordinate 84,353,790 of NC_143566.1, forward strand.
AATATAAATTTTATTATTCTACTTCTTAACAAAGAATTGAGCTAACGTAGTTTGGCGGGCATTTTTTTTTTTTTTTTTTTTTTTCATACAACCGACAGTATGGCCCTATTGCCTCTTCTACTCTTCTGCAAATTTTACTGTTTCTTTCTTCATCAGGGTCAGCCTCTAAGCATTGCTGCTTAAAAACTTCGATTGTACAAAAAATATTTTCAAATTGTTTCTGTGAAATCTCTTTTGGCTGACTATCAGTGGTTAAATTTTCTTCATATTCTTTGAGATCTTCCCGCTGTGCATCTCAATTTAGCAGGTCGGAATCACTCAATTCTTCAGAATGAGATTTAATTAACTCTTGGACGTTATCACTGAAGGGGAGAAAGAAATGAAGGATGTATGAATTGGTCGCCAACAAGCAAAATCACGTGCTTTATAGATAAAATTTCCCAACTGTTATACAAGCAAAAATAGTTACCACTTTAAAAACTACAATGATCATAAAAGAGAAGTTAATTTTCCGACACATATAATAAACAACTCATCTCAGAAGACGGATTGATTACCCTATTATCAGAATGTATTCTCCTTTTTGTGACATGCACAGAAGTGTCGAAGGGTCTCTAATCTGTGGGCATACTATAGCAAACGACATAAAGTTTAGCGGTAAAATTTGGAATATAGTATACATAGTGTACATGGAAGTAGTGTAGTATGCCATTAAAAATAACTTTGTAAAATGTTTTAAATCGGTAACTAAATTATTTCATTCTGGTGAGTGATTTTTTAAAATAGTTAGCCATAATAATGTATAGATAGAAAATTTTTAAAATCTGTAACATTTATTTTTAAGATGTATATAGGTGCACTAATCAAATTTGGGTATCAAAAAAAAAAATGATGCACTAATTTGAAACACTAAAAGAAACCAATTGCTAATAATGCATAATTGGTTCCATATCACAAATTTCAACAGTAACTTTTTTGGTGCATTAATCAAGGGATTACTGTATATATAAAATACTTGCAGTTATTTATTTTTTATTGGTGCTGATATCAAAAGCAGTGTTACTTTGTAACATTAAATGCACCTACGTAATACATTTCACTGTTCAACATAAACAACCTTAATTATCAATACAATTCATTGTACTTTTTTTAGTAACTTAACAGAACATAACTTCATTAGGATTCATTATGTAATAATCACATGAAGCATAACTGAGAGAAATAAAACTGTATAAATCACCAAATAATGAAATGAGAGTCAAGGAACAAAGCAAAAGAACAAAATGAATATATAATCACTGAACACAATACTTTAAAAGCTGCACTATGTTAGAACATTTGGGATTTGCAAACCTTAAGCAAGTTTATTACGTCAACAGCTAATTGCGAATCAACTGTATATTACACCTAGCCAGAAAGGGAGAAATAAATCAATGCACATACTGATTAGGAAAAACAATTTGATGAATGAATAAAGTTTCAAATCTGAAAAATTTCTCACAATGAAATTCATACAGTGTATATGACACATACACAAAAGCTCTGTTTTAATAATTCAAATCTAAATATTAGATTACAAGTTCCATTTGTACTATGTACCATGAATATACAGTGTAAATATCTGAAGCAGAAACACTAAAAGAAACCAATTGCTAATAATGCATAATTGGTTCCATATCACAAATTTCAACAGTAACTTTTTTTTAATACAGAAAAACCAACACAGTATTAATAAATTACAAGACTACTGACAAATATTCATGTTAAACACTATTAGAGCAAGATTCTGGACTATACAAATAAGATTTACTGGAAACAATATGGAGTAAAATGAAATTATCTCTAAAACAACATGAAATGAAGGACATGAAAAAGTTCTAATTTTAAGTATATAAAAGTTCACATAAAAAAATTAAACTTAGACCTCTGTCAGAATAAGTCAAAATGTCAATTAAAAATGTCAAATTAAGGAGAAATAAACATTTTTTAAATAAATGTAAAGTAAAATATAAAATTAATAAAAATAGGAAAAAATCTTTTAGCCCATCCACAGTACAAATATACTATGCATTTATAAAAACCTTTTGTGGGTGGGATTCACACAAAAAAAAGTGCTATTCAAAGCAATGCATAGCACATTTTATTGGGATTTATGCATTTTCCCCTCAGGATATGGCATAATTTTATTGAATATTAATTCTGACATCATCTCTTTACAAATGACATTTATTCTATAATCACACATTCATCTTTCCAAATCAGCACTCAATTTTGAAACCATGTGATCAGCTATCAACTCAACTTCAGGTTATACAACTAAATTTGTATAACCTGTTATAAACAATCTTAAGATTTCAGCATTAGAATTACAAAAGTAAATCATATAAGATCTAATGTTATATGATTTACTGTTATAAGATCTAATGTTAGAAATAAAATTCTAAGAAGTATGCTGGTGAAATTTTTTAAACCCAGATGGATATAGCCATTCTAGCAACAACTTTTCTTAATGATATAATTCGCCCACCGTTTGTAGGTCTCTGCTTGGCATCTTGCCAAGAATAGTCCATTCATGCTGAAGGGGAGAAATAAACGAAGGACATACGAATTGGTTGGCAACGCACGAAATCACGTGCTTTATAGGTAAAATTTTCGAACTGTTATACAAGCAACATAGTTAACTACAATAATCATAAAAGAGAAGTTAATTTTCTGACCTGTAATAATAAACAACTTATCCCACAATACAGACTGATTACCCTATTATCGGAATGGATTCTCCTATTTCTGACATGCGCAGAAGTGTCTAAGGATCTCTAATCGGTGGGCGAATAATAGCAATGCACGCATTTTTTTCTCTCCTGATTCTTTCAGTTTTAAATTCAAAGAACAGCAAAGAACAAGAGGATTGCAATCTTTATTTAGTTTGCTGATCTGTTATTAACCAGTATATTTTAATAACTTAAATACTATAAGATGACTTCCACTCAATGTAACATAACTGCATATAAAGACATGAAATGGGCATATAAAAGACTACATCTGTCTTTTAAAATGATCCCTGGTTTAAACCTCATCCACTCATGTGTATTCTATACACTGTATATACTAATGTGTTTCTAGCTTTTTATAGGTGGAAACGGTCCTTAAAAAAAAAAAAAGAGTCCTATATCCCAAATCATGGTATTCCCACCAACATTATGTAATTTCACCATAATGCACTTTTCTATAACATACCTAAGAATTTTACAAGAGATTTTTACATCTAATAAAAAAAAGTAGGATTAAAACTTTTTTTATATTAGTTGTTTATTAAGAAACTAATATCCAACTAGTTTTGCTCGCATTGAAACTTGTGGCCCATCAGTATTTAAATAAAGTGCAAAAAATATATAAAAACAGAAAAAGTTATCTAAATGCTGAAAAATCTTTACAAAAGAAGATAAAAGGATATTAATTCAGAATTTAAAAGAAATTAATTCATCCTAAAACATAAATGTGAAATCGCATTATGTGTTAGCTGTCATCATGCAAAGACTGGAGGTGATTATTGGCGAAACTGAAATCCAAGATGTTGAAGAATTTAATGAGAGATTTCTAGATGCCATTTAATATAAGACTTTGATTCAAAGATCCATGTACATGGATAACTAATGGTTCTGGACTAAAAACTCCCTTCTAAAGATGGCACAGTGGAAATATCCTAGTTTACTGTATGGCTGCTGAATGAGGTGTGGTTGGCCAGATCAGATAGTTTTTTCTTTTATGCTCAAAATCTCCAACCCCATTTTCCCAACAGTCACCTCCAGTCTTTGAGTGATGACAGCTAACACATAGCATGTGACTTCACATTTGTGTTTTAGGAGGAATCAATTTATCTTCTTTTGTAAAGATTTTTCAGCAATTTAGACAACTTTGCTATTATCTGTTTTTATATATTTTCGTGCGAGTAAAACTAGTTAGATATTATTTTCTAAATAAACAACTATATTGTAATTTGCTGAGGATGCCTAGGATATATTTAAGTAAAAATTTTACAACTAATAAATTTATTTCACGTAAGTTTAAGTTTCAGTCTTTAATTTTTCTGAGTATGTCAGCTTATGTAGCTACACTAAAGTACTCCCTAACTACATTATTTTTATGGGAAACATTTTAATAATATTAGTTCCAAATTTCAGGAATACGTCTTAGTTGTAAACTTGGGATGTGCCTATAATTACATGATTTTGTACAATACATGGGGAGATTTATACAAAATAGTGTGAATTAAATTTCAGTATATTCAAGTTTAATTGCAAATTAAATATACATCACACTTGACATATTTGAAGTCATTTGCATGTATAGTCCAATTCAAAATATTATTTATTACAAAGACAAACTGCCATTCATTATCCAGCTTATACTACAAACTGGTCACTTGATAAAACAGCAGCTAGTAGACAGATATCAAGACAGTCAGTGGAGATGAATCGGTTTAATGTAGGTCAGATATTGAGCAGTTATCAAATGACTAGATATTGATTCATTTTATACAGCAAACAACTGTTATCTCATATGCTCTTTCTTCCACAGTAATATTTTAGAATAGAACATGTTTTTTTTAAAAAAAAAACCAGAACATTGTTCTAAGTTTTTTACTGTGATGTAATTTGTTTAATTAACTGCATCATACCTTCTAATGTTTGCCATTTTAATTGCTGATATCAATTTCTAAAGAAATTTTTGCAAATTTAATATAGTTTTATTAGATAGTTTAAATAATTTAATAGCTGTTTACTGTGTGTATGTTTCAGTGTAATCAAGAAGTTTAATGCAGCAATTTTTCATATATCCATATTCACTCATAGAACATGCAAATTCATCAACGCTTAATTCTTCAAGGAAAAAAAAGCACTAAATTTTGATCATATTTACTATAAAAATACTAATATACTAGAGTATTACTTACTCAAAAGAATTCTCCAAGAACAGTTAACATCTAAAGAAATGTACTGAAATGAAAAATTCTATATCAGCAGGAGACAAATACATGTAGAGTATGATAAAAACCTAGCAAAGAAATCCACTATCATTCTAAGATAGGGAAATGGAGGGAAAACAATCAGATTTCAGAAACAAGAAACCTAAATTAAATGAAAGTAGACATCCAAAGATAACTTGAGGTAGCAAAAATAAATCTACTTATTTAAAAATATAAAATTATATATCAAATATATACTACATTAAATTCATTATGCTATCTACATCTTAAAACAATGGGATTAACCAAACTCTTTCAGAGATAAAATATATCACAAGAGGCACCTATATAATTCTATTTTATACGATGATATACAATTGCACCTGCAGCTACAGCACCAAGAAGTAAAGTTGCAGCAACTAAACATTTGGATCCTCCAGGAAGTACATTTCCTAAACTTGGTTCTGGACCAAAAGTCTTCTTAAATGAATCTTTCTGCTGTACTCGATTATAGTAATTTTCAAGATGAGGTCGCTTTTCATTTGCAAAATAGTGATCCCAGAGTCCAACATACTGAAGTCGATTCAGCAGTATGGTTAAAGTAATATCAGGAATTGTGAATTTATCTGAACAGAGCCACCAATCTGCTTTATCTGCAATGAAAGAAAATGTTTAATGTTAACCCTAAAAGTAAAAATGCTAGAAATATACACTTTATACAGAATGAGTGAAAATCCCTTTACAAAATATATAATATTTTACAAACTGTATCATCATCATGACTTCCTGAATATTATCTTTAAGAGTGTGCAGTGTACAGAATACTGTATACTAACTTTTACTGGACAAACTGCAACTCAACATGCTTCATTTCCCTTCCCTCCCATTATATCACCTAAGATTAGCTCTGCTAACACATTCTTGAATGTTAACAATGTTAAGTTCCTTCCTATATCTTTATTTTTAATATGCTTCTACCATCAATGTGTTCACTTTCTTAATTTTCTTCATAACTCTCATATCTCTGATCTCTAGTTTCCAACCAGATGTTTTATTTCTGTATACAAACATTATTGAAAAAAAAATGAAACAAATTGAAAACAAAAACCAAATCTAGAAGTCACAGTGGCAAACTCTGAAGAAGACATTAATTCAGCTAGAGAGGTGAAGTTGTCTGCATGGATAGAAAAATAAGAACACCATGGTGAACACAAGAAGCAGCCCTGGAAAAGAAGAAAAGCATACCAAAAGTTCCTTGCAAATAAGCTGGCAGATTCCCTAAAAGATACAGAGAAAAATGTAAGAGAGTTAAGCTGTGTGTAAAAGTAGCTAAACAAAAGCCATGAGAAGACTTTGCTAAGAATACAGAAAATAAATATCATGAAGGTGGTAAAATGTTCTGGAAGCTATTGAAGAAGCTTAGAAATGGAGGAAAGAGCACTGTAAAAGGAATCAAAGATGATAAAGGTGACATTAAAAACTGAAGATAAGGATATCTTAGATATCTGGAATAATTACTTTAAAACTGTTAAATGAACCAAGCAGAGAGGAGTACATATCAATACTTGAGGTAGAAAAAAGCCATCAAAAATTTATTTAAATAAATTCCCAATGATTGGAATAGCGCTCTCATAGTACCCATCTATAAAAAAAAAAGGGGGGGGGGGGAATTAAACTGAATGTGAAAATTACAGAGGAATTTCTCTACTAAATGTTGTTCCAGTAAGATTTATGTAAGCATACTTGAAAAGGGGTTCAGAAAGACTGTGGAAGAGAAACTTGGAGAAAAACAAACTGGGTTCGGGCCAAATAGAGGCTGTCAAGATCAGATTTTCACTTTCTGACAAATAATTGAGAAAGTGTGCGAAAAACTTTTCAAAAAACTCCAATAATATGGTGTGAATGAAACATTATACAGAACAATACATAGTCTATATTTAAGTTGTCAGTCAGTAGCTAGAATTGAAGGAAATACAGGGGAATGGTTTGATGTAAAATCAGGTGTAAGATAAGGATGCACATTATCTCCAGTTATATTCATCATCTATATGGATTGTATTATGAAAGAAAGTGACATTAATCCTGATATTACAATCAAAGATATCAAACTTAGTTCTTTGCTTTATGCAGATAACGTTGTACTCCCAAACACATCTAGTGCAAGTCTTCAGGATTCTCTAACTAAACTAAATAATAGCTGAAACAAATTTGGCATGAAAATCAGCAATAAAATGACCAAAAATATGAAAATAATTTATTGAAATATTGAACACAACTGCATTCTGAATGGAGAACCTATAGAACAAGTAAAATATTTCAGCTGTTTAGGTACAGTTTTTAGTGAAGATGGCAAAATAAATCTGGAAACAGACATAAACAGAACAGGCAAAGTTGGTATGGTGGGTAGCCAGCTGAATAAATTTATATGGAATAAGAGAGAAATTAGCCAAAACACCAAACTAGCAGTATACAAGACAGTGTTCAAACCAGTTTTAAGTTATGGATATGAGAGTTGGGTTTGAAATAAAGCACTTGATCAAAGACGAGACCACAGATATGAGGGTTCTGAGAAAAATTAGGGAAGTGAACTGATGGCATCAATGGCAGAATCATATTAAAAATGAAGATATTAGAAAGGAACTTGACATTATTAGCATTTAAGAATATGTCAGTAGAGCTAATCTAAGCTGGTATGGTCACTTAAATAGAATGGGTGAAGAAAGGTTAGCAAAACAGGTGTTTAATGCAAAGATGGCAGGAAAGAGACCCAGAGAAAAGGTGGATTGATTCAGTCAAGTGCCTTAGAAGCATGAAATATTAGATATGACAATATTGGAATGCTCACAAATAACAGATTGATTTGGAGGAAGATGGTTGATAGGAGATTAATAATAATGTAAACTTAATCATATAGTTCCATGCATAGTAACCTGAACACCCCTTGGGGTTATATACAGGTGGATAAGTGGTGTGTCAGGAGTGATTGATCTTCAGAGAGTTGAAGCCTCCAGAAAAACATACAACAGGACCACATGGCGAGGAGTTGAGTGGCACATCACCAAGCATCTGAGTGACCATATGGCAACTACTGATGTCCAATGAACAGATGGATGGGTGAATATTATGCTTCCACAATATATTTTAAATCATCCTCTACAATATATGATCATTTTCCAACAATAACAACTCGACCACCCAGTGGTGGATTAAGGATAGTTGGGGCCCCTAGGCAAATTATATTTAGGGACACCCCAAAAAAAAATAAAAGTTAGGTGGCAAATAAATGAAATTTTGTGCTTTTGAATTTTTTGAACTTCTGGATTTTTCTGCCTGTTAAAGGATGATAAATAATAAAACTTTTTATTTATTTATTTTTTATTTTTTTACAATTTTACAAAGTTTTTTTTTTACTTGCACTACACTCAAATGATGAAAACATGAAAAGTCACACTAAAAAGTTATTTTTGAAACAAACGCCTCACTCTTACACGATTCAATCACAAATGAAGTTAAGGAGCAACCAGGCGAAACTTCCTATCTCGGCAATGCAATCAGTTTTCGTGGCCTCGAAGCTGTCAACAGCGCCGTGCGCCGACACTGGTAATGCGGTTTAATTTAAAGCATAGATAGCGTGCGCTGTTCAAAATACAAAGCTTGTCAACTAGCGCCGACATTGGTATTGAGGCATTATTTAAAGCGCAGATAGTGCACGCTGTTCAAAATTATTAAAATGTAATAATTGTTTTGAAAAAAATTTTCGCTTAAAATAATCAAGATTTTTATGATGTTTACTGAAAACATTAATTATTTTAAAACACTAAAGGAAAATATGTTGGCTTGGGGCCCCCAAAGCTGCCACCCTTACACCTATTACATTTAACTAAAAATAATACTATAAAATATATTTCAAATAATATTACCTTCTGTATGTGATGCCAACTCCTCTTCTACTACATCTAACACTTTTTCAACTTCTTCAATTGCTTTACTAACTGTTTCCTTCTGCTGCATTGGTAAGAATTTAGTTTCTATAATTTGTTTCTTTGCTATATAATGTGCTTTAAATTCTGGATGTCTGACGGCTACATCATCAAGAAGTTCCAATAGTTTAGGCACAATCACTAAAAAATTAAAAAAAAAGAATAAAAGAGCAATCTTACTCATCAATAATTTAATACTGTTCAAAGCAGAAGGTTATAATATTGAGTTTTTTAATGGTTTTATATAAAACCATTACCCATGAGAAAAACCTAGCTCTTACCCCTTTCTTGACTGTGAACAAACTTAACTTCCATGGATGCTCCCCCATGTTCTCTCCCCCACCTTCCATATAACGAAAAATTACATCAGACAATATCCTATAACACCCCATTCGTTCATAGACCTCTCTATCATATCACATCCTAGCCAATAAGGCTGACCATTCCTTTAGCAAAGGGCTCATATTCCTGATTATTATCTTGTGATAATAATCAGGAATAAATAGTGATAAATTCATATCCATATCATGCAATAGCTCTTCATTTTCACAAACCTTTAATTCGTCATCCAATGTAGCAATAGCACTGTGCATTACTTTACATACACTCGGTTGATATATCTTAGCAATGTGAGCACTCATTAATTGAACAATCTCATTAGCTTCCGATGCTAGAGTACCATCTGCATTCAATAAAGTTATTCTTTGATGTTCATTCTTTCTTTTGCTTATGACATAATAATAAAATTCTTTTGGATTGCCTTAGCTTGCATGGCCAATTTATTTTCATACTCTGATTTAGCTTTCCTAACAACATACTTTCCTGCCCTGAGTTTTATAGTTCATAACTCCTCTCACTCTTATTCCCATGATATTCTTTCCACATCATCTTCTTGTGGAACTCTTGCTTAATAAGATTGCACATCCATTTCACTTCCAACTTATTTAGTCTTCAAACTCTATATGATATCTTAATGATACATTAAGATACCACCTTATTTAAGCAATTTTTCAAAGATTTCCATGCATTGCTGACATTGTTCCCATTCAGTAACTGATACCATGGGACAAAAGATAGTATTCTCCTAAGTTGATCATAATTTCGAGCTCTGTAGTTCAGCATGTAACCTTTTCTAATCAGAGCATCAATACAATTAGATACTTTCCAAGAAAGCGCAGCATTATCATTTCACCAAGTGGTGGTAAAATAGCCATATTCTTAACAGTGACCCCTTCTGACACTATGAGCAAATCCAACACTCTTTGACCTCGATTTCCTTTTTTTCACATGCTGCTTGAGAAACTTGTCTCACAACAATTCAATAAAATCCTCTTCTTTCTTATCATGAGATTGTTCATCTAACCAATTAATGTTTGAAAAATTAAAGTCACCAATAATGATCACTCGTTTGGCCTGAGCCTCCAGGTCTGTAGCAACACCCCACCATATATTTCATTTAGTTAGCCTCCACTTCACACCAGATAGACTCACACTCACCGCTACATGGGACATTGTTACCAACATTGTTTTCTTGAATTTCTATTCTAATTGGACTTAAGTCATCTGATATCATTAGTAGTACTCTTCCTCCTCCTCTTCTATCTCTTCTGTCATTCCTAAAAATACTATACCTATTACACTTAATCCCAGTTACCATATCAGATTCTGATAGCCAGGTTTCACTAAGACCAACAATCTTAGGTCACATCACATTCTATAAAGCAATGAACTTAACCCCTTTGTTTCTGATGCTCTTAGCATTTGTGTATAGACATAATAAATTACCACCTAGCCTATTCTCATAATTAGATATGCAATCTATTTGGCCTTGTTGTAGAACTGTCTCTTTTCCCTCCCCAGAGCATCTTTTCCACCCCTTCGCCACATATATAACCATGTTCAAAGACATTAATATCTTTATCATATTTGCATACCATAACTGAACTTTCACACACATTTTTCCCATTCCTCCCTTGATGATTTGGTTTCCCTGACTCTCTGCATTAGGTCTCATACCAAGAAGTAATTTTTACAGGCTACTGATGCCAAATGAATTCAAGTGCAGGCCATCCATCTTATACAAGTCTTTTCTGCCATCAACCTCACTCCACACATCTAAAATTTTGCAGCCATTTCTTCTACTCAGCCTACACATGAAATCATTTGCTATCATTGCCCTCTTTCTTAACTTAGTACTGTCATATCTGGGTAGCAAACCTACAATTTTTACTCTCTCATTTCTTTCTCGCCTCTTCCAACAGAAGTTTCTTTGTCACTACTTAAATTATTAGTACCCACCAGAACTACCATCTCTCTTACTTTACTTTTTTGTTTTTCAATTACGTTTACCTTTAATTTTCACCCCTGGGAAACTAGAAGTGGTAACTCCCTCAGCAAGTGCAAAGTTTAAGATTGAATCACCATATAACTGACTTACCTTGTTGTTATTAATATTATGATTACCATGTTCAGTGCTTTCCTGCCTGTTTTTGTTCTGATCCTTTTCTTATCCTGCCCAAGTTTAGTTAAAGGTTTTTCCACTTTTTCTAATTCTCTGGTTGATTTTCTAATAATTTCTTTTAATCGAGATATTTCTAATGTCAGCTATTTATCCTCAGATAAATTATTATTATTACGGGCAGCTCCAAGGAGTCCTTAGACTCATCGAGGGAGGCCCAACATCATGTCAAGAACAACTATTCAACATTCACACAGTATCTATCATACTTCACCTTGAACTCATTTACAGTCATGGCACCCACAACAGACTCTGGCAGCTTATTCCACTCATTTACCGCTCTCCAAGTAAATAACCTAGCTCTAACACCCTTGCTAACCACACTCTTATCAAGCTTCCATGGATGGTCCCTAGTCCTCTCACCATTAGTCCTATTCTCAAAAATATCTTCAGGATTAATCTTATAGAAACCCTTCAGTAATTTGAATGTCTCAATCATATCACCCCTTTTCCACCTATCAACCAATTTCTGCAGTCCACAAATCTTCAACCTGTTCTCATAAGGTTCATCCCATAGTCCTGCTATTATCTTGGTCACTCATCTTTGGATCCTCTCCACCTCATTCCCATCGAGAAGAAACCCTGGCGCCCATATCTAGGCACAGTAGTCTAGATGGGGCCTTTTAGATCCTGAATGGAGAGCTTTATAAGTAAATTCTTTATTCAGGACTTAACATGATAACTACTACTAATTAAGGAGATATCTGCACATCAGCTAATAATTATGAAGTATTGTTTTATGGTATGTAATAATGTGTAGTCCATGTGTGCTATATAGAGACAGTTATTGTTAGGTTATTTGTAATTCCCATGTAAGCTGTCTAGTACACTGCGATATTCTGAGAAAGTTATAAGTAGTAATCCGGAATAATCGCATATAATCTGTACGAGTCGAACATAGCGATGGAGGCTATACCTACGTGGAAAAATGACGTCAGAGCGGCTACCTAGAATAATGTAACCTGACAGGTTAGGGAGAGTAGGATCACCCAAGGGTCATGAACGATGGGATTCATGGGCGAAAACCACATCGAATAGAGGGTGCCTGAATAGGGCGAATAAAAGACAAAGCACGCCATTTTGGGGGGGGCTTTTTGACCTTTTGATCTTTGGTTGCTGGATTAGAGTTTTAGGGGGAGTTGGTTGGAGGATTCGTGAGAGAGCGGTGGGCCGACTACAGTAATGACAGACGGCAGGTTCTTTTCTTGAGAATGCTTGAAGATTTTCAAGCAAAGCTGATCACGATATGACGGCTTATGTGGAATCGAGCCTTAACAGAATGTCCCATTGGAGAAAGTTTCCTGCGGAGCGGTAGACAGCACACAACAGTTGGAAACGATTAGAAGAAAAAGCGTAGTACATCGCCAGGCGCAAAGATGGCCGAAGAATATGCAGTAAGGTAATCCAGACCTACATGAGATGGTGGCATGAAATCTGAAAAGATCCTTCAATTATGAAAGGATAAGATTAGGTTTAAGCATAATACTACTACTATATAATTCCTTTCACAAGTTATTCACAGAATACGCATTGAACACTTTCATTAATACTCTATCAATAATTATCTTAATTCTTAATTTCATTTAAGCAAGTCTAGTCATTCACAAATTACTGCCTATTAACAACTCTTCTTTGTTCCACAAGGGCTTAATTAATTCAGTGAAATTCTCACTAAAAGTTCTCTACTAGTGTCCTTTAGTTACAATGCACACAAATTTCTTGTTCTTCTAAACGAATCTTAACATAGAACGAAAACTCTTACATTACCGGATCTTTTCAGATTTCATGCCGCCATCTCATGTAGGTCTGGATTACCTTACTGCATATTCTTCGGCCGTCTTTGCACCTGGTGATGTACTACGCTTTTTCTTCTAATCGTTTCCAACTGTTGAATGCTGTCTACCGCTCTGTGATCAGCTCTGCTTGAAAATCTTCAAGCATTCTCAAGAACCTGCCGTCCGTTATTACCGTAGTCGGCCCACCGCTCTCACGAATCCTCCAACCAACTCCCCCTAAAACTCTAATCCAGCAACCAAAGATCAAAAGGTCAAAAAGACCCCTAAAACAGCATGCTTCGTCTTTTATTCGCCCTATTCCGGCGCCCTCTATTCGATGTGGTTTTCACCCACGAACCCCATCGTTCATGCCCCTTGGGTGATCCTACACTCTCCCTAACCTGTCAGGTTACATTATTCTAGGTAGCCGCTCTGACGTCATTTTTCCACGTAGGTATAGCCTCCATCGCTACGCTCGACTCGTACAGATTATACGCGATTATTCCGGATTACTACTTATAACTATCTCAGAATATCGCAGTGTACTAGACAGCTTACATGGGAATTACAAATAACCTAACAATCTCTCTCTATATGGCACACATGGACTACACATTATTACATAACATAAAACAATACTTCATAATTATTAGCTGATGTGCAGATATCTCCTTAATTAGTAGTAGTTATCATGTTAAGTCCTGAATAAAGAATTTACTTGTAAAGCTCTCCATTCAGGATCTAACAGGTCTCATCAAGGCTCAATACAGAGGAACAATAACCTGTTTGTCTCTGCTCGTTAAAGTGTTTTTCAGCAACCAAGTGATTTGATGAGCTGATTTTGCCACTTTTGGAATGTGTCCCCTAAACTTCAACTCCCTATCCACCAACACTCCCAAATCACTGATCTCGTCAATCTCCTGGAGTACAGTTCCACCAATGTGATATACTGCTGCTAATCTTTTCACCCCAAAATGCAAAACCTTACATTTTTCCACATTAATTGACATCCATTCTCCTTAGCTAAGTCCTCCAAACTATCCAAATCATCCTGAAAAATTTTGACATCCTGAGCATTCACTATTGCTCTATCTAACTTTGCATCATCCGCAAAAAAATGCACAGTTCCTCTCAGATCCTTTCCTATATCGTTAATGAACAAATTAAACAGTAGCAGTCCAAGAACAGAACCCTGTGGCACACTGCTAGTCACAGGCCGTCTTTTGGACTCTACTCCTGAATAAACCACTCTCTGATATCTCTGTATGAACCACTCTCCTAGCCATCTCACCAACCCTATATCCATTCTCATATGCTGCAGTTTACTGATTAGAATTCCATGTGGTATTCAATCAAAGGCTTTAGCAAGGTCCAGTAGAATCACTGTAAACCCATTACCCTTATCCAGTTCAGTCGTCACTGTGTTATAGAACGTGAGCAAGTTACTGAGGCATGATCTACCCTTCACAAAATCATGCTGTCCCCCATAGATTATCCCATTTTCATCTATCCAACATCATCAACACTCTAGAAAGTTTTTCCACTTGGTTATACTATAAATATAAATTAAAGATACCATGAAATTATAGACTTGGTTTAGTCCTTTATTCAAGTGTAAGCAAACGAAGTTTGCGCCTGAAGTATTTTCAGGACTGGGGCAACTCGTATATAGAAGCTAATGACTTCAAATCACTTGCCTTAGTATCCCATAATGCAATGCACATATCCTTAAGGGTATGTATAATGCTATGCATTATGGGAAAGGTCACTACACAGACTAGTTTTGATCTTTATTGAGGTCTCATCAGTATCGCTAATCCAGAGTATTTTAATAATTAGGTGCGACACCCTTTGGGCTACTCGTATATGAAAATATGACTTTGGCATTATTTCAACCTTAATGACCCTTCCCTTAACTTCCACAGATGTTCCTTTGTCTTCTCTTCATCAGTTGATATCCTATAACATCTTTTCAGAAGTTTATAGACTTCTATCATATCACCCCTCTTTTTCCTGGCTGTGTCTGCAGTCCTCATAAAACTGCATTCTATAATCTTGACAACATCTTCTAACTCTTCTTTGCACCCTTTCCATAGATTCTTTATACCTCTTCCAAACCTGGGAGATCAAATCTGTGCACAGTAGTCCAGGTGCAGTAGTTGTATCAAGGCCTTGTAAAGAGGCAAAATACCTTCCTATTCCTACATATAGTCTTTTTCAACATACTCAAAGTTGTATTTACAATTTTTGCAATGTGACCTTGAACTTCAAATTCCTATCCACCAAAATCCTCACCTTCATCAGATTCTTCTGGTGCAATCCCACCAATATAATATGCTGTTTGAAATTTCATCACACCAGTGCATAACGTGATAACTTTACACTTATTAACATTGAACTGAAAGACATTATCATTTGCCCATAGTTCCAGCCTATTCAAATCATTTTGTAACTGCTGTATAGAATGAACAACAAAAGTCCAAGTGTCTGCAGAGAATTTGAGTGTGTTTAAGGACCTCCTAGATGAGTCTTCGACTCAAAGGGTCTTAGGATAATAATAATCATAATAATAATAAAAGAACTGATCCCTGGAGTATTTCATCAGTCACCTTAAATCTGGTGGATTCACACCACACTCATATGCTACTCGTCCATCAGCCATCAACTTATCTAAGTCAACAGTTTATATTTCAATCCCATATTCTTCAGTTTATTTATGCAACATCCTTTCATGTGGCATTCTATCAAATGCCTTAGCAAAGTCCAACAGTATGACAGTGTATCCCTTCTCTTTATCCAACTCAGCTATAACATAATTATAAAATATTAGTAAATTGCTAAAACATGACCTCTCTTTAATAAACTCATGCTTCTCTGCAAAGTATACCTTGTCTATCAACCCATTTCATTATGCGAATTCTTACCAACTTTACTAAAATCTTCACCACCACTCCAGAGATACTGATAAGATAGGTTGGTAGTGCAATGCACTATCTTTATACAAAGGAACTATTACACATTCTTTCTATTCTCGTGGGATCTTTCCTGAGTTGAGACTAAAGTTATATAAACATATATAATCATAGGTGTAGATGATGCGGTTTGCTATAGTTGGTGGATTGAGTGATGGAGAGGGAGAGCTGTAGAGTAGGCGCCCTCCCTCGATGAGTTTTTCGACCCCTTGAAGATGCCATGTAATAATAATAATATATCAAGGGCCTGGCCAATTTGTCTGAACATTCCTTTAGCTACATGCCAATATCCCTTCTGTACCTAATGCCAAATTCTTATCGGGTTATGCAGCAGCTCTTCAACTTCATTTTCATGTACCTCTGTTTCTTCAGCCAATGTAGTAGCAATGCTGTGCACCATGTTACATAAACCTGGTGACAGTGTAAAATTCGATGTAGCTTAGAATTTTACAAGTGCTTTACATATTTTTACAGAGGTCTCATCTCAAACATTTGTGTTATAAAAATAAACATTGTATAAAAAAAGGTATATTTTCTGATGGAAAATTAACCTACTCAAAATGTAGTAAACAAAGAATGGCTAAAATTAGTAACAACAAGAGTAAATGCTGTCACTGGAAACTGTATGTTATTGTTCTAAGTTAACCTGCTCAAATGTAGTAAACAAAGAATGTTTAAAATTAGCAACAAGAGAAAATGCTGTGTAACTGAAAACTGTATGTTATTGTTTTAACTAAGTGCTTTGCTCACAAGCTCTGTGTATGCAAACCATCAAGGTCATTGTTAAAAGGGTTGGCACGGATCAGACAAGGTTCCGTTGTCTGACAAATCTGATTTCAGAAGTGCACTAGGAGAAGAAAGAAATAGTCGGCTTTAATAACAGATCAAAAGTCACACCAAATTCTTCGGGAGTCTCAACCCTTCGTACAAGGTCCCGGAGAAGGGGAAATAAAAGGGCGTCGAGGAGAACATGAGAGATCGGCAGTCAAAATAGAGGACACGACTATACAGCTAGGGCACACCAGAAGTCGGGGAGAAGCAGAGAAGAGAGGGAAGCTGGTCCACCTGAGGCTGTCTAGATCTAGGAATTGGCTGTGGGAGATTATCGGAAGCTAATAACCGAAGAGCAGACTTCAGTGCCTGGAGAAGAATGCATTGCTATCTAAACGAGACTGCATAAGCTCTGCATGTTGGATCCCCTTCATCCGAGCCCATGAGTGCAGGAGATCAGCATTCCGAAACCCTGCCAACAATCCCTGATGAGACGCAGGTGAAGCAAGACACTGTAGAAAAAAAAATCTAAGGCCTGAGACAGAAGAAAAGTCTGAGAACTCTGGAGCAGAACCTTGAATGAGTACACGACCCTAATGACAGAGCCTATGTGAGTTTATTCCAATTTTGTTCTATGTTTCTTTTATGTAATCTAGGAGAAATATGTAATCGAGGAGAAATGGAATCCTTCAAGAAATTCCACATTTCTTGAAGGATTTTGCAACCACTTCTTGCCTGACTCCATTCCATGAGTTTAGGACCCGTTTGCATACCTCAGTAATGGTTAGTTTTTTCACTCTTCCTGTCGGTGACAAGTTATTACCTACTTTTTGCATCTATTTATTACATTCTTCTTTCATCAGAGCTTTGAAGGGCTTGTTGACAGAAATATCTAGTGGCTGTAGCTGACCTGTAAGTCCACCAGGAATAACTGCTACTGTGTTCGCAAATCCACTGCAACCCTTTTTGTCTTTTCTGTTAAATGTACTCGGAACTGATCAAACACGAGCAGAGCTGGCCTCTTTGAGAACCCTCCAGGTCTTCTGGACCAATCTTTGCAAACCAAATAGCCATGATCTCTTCATTCATCCAGCCATTCTCATGAACTTAGACAAGAATGCCAGATGGTATGCTCTCTTTAGGATACATTTTCCTCTTAAAAATGAGCATAGGAAGTAGTTTGGTACCATCTGCACAGCAGTATAGTGTGTCTTTTATGACCACTTGTTTTGACCCCTTTCTTATCAACAGTTCTGTTGGAAGGCACATCAAAATTGAGAGGCACCTCATCCATGTTTGCAATCTGACTTGGTTCAAAAGTATATTTTTTCCAAAATTTTATGACATAGGAGTAAAACTGTTGGATTTTATCCTCATAAGCTGCTGGCATTTTCTGGGCTAACTTGGTTCGTGTTCTCATGGCCAACCCTTCTCTCCTCGTGAAGTTGAGACATCATTTTGCCTTTCCTGTGAAATCAACAATGTTCATTTCTCTTGCAAAAATTTTTTTCTTTTAGTGAATAAGCTTGGTTAACACACACATTTCACTCTGGTGCTGCTCCATAATCCAAGTCTTAAGCCTCTGCTCTAAGTTTAGAAATTTTGCTGGGTTTCTTCTTAAGGCCCTCTTCTTTTTTGGCATCTTGAGTAGTTGTTCTTCCTGTTTTCTTTACTGTCTAATCATATACTCAGAAGCTTTATTTCCATGTTCTTTTGCGTGACTGATGACTTTTAACTTGAATTTTGAAGAATATGACAATCATTTTTTATTTTTGACATTTTTTATGGGCTAGTGCTGAAAATATTGTTAATGCATTAACTTATCCCGCCAATGAGTTGCAGATGTATTAATGTTTTCAGAGTTCTGATTGGTTTATACAGAATCAGCCATTAATGACATCAATTGACAGAGATAACAAAGGCTAGTGATTGGCGGAAGCCTGTTTGTCGAGACAAGGTACCACCAGTTTCGTCATGGCAACCACAGGTCTCTCAACCGGTTATCCCCCCATGTATAAGACGACCCCCAATTTTTGGTCTAAAAATTTTAGAAGAAAGTATTGTCTTATACATGGAAAAATACGGTATACGATGAAATAGTATTTGCCTGTAGTTCACCATATAACCTATCCTAACTGAAATATCCACATAGTTAGCTACTTCCTAGAATAGTATGGCATGATCACTGTCACCAACTGATGGCAAAAGAGTCACATTCTTAATTGAGATCCCTTCTGATGTGCTACTCTATAGAAATAAGCTACTCTAAACTTGTGCTCCTGCATTTGATTGCAAGTATTTTTCACTCAAATCAATCATTAAACAGAAATCTTAACAGCAGGTACTAAGGAGTAAGGGTACCAACACCTCGACGCAAGTTCACTCTTCCCTCTGAATGTACTCCATGACCTAATTGCATCGACGGTACAAGACTCGATGGAGGTAAAAAACAAAAATTAGCAGAACAATGCTACATTGAGTCTAAACATATCATTTTTGGACCATCGTCCAAAACAATTAATAACAGCGATCAACAACAAGTTCAGAGACACTTGCCCCAATCTCGCATACATGCTCGATTTCCTCCAGACCTACCATTTGCCCAGAGGGAAAAAGGACACTATCTTCTAAGAAAAACGTCAAAATGGAGACAACAGTCGGATCATCAACAACAAACAAATTAGAGCAAAAATTAAGTGATGCCACAAGAAGCCACTATGGAGACAGTATGCAGGCACTGCATTGGAAATGTGCAAGACCCTTGTAGTCAAACATATGCCTCACAGAACCTTGCATATCTACTTCACCAACATCCATGGCTTAAACTCCAACCTTAATAGTGTCCACTACCATCTTCAGTCTACCAAACCCCACCTACTCTTTCTGGCAGAAACTCAAATCTCACCTTCCCCAGCACTATTCATCTCAACCTTCCAAACTACACACTCTCAACTCCTTTCGCCCCAAGGGTGGTGAAAGGAGTTAAGAGGGTGTAGCATACATCCGCTATGACATACCTTGCCAGAGAACACCCAACCTAGAATCACCCAACTTTGACCTTCTTTGGTTGAAAATATCCCTTCCCCACTCAGTCAAATTCATCTGCTGTCTCTATCACTCCCCTAATGCAACCAACCACTCTGATCTCTTTAATCTCCTCTCCTTAAAAATTGATTTCCTCCAGTCCCAATTTCCCAACAGTGAAATCGTCCTCCTAGGAGATTTTAATGTCCACAACACCAACTGGCTTTCCTCCTCCAGCTGTACAGATCTTGCAGGCAGAGGTGCTGAAACATCTGCAGTCACTAACGACCTTACACAACTTGTTCAGATGCCAACCAGAATACCTGATAACACAAACCATTCCCCAAACACCCTAGGTCTCTTTCTCACCAATGACCCTTCCAAATACACAGTGAATGTAGTGGGCTCCTCTAGGTAATTCTGACCACAATCTAGTGCTCATCTCTTCCCCCATGAAACAACGTTTACACAGCCACTCCCATACAAGAGTAGTTTGGCATTATAACAGTGCCAAGTGGGAGACAGCTTCTGTAACTTCTATGCCTCATTCCCATAGTACCCTCTCCACTCTCCTAATCTCTTCTGGGCTTCCTAAAAATACTATATCCTTTGCACTTGATTCCAGTTACTACAGTCTCTGACAGCTAGGTTTCACTATGTCAATTATGTTAGGTCAATTATATACTACACTGTCTCAAATCTGTTCTGAATAGGAATTCAAATGCATCATAAATATACCAGTCTAAGTGTTCCCTGACAAGCAAGAATAAGCTTTTTCCCTATTTGGTATTCTCTTCTAATAATATTACAGTAACCACTATTCTCAGTCACTGTTACACTATGACTCAAAAGTTCCTATGATATGCAGCACCTTTCAGAGATAAACTGTAGACTAATATATACAAATATTTTTCTTAAAAAAAAAAAAAAAAAAATGAAAGCATTTGAAAACGAGAACCAAATGGCAAAGAAGAAAAAATTGAGCTATTCAGCTAGTAAAGTTGTTTGCAAAAATAAAAAAATCAGAACTCTGACATGGACTCAGGAAGTTAACCCCTTTATAGTCTTGACATCTTTACATCAATAATTACAAGCAAGTGATCCTGCCTATTACAATCCTCCTATGTGATTTCTATTTATAAATGACCCAATAAGTAATTTATTCACTCTAGAAATAAAATATATATATATCATCACTTTACTGCTGGCAGAAAAGCTTTAAAAATTATCTTACGAAGTGACATGCAAGAGAATGCACGTGTCTTGATAAAATAATTTTGTCTGAGGACATATGGTCACAGAACCATAAAAAAAAAAAAAATTCTGTGACACTTTTTTTTTTTTTTTTTATTCCAAAGAGAGCACTCTGACCTCATGTGATAACAACTAACCTTAAGAAATCAGGGGGCAACCAGATTCCATTCTTAGTTCATCACCAGAAGCAGAGCTCATGGCTATCAATGATTTAGAGCACTGGGATCAGATTACAGCAGTTTTATGAATTTAAAAATCCTGCTTTAATATTAGAGGCCTGAAGTGGCTTGGGAAAAAAATAATAAAAAAGTGTGTGATGTTGTGCAAGCAGCATTTCTGGATTATCCAACTCTTAACCTGTGCAAGCTTTACGATCCTTCATGGAAGGGAATGTAAAAACAAAATTACATCAACAGTCTAATAAATCAATATTATACATTATTATATCAGATTTAAATATAACTACAGAAAGAATATAACAAAGGATATACAAACTTGATCGAAATTTTCTTTCTTGTGGGGACATTGTTGAGTTGACTGCCAGATCTGGAAAATACACTGTGCCAAAAGTAATAGTAGAAAATGGAATAGCATCCAAAAGTTTCCTCATCTGATCTACTTTCTGTGCTTGTTCTGTACCTTTTTCAGGAAGAAGATGAGGTGTATTTCCTGAAAATTAAAAATTTATGACCTGCATCATAATTCTAAAATAGCATTCCGTTCAGAAGGGAAGAAGAGGTGTTCTATCTTTGTTAAAATTGTTTCAACAATACAAACACTGCCTTTAAATTGAAAGCACTGAATTAGATTATAAATTACAAAGATAAATTGAGGCATTTATCAGTGCACTCTTTAAGTTATGTTCTAAAAACTCAGCCTGTTTTTACAGAGGAAATGATCATAGGGGCTCAGGTCTCTCAGGGGCTCACATTGGTGAGTATGGGCATGGCAAACCCGAGATACCCAAGCTAGACCTGATCTTACTTCGTACAATATACACTTGGTATATCATATTTGGAGACTGGTTTCTACTCTTCTTTCCCTCTACTCTCTCTTATTTCTCATTCCCCCCGCCCGTGCTATTAGAGCAATTCGAGGGTGAGGGGGGTGACTCTTTCTTCTCAAACTGTAGTTTCCACTATCTACTATAAAAAATAAAAAAAGGCAAGCCTAGTTGTCTTAAGATGGCAGCACCAACACTAGGATACCTATTGTTATGCTGGTCACTTGACATAGGGAAATATATTACTTTCAAGTCTCAACGAAATCCAAACCGGACAAAAAACATGGGAAACGACTGCAAACTGGAAAAAGTTAAGTACCTTTGGGAAAAGAAAAACGTAGTGAAATATGCTACATGGAACATTAGAAGCATAGCACATAAAGAAGAATTAGATAAAATTTTAAATGACGAAAATATAGAAATTGCAGTTCTTACAGAAACAAAAAAGAAACTTAAAGGAACGAAAAAAACAGCTAACTACAATATCATATATAGTGGAGTGGACAAACAAATACATGCAAAAGCTGGTGTAATGATTTGGATTCATAAATCAATTAAAGCAAAAATAACTCATTATACGTACTGGAATGAAAGAATATTAGAAGTGCGATTAAAATTAAATAAAGAAAATTTAACAGTTATTGGAGTGTATACCCCTGAAGAAGGAAATGAAAAAGAAAATGATTCCTTTTACAAAGAGTTACAAGGAATATATGAAAAATTAAATAAAACAAACCATATAATTATAGCCGGAGATCTTAATGCCAAAATAGGAATGAAAAAAATTAACAATATACAAAAATTTGGAGAACCAACAGTAAACAAAAATGGAAAACGACTCACTGATTATACGATATCATAGATACCGCTAGAGGGATTCATAGTGTGTAGTGTTCGTTGAAAGCTCCTGATAAAATAAGTTATTTTCAGTTATCGTTGATAAATTTACTTGAATATTATGTAGTTTTGTTTGCCTTGCATATCTTAGTGCGTCTGTTTGTGTGTTTTTGGTGTTTCATTTTATAATTTGATAAAATACGTTAGAAGTAAGTATGGCTCCGTACGAAGAAAAATGGAGGCCAGTAATGATGGTTCGCCATCTTTATTCAAGAACGGTAATATAAAGGAGATGATTCAGTGTACTATCTGCGAAATGTACGCTTTGCGGAGTGTGGTCGGAGTGTGGTTAGATGATAATAAAGGAGTGAATGTGTGTAGAAAATGTAGGGAGAATGAGGAATTAAAGTGCATTTCGGATCGTGAGTGTGATATTTTTGTCAAACTTCAGAATGAAGAAAATAGGGATATGACAAGAAATGGCGAGGTTGTACCAGAGAACTTGAGAGTGTGAATGTAGAAAGTGTGAATGATAGTATTAATTTAGAGCATATTAATGGTTTTACAGAGAATAAAAAAGATGAGATAGATGCAATGAGTGAGATCACGTTGTTGAGTGGTGCGATACAAAGGGCAAAACAGCAGCTAGAGCATATGAGCAAAAGTCGACTGAATGAACCAGCCAATAATAAAAAGTATGATAGAAAAAATAGGCTTATGAGTGTAAACATGAACAAAATGAAGGTTAGTGCTGTTTGGAGACTCGTTAGTACGAGGTGTGTTAGTAGAGGATTTGACAAAATCGTACCAACCTGGTGCGACCATAAAGGATGTAACTGAGTCTATTGGAGAGCAAAAGGAAAGGGTGAAAGAAATGATTGTTGTAGCAGGTACGAATGATTTGAAAGGAAATAAAATGGAAATGAGAGGACCTGAATGAATTGTTTGAGGTAGCAAAAGAAAAGAGTGAGAGAGTTAGAATGATTAGTCTTTTGCCACGGTATGACAGTGAAATGTTTAAAAGGAGGGCCATAATTGCAAATGACTTTAAGCATGAGTTATGTATGACGAGTGGTGTGGAATTTGTGGACGTGTGGAGTGAGTTCAATGGGCGAAAGGATCTATATAAGATGGATGGCTTACATTTGAATGGTTACAGTGTAAGGAGACTTGAGAAAGTATGGATGAATGTAGCGGATGTGAAAAATCAGGGAAACTAGATTTATTAAGGGGGGGGGGAGTAGATATACAGTCCTTAGGGAGGCAGTTGAATGTATGAATGAATATAATATGCCCGAGCGAATAAAGACAACAAATCAGAATGAGATAGTTAGTATAAGGCATCAAGGTAGGGTTGGGGCAAATGGGGGTCTTAAATTCATGTACACTAATGCTAGGAGTATTAGGAACAAGAAGGAAGAGTTTTTGGCCATGGTTGGCACTTCCAGAAAACAGGTTATTGGTATTTGTGAATCATGGCTGACTGTAGATGATATAGCTAGTGGGATTGAATGTGATGGGTATAGTGTGTTCAGGAATGACAGGGAGAATAAAATGGGGAGAAGTATTGTTGATGATAGCCGATTAGCTGGAGCCAAGGAGAATAGAAGTTGAATTGCAGGATAGAGAAAAGAGCACATTTGAGGCCATTTGGTGTGAGATTGTGGCTAGCAGAACAAAATATACAATTGGGTGCTGCTATGGACCAGGTGATGGAAAAGATGGTGGTGACAGTATGCACAAGCAAATAGAAGAAATGAGTGGAAGGAGGGTAATTATTATGGGAGATTTCAACTATGGTCGCATTGATTGGAGTGAGGAGAGGACACACGGGAGGAAGGAATTGGATTTTATGCGGTTATTAAGGGATAACTATCTGCGACAGCATGTAATGGAAAATACTAGGGGTCAGAGAGTGCTTGACCTAGTAATTGCATCTGAGGATTTGGCTGTAACAAATATCACCACATTGCCACCAATTGGTGAGAGTGATCATAGGGGGCTTGACTTGGGAGGTGGCTAAAGGTGTGGAATTTTCAATTAAGACAGGGTACATGTGGAATTATCGGGCTGGAAAGTATGACAAGCTTAGGAGTTTGATTGGTTCAGTGCTATGGCATGTACAACTGCAAGGACTAGAAGTTGGCAGTGCATGAGAGGCAGTTAAGAAGTGTTTGCATGAAGCAATGGCTGACTGTATACCTAGAGTCCGAATAATAAATCAAGTAGGGGTTAAATGGATGAATAACACCATTAAGCTTGAGCTGCAAAAAAAGAAAAAACTGTGGAGGGAATTTAAGGAGAAAGGTGACTGGCAGGCACATGAATGGTATAAAGCGCAGGCCAGAAGGGTAACGAGTGTGGTAAGAAAAGCAAAAAAGGATTACGTAAGAACATTGGCCATGCAGGCTAAAGAGAATCTTAAACAGTTTTTTCGATATGTTGTAAGTAAAAGGAAAAATGTATATGGCAGAATGATTTTAAAGAATGCTGATGGTAGGGAGGTAACTGAATCAGTTGATATAGTTGAGTTACTGAGTGAGCACTTTGCAAGAATATATCATCCAGGTGGTGACATTGCAGAAACGAATGAACCAGTAGATTATACGGGAATTGTGGTGAATGAAGTGGAGGTGAGTAGTCTATTGCATAACCACAATGTCAATACATCTGTGGGAATGGATGGTATACCAGCTCGTGTCGTACGAGAAGCAGCTAAAGCATTGTCAGTACCCTTGACCATTTTGTTTAATTTGAGTCTCTAGTCTGGGTTAGTCCCGAGGGGGTGGAAAGAGGGGAAAATAGTTCCACTGCATAAAGGTGGTTCCAAGACTGCTGTTGTAAATCACCAACCGATTAGCATATCAGGAATCATTGTCAAGGTCTTAGAGAAATTAGTCAAGAAAAGAATACAGGATTGGATAGATGAAAATGGGATAATGTATTGGGGACAACATGGTTTTGTGAAGGGTAGATCATGCCTCAGTAACTTGCTCACGTTTTATAACACAGTGACGGCTGAACTGGATATGGGTAATGGGTTTACAGTGATACTACTGGACCTTGCCAAGGCCTTTGACAGGATACCACACATGGAACCCTAATCAGTAAACTGGAGCAGATGGGGATGGATATAGGGTTGGTGAGATGGATAGGAGGGTGGTTGATGGAGAGATACCAGAGAGTGGTTTATTCAAGAGTGGAGTCTAAAAGACGACTTGTGACTAGTGGTGTGATGCAGGGCTCTGTTCTTGTACCACTGCTTTTCAATTTGTTCATCAATGATATAGGAAAGGATCTGAGAGGAAGTGTTCACTTGTTTGCTGATGATGCAAAGTTGGGTAGAGCAATTTTGAGTGCACAGGATGTCAAAATTTTACAGGATGATTTGGATAGTTTGGAGGACTGGGCTAGGAAAAATGTGGCAAAGTGTAAGGTTTATGCACTTTGGGATGAAAAGAATAGCAGCAGTATATCACATTGGTGGAACTGTACTCCAGGAGATTGATGAGGCCAGGGATTTGGGAGTGTTGGTGGATAGGGAATTGAAGTTTAGGGGGCAGATTGCAAAAGTGGCTAAATCAGCTCATCAAATCACTTGGCTTCTGAAAAATACTTTAACATGCAGAGACAAACAAGTTGTTGTTCCTCTGTATTGAGCCTTGATAAGACCCCATCTGAACTACTGTGCCCAGTTATGGGCACCAGGGTTTCTTCGTGATGGGGAGGAAGTGGAGAGGATCCAGAGACGAGTGACCAAGATGATAGCAGGTCTGTGGAATGAACCTTATGAGAATAGGTTGAAGATTTGTGGGTTGCAGAAATTGGTCGATAGGTGAAGGAGGGGTGATATGATTGAGACATTCAAATCACTGAAGGGTTTCTATAAGATTGATCCAGAAGATATTTTTGGAAATAAGACTGGTGGTGGTAGGACTAGGAGCCATGCATTGAAGCTGGGCAAGAGTGTGGTTGACAAGGGTGTTAGAGCTAGGTTTTTTACTTAGAGAGTGGTGAATGAGTGGAATAAGCTTCCAGAGTCTGTTGTGGGTGCTATGACTGTGAATGAATTCAAGGAAAGGTATGATAGATACTGTGTGAATGTTGAATAGTTGTTCTTGACATGATGTTAGGGCCTCCCTCGAAGAGTCTGTCGACTCCTTGGAGTTGCCCGGAATAATAATATATAATAATTTAAAAATAATGAATACATTTTACAAACATAAAAATATACATAAATATATGTGGTGTGCAAGAGGACAAATATCAATAATAGACTATTTTATAGCAAGTGAAAAAGCAGAAAACCTCTTCTTAGACGTTAAAGTTAGAAGAGGGCTAGAAATTGACACAGATCACTATTTAGTACAGGCAAAAATAAGATTTCCACAAACTGGCTACAAAAAAAAAAAAAAAAACTAGAGAAACAAAATCTAATTACAAAGTAAGACTACTAAATGATTCAAGTATAAGAAATTTATACGAACAGAGGATTAGTAACTACTTGGAAAAAAAACAAGAAAATGAAGACATTGAGAAAGAATGGAATAATATAAAAGAAATTATCGCATCAGCAACATATGAAAGTCTAGGAACACAAAAAATATAAAAATAAAAAATTACATATATGTGACAATGAAATAAAAACAATAAATGAAAATAAAAACCTGGCTTTTAAAAGATGGTTAAGTAGCAAAAAACAAGAAGGTGAAATTGAATATAAAAAAAAGACGAGCAATAGCCAAAAGAGAAACCAGAAGGAGACACAGAAAAAGCTGGGAAAAATTTGCATCATATCTAGAAAATGACATATACAAAATAAGGCCCAGTGCATACAAAATACTAAGACACATGAATGCAGATATAAAAGAAACTGCAAATATAAAGTGTGAAATAGATGTAAAAGAATTCTTGGATTACTTTACAGATCTTTGGACAGATAATACTGGCATCAAAAATAATTACACCAGAAACTTAAAAAATACCTTAAATGATATGATAATAATGAAAGAATTAAAGGACAACCTAAATAAAATAAAAAATGGCAAATCGGTAGGAGAAGATGCGATAAACTACGAACTGTATAAATTTGCTGGAAAAAAATTTAATCAAAGATTACTAAAATTTTTAAATAAAATTATTTAAATTAAGGGGATATTAAATCCCACATTGTTTTAAAACCAAATAAGAAACTCAAAGATCGGAATCAAAGAGTTTCATGCCGAATATAGTAACTATAAAAGTATCGGCGACTACTGGCGTAAGCTAAAGCACGTAGTTCAAGTACTACGTACTTGAACTACGTTTTCTTATATAGTTTTAAAACAATGTGGGATTTAATATCTCCTTAATTTAAATAATGTTTACATCACCAAAATGAAGCCGCTCTTTATTTTAAATAATTTATGGGTGCACCTTTTTGACAACTCGTATAGCAGAGTATACAAGTTATTTTCGTTATACCCATAGTATTATATTTGGTCCAGCTACTCACTGATGAGATCTCAATAAAGATCGAAACCGGTCTGGGTAGTGACCTCCCACCATAATGTATAACATCATACATCTCCTAGGAGATGGGTTTTACATTATGTGAAATACTAAGAATAGCGATCAGAACTTTCCCCACCTTTGCTACGAGTTGCCCTAGTTTGTACTATGTACTTGAACTATGTGCTTTAGCTGACGCTAGTAGTCGCCGATACTTTTATGGTTACTATATTCGGCATGAAACTCTTTGATTCCGATCTTTGAGTTTCTTATTCGGTTTTAAAACAATGTGGGATTTAATATCCTCTTAATTTAAATAATGTTTACATTGCCGAAATGAAGCCTATTGGCTCTTTATTTTAAATAATTTAAATAAAATATATACAAATGGACAAATACCAACAGAATGGAATACATGCATAGTAATACCTATATTTAAAAAAGGGGATAAAATAAAACCTGCTAACTACAGAGGTATTAGTTTATTGAATACATTCTACAAAATATATAGCAGAATACTTAATGAAAAGCTAAAATTATACAGTGAAAAAATATTATTAGAATGTCAAAATGGATTTAGAAAAGGATGCTCTACAATGGATGCAGCTTTCTGCTTAAAACTACCGTACTTATAGAAAAAAGAAGAGAATTTAATTTGGAAAATCATCTTTTGTTTATAGATTATGAATAAGCATTTGACAAAGTAAAAAGATATATACTGTTTGATATATTACAAAGAATAAATATACCTAATATTTTACTACATGCAATATTGAATATATATAAAGATAATGAAATAAAAATAAATGAAAAGTTGTCTGAAAAACAATCTATAAACGAAGGAGTAAGACAGGGATACCTTCTTGTCTCCAACACTTTTCAATATTTACATTAATGAAATATTAATACAGTGGAACACCTTAAACAATCAAGGTATAGAAATTTCCTGGAATAACAAAATAAATACGCTATTATTTGCAGATGATCAGGTAATAATATCAGATAAGGAAGACAATTTAGAAAGAGCAATCCATAATTTAAACATTATAGTAGAACAGTTTGGAATGAAATTTTCCATAGATAAAACTAATAAAACAATGACATAATAAAGATTTATTGTTACATAGACCATATATTTACAACGTACTTAAGCTCTTACAAATTGCCTACCGGTTTCGCTAGTAACTGACCAGCTTTCTCAAGGCTTGCATAGTACAAAAAAGATGGTGGAGATATGTGGATGACATCTTCATCATATGGAAAGACAACTTAGAAAGCCTACATCTGTTTGTTAACAGAATCAATGCACTCCACAATAAAATAAAATTTACTCTAGAAGTAGAAAATAACGAACAGCTACACTTCTTGGATTTACTAGTAAAAAGACAAGGAAACATCATCAAACTGTCGATTTACAAAAAACCAACGGACACTGGAAGATATCTAAATTACTCTTCTAACCATCATAGGTCACAGAAACACAGCATCATCCACATGCTAAGAAATCGAGCTAGAAAATTTATCTCTGACGAGGAAGAAGTTCAAACAGAACTGTCTCAAATAGCTACAACTCTATCACAAAATGGTTATCCTAGACACATCATCAACAAATTTCTATACATAGATAACGAACAAGAAAGAACAGTCGCCCAGCATATCTCAACAGCAGTCATCCCCTTTATAGGTTCAACTTCAACAAAAATTGCAAGATTGTTAAAGACACATAACATCAGGGTTGTATTTAAACCAACAAATAGCATAAGACAGGTCCTAAGATCCCCTAAAGACAGTGTGCCATTTTATAAATATCCAGGTGTGTATAATATTCCATGCACGTGCGGTCTTTCCTACATCGGACAGACTTCGAGAAGCCTGGAAATAAGACAGAAAGAACATATAGGCGATTTTAATCACAACAGAATGATCACCTCAGTATTGGCACATCACTTTTCAACTTCGAACCACACTATAGACTAGAATAACAGCTCCATGCCCTACATAGACGAGGATTACAGACATCGAGTATTTAACAATACCTGGAAAAATCTAATTAACTCCCTCAGTTCAACAGAGCTACAGTACGCAAATAATCATATTACGCGTTTGCATGTAACACGTGTTCATGATGCTGAGTAGTTATGTCACGCGAACGTGTCACCCTAGCTACCTAACATGTACTAACGGTTCTTTGTATTTTGAAACCTTTTTTGCATTTACCTCTTTTTTGTACTATGCAAGCCTTGAGAAAGCTGGTCAGTTACTAGCGAAACCGGTAGGCAATTTGTAAGAGCTTAAGTACATTGTAAATATATGGTCTATGTAACAATAAATCTTTATTTTGTAATACTTTATGACCAAAACATGTACAATTTAAAACAATGACATTTTGTGGACACACACTCCAATTAGAAGCAAAATAGTTATTAATAACAAAATAATAGAACAGAAAAATACTTTCAGTTATCTTGGATGTGAAATATAATATGAAGGAGAAAAAGACATAAAATTAAAAACTTAAAACTTTTTACAGATTATAGGCCTGATAAATAGAACATTCAACCCAAATATAGTACAAAAAGAAACACGCTTGAAAATATACAATACTTTAGCAGTGCCCACATTATTATATGGCAGTGAAATTTGGGCAATAAACAAATAAGATAAACAAAGAATAAAAACAAGTGAAATGAGATTTATGAGAAGAACTGCAAAATACACATTATTAGATCAAAAAAGGAACGAAGGCATTTTAAAAGAACTAAAAACAAAATCAACAGAAGAAAAACTAAACAATTATAAACAAAAATGGATTGAACATGTAAACCAAATGGCCAACACCCGACATCCTAAACAAATACTAAAATATAAGCCAATTGGAAAGAGAAGGCAGGGTAGACCTCAAAAAGGATATTGGATGGATAATAAGACCGGAACAGACCAACATGGTCTATACCCGTATTTAGTGTTATGATGATGATGATGAAATGATAATAAAAATTGCGAAAGCCATCCTATCTACCTGTGACTCATTCACTATGAAACCTTGATGTTTCCATTTTGCAAGCATTGTTACTAACAAAGCAAATGATGGATTTTCCTCCTGCTAAAGAAACAAACCAGCCAAAAGACATATACACATTAACATATATGTAATAAAATAGAAAGATAAGATTAACTGTATCAGTCAAGTTACTGGCTCTAACAAACCGGTGGACTTTAAATATTATTATTATTTGACACCTCCAGGGAGTCCAAGACTCATCGAGGAGGGCACCTACTCTACAGTTCTAGGTCACCACCCCTCAAGCTCACCTACCCGTCATTCACCAATGGCATCATCTACACCAGCAAAATCTACTGTCCACCACCACTACTAGTATTTTCACAAACATCCATGCCCATGGCAGGATTCAATCCCTTATTTATTTTAACTGCTTTTCATATATAATGAAAAGCAGTTAAAATAAAATAAAAATATTGCAGAACAGAAACAAAGTACTGTATACTGTTAAAATATCTTTACAACAGAATTAGGAGATAATTATTTTGATGATTTCACAGATATAAGATATATCAGGTGTCAGAGAAGTTATGAAAAGTGCCTTCAACTGAAAAGTTCAGCTCATTTGATGGGCCAAGAAATTTCAAGCAAATTCTGACAAAGCACATTTGTTCCTTTTATTTTTTTCAACCTCTCCACATAAACATCCATGACTTCTCCCCCCCCCCCTCACCACACTTATATTACACTCAGAGCACTGTACCATTCTGAAAAAATCCATGCTATTCACTTTCACACTGACCTATGCAATGGTCTTCCTTTCAATGCCATTTTGTCCAAGGATACTAAACAAAAAATAAGAAGAGAATTTAAAAATAATACACTTAAAAAAATTTAGCCAAACGCTGCATATCACACCAAAACACTCAATCTAAAAACTATAGAATACTGTCACACAATAATATAAAACTAATTTATCTTGCTGCAGTTTTGACCACAACATTCTGCATAAACTTGCCACCTGGTGGCCTCTTTCCCATTAACTGCCTCAGACCACTATCCAAATCTGGATTCTTCAACATATACAAAGGCAGTAAAGTGAAAAATTCTGTATATCACAAACAGCTCAAGACAAAAACTCCTGATTTACAATCAGTCTGTCCTGCAGTTTTAAAAATAAACCCAAGTATATTCTCACCAATAATCCTTCTAATATTTTTACAGTGAAAAAATCTGATCTGAGCAAAAACGTTTTACACGATCTGATAATTGTGTGACACTTTTTTTTTTTTTGTAATATACAAAAAAAAGCAGTGTTTTTAAAAGAAAATTTCAGCTGTGCAGCAACAATTCAGCGTGCATGGGAGCATCTCAGTCACTACATGACCATGCAGTGACTGAGATGATCCTAAAACAGTAATTCTCACTAAGCCAACTTGTAGGGATCCAAAATAGTTTGTTACATTACGGTTGCTAGTGAATTTCTTTTTGAATAGCATTGTGTCTATGGGAGTCCTCCAGAGAGTTTGTTATAATGTTGACCTTTCTGGTATTCGTGTTCAATGCTAAAACAATAACTAGGATCATACCTAGGAAATGCTATTACTGATTTCATATTCAAGTATTCAACTCTGTACAAAGAAAGCTTATCTTTATTATTCTAGCTGAAGTCACAAAATTTAATGAACATAGACCAAAACATAACTGTATACATAACATAGACCAAATGAACATAGACCAAAACATAACTTACCAAGATTGCCATCAACATGTACCTCTGTCTAAATATAACTTTTTTACAACTTCACTAAAATATTAATCACGCTTTTTTCTTTTTCTTTTCTTTTTCAGTATTTAACTTGCAACCATACTTCTAATATGCTCCATGCACTAAAGAAATTAGTTTACGTTTCAGAATTATTATTATGATTCAGGCTTCCATGGAGTCACAAGACTCATCGTGGCAGGCCCACCTTAGAAAACACAAAGTCTATCACACCACTCCTTGAACTCATTGACCGTTAGTGCTCTCACCACTCCAGGCAATGCATTTCACAGTTCAACCATCCTCCATGCAAAGGAACCACTCCTTACCCTCTTGCTCACAACTTCCTTTCGTAACTTCCAGGGATGGCCTCTTGTCCTTGCTCCTGCCTCCTGTTCCAACAAATGAAAGAACTCCCCAGTGTTAACCCTGTAACCACCTCTCAAAAGTTTAAAAGTCTCAATCATGTCACTTCTCCTTTTTCTATCCACCAAACTGTAGTTCACATTCCCTCAGCCTATCTTCATAAATAGCACTGTAGAGTCCTGATACCATTTTTGTTATTTGCCTTGCACTCTTTCCAAGGTTAATTTATCCCATCAAATCCTGAAGACCTAATTTAAGCACAATACTCCAAGTATGGTCTGATGAGGATTTTATACAACAGAATGACAACTCTTTTATTTATGCTGGTGAGTCCTAATCAGTATTGCAACAATCCTCTCGGTTACCTTCACCACCTTTGCAATATATTCCTTGAATTTCAGATTTCTATCAATTATCACTCCCAGATCCCTTGCCTCCCCCACTTCCTCCAACAGAGTACGCAGCCTCACATCGATGTATCCCAAATTTCAAAACTTTACATTTAGCTGCATTAAACTGACAACCCCCATTCATTTGCCAATCTGTGCAGTTTATTCAAATCCTCCTGCAGGGCTACCACATTTGCACTATTACTAATAACCCTTCTCAGCTTCACATCATCTGTAAACAACTGATTTCCCCCCCCCCCCTTGATCCATTGACAATGTCATTGATATAAAGTTTAACAATACAGATCCCAATACTGAGCTCCTGTGGGACCCTACTTGTAACCTTCTGCCTGGTTGATACTGCTCCCAAAGATACCTATCAGATAGCCAATCCTGAATGCAGTTCACTAACCTGACATCTAAACCCATGTGCAGCAACTTAAATATCAGCTTATTATGTGGTACCCTGTCAAATGCCTTTGTAAAATCCAAAATAAAAATGTCAGAATATCCCTCATCAACAGCTCATCATATTATTATAAAAGGCAATCATATCACTAAAACAAGAGTGCCCCTTAACAAATCCATGCCGACTCTCACAGATAACATTATCTCATCGGCCCGTTGCTGTAAATGATCCCTCACTAATTACTCCAAGATCTTAACAGTTACTGATGAAATACAAACTGGTCTATAGTTTGACACTTCCAGTCTGCTTCCACCCTTATGCAATGGCACTATCTTACCCTCCTTCCACTCCTTGGTACCTGTCCCATCAAGACTTTTATTGAAAAGCCAGGTCAATGGAGCTGTCAGTTCTTTAGCACATTCTCTCAAAACCTGTGGCGAAATCTCATCCAGAGAACTCGGTATTTGAAACACACTCTCCCCTTGCATTTCTAAACCTCGAACCTGCCCTATCCCTCTAGTATTAAAACCTACTTCACCAGGATGAAATACCCCAAAAGTGTTCATTGAATAACTCCACTATGTCCTTTGCATCAGTCACTCTATTCCTATTTTTATCCAACAATGTCATTCTTCCACAATCATTTCTCCTCCTACTTGCCACATAGCAAAAAAATTCCTTAGGACACATTCTTTGGATCTCAAGGCCGATCTCTTCTCATATTACAGTTTTGCCTTCCTTACTATACTAGTCACACTCCTGGTCTGAGTCTTATATTCTTCATGAATCTGCTCCCCCCTGCCTCCTTATATCTCTTCCATAACCTCTTTTTCACCTGCAGTTCCCTTTTGATATTGTTTGCCATCCACTTTACACCAAATTGTGTTCTCTTTTTTCACTTGTGGTATACTACTTGCCACTGCTGCTAATAAACATTCCTTCACTCAAGCACTTTTTTCCAAGCACTGATGATATCACACGCTTCCAATTCTGTCATCCATGGAAGTGTCCCAAGCTGATTTCTAAGATTATTCATCACCTGCCTTATAATTTCACATGCATTCCTTTCTCTTTGATACTCCTGCATATCTATTCATCTTCCAACTCAAAACCACATGGTCACTCTCTCTCTCCAACCAGGGGCAGGATGCCATCTCAGTTATAATCAGATCTTCTGATGCTATGATCAAATCCAAAACTCTTGGATCTTGTGTTCCTTCGACTACATGTTGCCTAAGTTATTTGTCAGTCAAGAATTGCAGAAATTCCTTTCCCTTACTACTACATGCAATTTCCTCTTCCCAATTTATACTGCTGTAGTTAAAATCTCCCGCAACAATCATTCTTCTTGCATTTTCCAAGCTCAATTGTCCAAACATCTCCTGCTCCTCACCCTCTATGCTCTCTGGCTTGTAGCAACACCGAACTAAATATCCTATCCTGCACACCATATGCTTTCAAAACCATTATTGCCATTGCCCTCCAAATCCTCAACTCTGAGAGGACATAAGTCATCACTTATCATAAGCAGTACTCCACCACCACCATGTTTTCCCTTCCTCTCGTCTGGTGTCATCTCCTTCTAGGAAGTTGACTACCATGAGCTCCCACCATGTACTCTTTTGTGCTTCTCTCTTACATTCTTCATAAGAACAAAAAGGTTCAGTCCTTGATATTTCCGATCCAATTTGTTCTTTGTCTTCTTGTTCTTTTTTCCTTGTATTATTTCTTCTAAAAGTTATTTTTTTGGGATTCATGCCTATGTTGACCATGACCAAGGTGGGTGGTTTTCTTTTCTTAATGGTTTTCAGTCCTTTCTTCTCCAATCATCTCTAAATTAGTTTCCACGGGATTCTAGTATTCTTCTGAGGATCCACCTCTCAGTCTTTTAATTTATTTTCACAATATTTTGATATTTTCCAGGCTTCTGCTCCATACAGCTATGTTGACCATGAGTAGCATTTGGACAGCCTAATTCTTGTTTTGTGTGAATTCCCTTCCTATCCTGTTGAAAAATACCAACCCTGCTACTTCTATTTCTGTCAGTATATCATCTTCCATCAACCATGTCTAAGAGATCCCAATTCATCTCCTTTATTCCAGATACTCCTGCCATTAGTATAAAGAATCAAGGCATTGTCACTGTTTCTATACCTATCATTATCTCCTCCAGACTTCACTGGATTCGGGATTACCCAATGTATTTCCCCTTCTCCCAAGCACCTATTCACAGAAGAGGCCACCCCCTACTAGCATCCACACAGATAATTCTAGTTTTCCTTCATTAACATACTGACTTGTTCAGAGAACAGCATTCTCTCCAGATGCCTAGGTCCTATCTCAATCAAATGCAAGCCGTCTCTCGTATAACAGTTCCTTTCCATCCTCAAACCCTCCAAAGGTTTGCTTACACTTGGATCCGCCAAAACTTATATAGTTTCTATCTATACTCAGCATGAAATTCTTGCAGTTTCTTTGAAACTCTTGTAGTTTCTCTATTTGGCTTTGAGATAATGTTGGATTCAATATCCACTTGATTTGAATAAGTTTGCATCGCTGAAGTGAAGCATTTTGGCTCTCTATTTCAGTAATTCTTGGTACCTTTTGTAATGTGACACCTCTTGGCAATTCGTATGGTAAAGTATAACCTCTGCATCACTGCAACCTGAGTATTTACAATTTGGGTCTGCCTACTCACTGATGAGACCTCAACAAAGGTCGAAACCAGTCTGGGTAGTGACCCCCCCCCCATAATGTATAACATCATACTTCTCCTAGGATATGGGTTTTACATTATGGGAAAATACTAAGGATAGTGATCAGAGCTTACCCCCACCTTTACTGCGAGTTGCCCCTGTCATGAAAGTTTGCTTATGCTTGGATCTGCCGAAACTTTTATAGTTTCTATCTATATTTGGCATGAAACTCTTGTAGTTTCTCTATTCGGTTTGAAATAATGTTGGATTCAATATCCACTTCATTTGAATAATTTTGCATCGCCGAAGAGAAGCCTTTTGGCTCTCTATTTCAGTAATGAAATTATAGTCTTCTTTAATCCATTCCAAAGCATAAGAATTCCAAGTTTTTGCATGAATTATCCTCATTATTATTATGTGACTCATTGAGGGAGGGAACCTACTCTACAACTCTCTGTTTCCACCACTCAATCCACCAACTACAACGAACTGCAACTACCATCATCATCTACCAGTGGTTCTTAACCTGGGTGGTAGCGTCCCCCTGGGGACACTGTGAACGCTGAGGAGAGGACGGTATAATTATCTTATTGAGTCATTAACTTAGTGTAAAATTGAGCAAGGGGCACCAGGCCATACAAATAGTTGAAAAGGTATGCCAGGAAAAAAAAAAGGTTAAGAACCACTGATCTACATCAACACCATCTACTGCCTACCATCACCACCACTAGTATTTTTGCAGACAATCACAAACATCCATGCGTATGGCCAGATTCGAACCAGCAGCCTTTTGGAGAGTGGATATGCTACCACTCAGCCAACAAGGCTGGCATGGGTAGACGACTTGCATAGAGGCTCTTGATTTAACATCAATTGTATCAGTATTCCAAAATGCAAAGTGCACCTTCTTTGGATTTGTATATTTATTGACAACTAACCTTGGTTGTGACCAAGGTTAGTTGTCTTTTTTTTGAGGTTCCATCAGTGGGAGCTATATCTAGGAAGGTACTGAGGTTAAATTAATGCAGAAGTATTTTCTGCATCTTCATATATTTTCCATCTACAATTAGTAAAATGGTATATTAGCATATTATTAAAATACTTTGGATCAGAGATAATTTCCTTTTGGTTACAAAGTAAACTATAATACACAAGAAATTTTAGTTTTAAATCCTTTATCTAATTGCAAGTAAATGAAGTTTGCATGTGAAGTAAACAACCTCTATAAACAAGTAGTACAGTTGTGAAGAGACTTTGTTTGCTTTTATCCAAGTGTAAGCAAACAAAGTCTCAGACTAAAACAAAAATATAATTTCTTGTCTATTATAATTTACTTTGTAACAATATGGAAAATATTAGAATTATACATTATATAAACCTTAGTATCTTCCTAGGTCTAGCCTAGGAAGCAATGCTAATCATAATTTCAAAGAAAGATGATCTTGCTAATGTGAAAATTAGAGGGGAATTAAATATTTTACTTTTAAAATTTTATTGTAAATTTTTGATAAAGAAGATTTAGGATGTGAACTAGAAGTACTATACATCACATTTTTACTTTAAAGCATGTTACTGAACAAAGTATAGAATTAAGAATCTCCCTATACCTAAATTTTTTAGATTTTGCCAAGGCTTTGGATGGTATTCACACAGAGAAATTATTAGAAGCTATGGAATTCCTGATAAATATACAGAAATAAAAGACATAAAATACGAAACAATGAGAATGTGTAATATTTGGATTACTTTTTAATAGTCATTGACTGGTTTATATGAAAGGGTTACAAGTATAAGAAGAAAAAGAAAATGGAATCTCACCTAACAGTTCTAAAATCTATCTATGCAGGTAACAGTTTTAAAATCAAAACAAACTGATATACAAGCAAGATCAGAAG
Organism: Typopeltis vanoorti; assembly: GCF_054136105.1. NCBI lineage: Eukaryota > Metazoa > Arthropoda > Arachnida > Uropygi > Thelyphonidae > Typopeltis > Typopeltis vanoorti. Next base: position 84,392,901 of record NC_143566.1, read on the forward strand.
CACTGTATGACAGTTTAAAAAGTTGGACTTAAATATGAATACAAGTTCTTAAACTGAATAACAAATGCCAGAAAGAAATTAATTGACCAACACACACACATACAGTAGAAGTTAAGAATTTTAACATAGCTGGGAAATAATGTTGAACTGACAAGATTAATAAAGGAAAATACTGATTTCAGAAAATTGTATAATATACGGAAATCATCCAGACATCTTAATAAAACCAAAATAAAGTGATTCAATAGTAATGTGCAGGCCATATTATTATTTTATGAATCAGGTCATGGAAATTAACAAAGAAACAAGAAGAAAAATTAAATGGTTTTCAAACAAATTGTTTGCATGAAATATTTAAAATATTTTGACACAACATAATATAAACGAGTTATAATAAACACAGAGAAAAAAACTATCATCAGTGAAATAAATTAAAAAAAAAAAAAGATGGTATGGAAATGAATGGACAGAGATTAAACTGCAAGAGTAGCTTTGACATGGATCCTGGAAGAAAAACTCTACATTAACTTAGCAATGACAAAAAAAAAAAAAAAAAAAAAAGACTGGACTAACTGGAGAAGATGGATCTTATCATGGGACTTGAAGAGGACAGATAGGTATACCATGAGACAGATCACTGCATATTGCCTCTGGTCTTTCATCAAACTCCTGAATTACTGGGATACTAAATCTTCTTGTTCTGATAGTATATCCTGAAGTGTGCAACATGTGCTCCGGAATTAGCACACATCCTATACTGTCTTTTAATTATTTCATTTGTCCAGCAATAACTTGCCAACATGGAAGTATTCAACCTACTCTAAGAAGATAGAAGAGACAGAGGTCAGCAATTCAAACTATCATCTCATCACGCTCATCTCAATTTTCTTGAAAAATAATGAAGAGGATCTCCATTAGCCAATTTCTTTACCATCTGGAGGCCATGAAATTAATCAGTGACTACCAATATGAATTCCTCCATTCTCAATTAAAAATCTCCTAACCAACATCACAGCCATTGTATCAAGTACAGAAAGGCTTAAAGAACCTTATGTGATCAGATCAGATATAGAGATCTGCTTAGCAAATCACACTTTGCAACTGGGTCAAATTTCCTCTCTACTGTTTCACTACATGTTATGGTGAATGGCTTCCTCTCTTCAGATTTCCCCAGCAATGTTGGAGTATCCCAGGGCTCCATACTTTTCCTGACACTCTTTCCTCTACTTTCTATATATAAATGATCTTATCCCACTGACATTAAATCCTATCAATAGTTTTGCTGATAATGATATACTTCATTCATCCTCTTCTTCATTTGACAAACTTTGTAATAATACTCAAGTATTTCAAGCTTCAAGAACTTCCATAATCAATGCTTTTACACTGACCTTGCCATTCTCCATTAAAGTGAGGCCCATATTGTCAACTTCAGTGCTACTAAAACACCCAGTGTTATTTCTAGCAAAAATATTTCACTTTACTACTTCTTACCTTTGATAATACCCAATGGCATGATCATATTTCTCTTCTTGGGCTGTCTTACATTTCAACTTTTTTTGGCACAATCACATCTCATCCATAACCTTGTCAGCTTAAAAATTACTCAAAAGGTAATTTTGCACTCAAAACACTGCTTATATATATTAAGTATACACAGTATGCCTGTTAAATAATGGGGCAGATTATTTTAAGGGCCTACTGTAAAACAAGGAATTGGACAAAATAGTATATCTTTTTGAATTGGATTTAAACGGTATTGATGCGATCACAGATTGATAAGAAAATAACTATTTATTAACTTAAAAGCTAATATTTCGCTGGTATTATATCCAGTATCTTCAGAGCACACAAACAAAGTTTGTTACAAATGCGAGACAACCACAATCCGGTGTAACAGTGGGGCTAGTATAAGTAATTGCAGCGTGAAACACAAGACTAAAGTCCTAATATGGCGCCATCTAAGTTAAAAAAAAAAAATAAATAAATAAATAAAAACAGTAGTCCAAAGTTTTGAAAAATAAAATTAATTAAATTAAAATAAATAAATATTAATTTGGTCTTAGAATGACTGTCTCCCAAATCTTTGGTAGATTTATACAGCCATACTTGTTAAGGTTTGGGGTATGTTTTAAGGCTTCTGTTGATTCCAGGAACAACCTCTCTGATTTGTAGAAGCTTCTGTGCAGTACTTTTTTTTTTTTTTTTTTGACACTATTTTTCAAAACTTTGGACTACTGTTTTTTTGTTTTAACTTAGATGGTGCCGTATTAGAACTTTAGTCTTGTGTTGCAGTCTGCAATTACTTATACTAGCCCCACTGTTACACCAGATTGTGGTTGCCTCGCATTTGTAACAAACTTTGTTTGTGTGCTCTGAAGATGCTGGATATAATACCAGCAAAATATTAGCTTTTAAGTTAATAAATAGTTATTTTCTTATCAATCTGTGTTTGCATTATCCGTTTAAATCCAATTCAAAATGTGTGATGAACACATAAGCCTATCCACGCATTTAAAATAGTATATCATTTTAACTGCTAGAACATGCTTCTTCCAATGAGCACAGAAGCATTGATAGAGTTTCATTAGTTCTCACATAGATGCTGTTCGGTGAGACAGTGTTAGTGCCTCATGTCAAAAAATTGAGAATAGAACAAGTGGTGTTAAAATTTTATTTTAAACCGAATAAATCCATTGCAGAAACATTTAATTATCATAAATTAGTGTATGGGAATGATCAACTATCATGTACATGAGTTTATGAGTGGTTCATGTAATTTTAAGATGGAAGGGATTAAATAGAAGATAATAATAGAAAGGACTGTCTTGGTTCAGACAGATGAATACGAGGAAAAATCTGTGAACTCCTCAATAGCAATCATTGAATCATTGAACCACTAGTTGGATGACTGCATGGAAATTAAATATCAGAAAGGAAGCAGCCCATAAAAGTTAGCTGTAAAATTCAGGGAAAGAAAGAATTGTTTGCTATCATACCACATTCTTCGACTCTTGAGCAGAGAGAGAGAGAGAGCATCATGTTGCTGTGAAAATTTTGTTGAAATGGCTCACCAAGATTGGACTATTTTAGAAAAAAATCATGAATAGTGATGAATCATGATGTTTCTAATATGACCTGAAAACAAAAATAGCAAAGTATAGGATAGTTATCAGTGATGTCTCCAAAACTGCAAAAAGTTCAAATACAGAACTCTATGAACAAAGTGTGGAGTTTGCTTCAGCTGATACTGAGGAATCAATGCAACTTTATAATAAGCAACTTTATAAAATAAATAAATGGTGTTTTAGCATATTCTCACCAAACTTTGAAATAATAAGTTGTAGCAATATTAAGTAACATATTAAAAATAACAAATTATTAAAAATAACTCCTTAACAGTAACAAAATCACAACACAATGCATTTAAATTATATTCCTCAGAATCAACACTTCCAGAGAGCCAAACCATTAACAGTCAGTACGATCTCAATATCATGCAATGTCTGATTCAGTATACAAAATGAGTGGAAGTGTGGGGGAGGAGATAAAGCAATACCAAACAAACGGCTAACTGTTGCTGCACAACACCTGCACATTATGTATTAAAAGTGAAACAGTTTCTCTCTTCCAAATTCAGAAACTTTGCTCAAACACATGCTGAATTTGGCACAAAACACTCCTCCCCCCACCCCACCCCCCCAAAAAAAAACAACTGAAAATGAAATTCAAAGGATGTCAGTCTCTGTGGCGATCATCTAGAGGAATTCGACTACTAAGTCCAATGCTATATCTTTAGATGCATATTTGTAGTTTCAAAAATCATTATGAACAATGAATTTTTAATGACACCTCATCAACATCAAATTCCTGACATGTACCCTCAAGGGGTGTACAGGATACGATAGCACTACATGAAAAATTTACCTCATTACTAACTTCCTATCTACAATTTTCCTCCAAATCAGTCTGTTACTTGTCAAGACTCCAACATCATTACCAGATCTTATATTTCTATCATGCAAGGCACTTTATACCATATCAATCCACCCATATCTTGGTCTTCCTCTGATTAGAGAAGACTTGTTTTGCTAATCTTTCCTCGCCCATTCTGTTCAAATGACCATACCACCTGAGATTAGCTCTGCTAATGCATTCCTGGATGCTGACAATGTCAAGTTCTTTCCTAATATCCTCGTTTTTAATATGATATTGCCATTGACGCCATATGTTCACCCCTCTAATCTTTCTCAGGACTCTCATATCAACAGTCTCTAGTCTTTGGTCAAGTGTTTTAAGCAGATAACATGTACTCTGTTGAGCAAAGATTTGAAGATGCCTATTTTTTGAGATGGATGATGTGCTAATCATCTTGCTGTATGTGACCTGTGAATTAGGTTTATGGTGAATAGACATAGCAAATATTCCAGAATGGGTATGAGAAAGAAGGATGTCTGGGAAGGCTAATTTTTCATCCATTTCTTTTTCATAGTGAAGTTGATGTGAGGGTGTAGAATGTTGATTTTTGTTAAAAAGGTAAGTAGAGATTCTTCTGAGTCTAGCCAGATGGCAAATATATCTACATATCAAACCCAAAAGGAAGGTTGGAATTGTATTGAAGAGAATGGGGATTTTTCAAGATACTCTAAATAGAAATTAGCAAGTGCAGGTGACAAGGGATGTCCCATTGCAGCTCCTTCAAATCTGTTTGTGGAATTGGCTCCTGCAGATGAAATAGCCTGAGTACATAACAAAGTCAAACAGTTCAATTATGTCTGGAGGGAACTGACCTGATAACAGTTGGAGAGTGTCAACTAGAGGTACACTAGCAAAGGACTGGACATCAAAGCTAATCATGAGGTCTGTAGGCTGAAGGTTTTTTTTATTTTTGTCAAAAAATCTGCCAAATTCTTAGAAGAGGCTTGTGCATAGCCTGTATAGGAGTTTAAAAAATGAGCTAAGAATTTGACTATGTGATGTGGGGTAGTCTATGCACTCTACTAGGGGTCTGTGTGGAACACCTTCCTTATGTATTTTTGGAAAGCCATAAAAACTTCTACATTTTGGTAGAAGTCCATAATGGACTTCTACCAAAATGGATCTACAATTTTTTGATAGAGTCTTCATCCCACCTGATCACTTTGTTGAGAAAGGAATTACATTTGATAATTTGGCTGTTGGTAAAGTTTTGGGAAATCTCCTGGAAAGTGGAATGACCTTGTAACAGAAGCGAAATCTTTTTGTTGTACTCGGTAGTGTCCATGATAACTACAGCTTTACCCTTGCCTGCTTTCATTATGGTGAGATGGTTATTATGTCTCAAGGATTTTAGGGCTTTGATTTCAACTAGAGATAAGTTTGGGGTAGGAAGTTTAGCTGAGTAGTACTGAAGAGACTTTAAGTTGAAGTTTATTAGCACCATCCAATGCATCTTATTACAGAATGGTTTTACCTCAAGAAAGTTTATCTGTATCCTGGACTCTTACAAGCCCATCACCAAAAACCCTGAACCTGTACTGCAAGTTCCTATCCCATATATCGCAGGCATCTCTGAGATGATTGCTAAGATCTCAAAATCTTAGCAATCATCTAAGATTGCTAAGAATACTTCGCCTGAAGTATTTGAGAATACTTCAGGAGCAAACTTGATTTGCTTACACTTGGATAAAGGATTAAACCAAATATATAATTAGTAGCATAGCCAAGTGAAAAAAACTTCCATTATCCAATTTAGTTCCTACATTTTTTCTCTGTCAACAAAATCTCCTCTTGGTTACCATTTATGAAAACTCTCCTCCTCAGTATTTACCAAGTTCAGTGTGAGTACCTTCACTTATACTTTGGATAAACAGGACATTCTGTTGGAAAAATGACTACAAGAACACCAATCTTATATTAACAATAATTAACCCGAAAAATCTGGCCTTGCTCAACATGAAGGGACACTGACCATGTTATCCTATGGTCCATTACTCACGTTTTACATCAGTGAAGGTTTAGGTATGAGCAGTTATTTAGAGAGTGCTGAGGCACTTCTACACCATTCCAAATTTAAATCGGAATGACTGTTTCTCTATTGCCAAGATTTGGGAGAGTCTCATCCTCATAAATAGAAAGCAATAGTGCATTCTCTCCCCTTCTAATTAATTTTTTTTATTTAATTTAATATAATGCTGTATCAATTCAATAATTTTTTTTTTTTTTTTCAAATCAAAAATTTTTCAAATTTTAAATTTGGTCTTTAACTGTTATCTTATTTTATTGTAACCACCCACTAGGTGGCATTTGGCACGGAGCTTAGCTCTGTAAATAGGATTAACATTCTTTATTCTTGCTTTGCCTTGTGATTATTCTGATGCACTGATGGTGACCAGTTAGTTTCTGGTTGAAATATTTGCAGTAATAAAATTATTATATTCTTGTTAATATGTGTGTGTCTAATAATTGTATGAACTATAACCATTGCATTCAATTTGGGGGGGGGGGGGGGGAGGGAATACACTGAACATAAATGATTCATTTTCCTGTAGTTTATTGTCATATTGTTTAACAGGCATACTGTGTATAAATCCCAAATCACCTAACCTTAGAATATGTTTTCGCATTTGTGGTAGTGGTGCATCAAAAAGCATCTTAAAAATGCTTGATATTATCCAGAAAACAGCAATTCAGTTATTAACAGACAACCCTTTTCTCATAAACTCACTTTCTCATATATATTATTTATGCCTTATTCCTTTTCTATAGGTGTTTTTATGGGTGCTATTCTGTTGAACTGGCTATAATTATTCCTCTGTTTCACATTCAATTTACCTCCATTCTTTGAACAGACCTCCTACTTTTTTTCCTTCAATCTCTTGTCATTCAAGAACCATATCAACGTGTTTCTTTTTTTTTTCTTTTGGCCATTATATGGTGAAGTGTTATGAGGTTTTGCAAACTCTCTCTCCGTTTTTTTTGTTTCTTTGTTTGGATTGGTACATTAAGGTGCCAGCACGCCATACCATTGACAGTGACATATGACGTACAAATGCAGAAATTTAGAAATTTGTAATATTCAAAAATTTTTATTCACACTTACCTATTATGCAAATAACTTAGTTATTTAATGAAATTTATATTTTTTTTACTATGTCTATTGTTAAGTTCTTTACTATAAAAAAACTTTATTCCTATATAATTATTTTTTAAAAAATTATAGCATACATTTCACTTATTTTTTTATATATTTGTACTGGGAATTTATGATTAATAAACTGAGTGTCACATACTTAATCTGATGTTCTTATTACTAAAACTTATCACACTATAAATTATCAATATCAGTAAATAATTTTTTAGTTTTCTTTTCATATCCTTTTAATTTTCAGTTTATTCTGCAATCAAAGAAGTACTGGCATCTATTGTTTTACAAAAAAAAAAAAAAAATCACACACAAATTTACACCTACTTCCTTTTCTGTTAACGCTAAAGCACTAAACAGGTAGTTGCAAACAAATTATGAACACGTTAAACTGATTTTGAATGCCCGAAAAGCAGGAAACTTGCATCATGTCTAAATAGCAGTCATGCTTCCTAGTACTTAGCCAAAGTTATTGTCCATAACTTTTTTCCACCTGCTTTGAAAAACAATGTAACAGAATCTTTTGCAATCATATGACACTATTATATCATTACCCACGAAAGTGGGGTTCTTAGTTTTCCACCAAATATTTTATTGATGACTTAAGTAAATGTCTTCCTCTACAATTCCAAACTGAGATCTTGATGCTAAAACAATTCTCCTGATCTTTCTTTAAGTGTGGTGCTCCAGAGTTGACTCTAATTGTGTGCCATCTTTTTATATGCTCCTATTTTAGTGTTATCTTGAAAGTTAGCTCATATCTAAGTTTTTGAAGACAGTTGACAAATTTTTATTTACTTACCACTCGAATGATCTCACTGCTATTTTTTAAGTAATGGAGAAATCCATTACAGTTAACTTATCATCATCATCAAATTCCTGATATATTATCCTCAAGGGGTGTACAGGATATGATAGTATTACATGAAAAATTTACATCATTACTAACTTCCTATCTACAATTTTCATCCAAATCAGTCTGTTAAATGTCAAGACTCCAACATTATCAGATCTTATATTTCTGTCTTCTAAGGTGCTTTTTACTGTTTCAATCCACCTATATCTTGGTCTTCCTCTGGGTCTTTTTCATATCAACCTGGCAGAGAACACTTGTTTTGCTAATCTTTCCTCTCCCATTCTGCTTAAGTGACCATACCACCTGAGATTAGCTGTGTTAATACATTCCTGGATGCTGACTATGTCAAGTTCTTTCCTAATATCTTCGTTTTTAATATGATATTGCCATTGATGCCATCTGTTCATGCCCCTAATCATTCTCAGAACTCTCATATCTGTGGTCTCTAGTCTTTGGTCAATTGCTTTACTTCTAAACCAGCTCTCAGATCCATAAGTTAAAATTGGTTTTAGTGTTTTGGCTAATTTCTCTCTTAATCCATATACATTTATTCAGTTCACTTCCTACCATACCAGCTTTGTTGATTCTGTTGTCTATTTCCATATTTAACTTACCATCTTCACTAAAAATCATGCCTAAGGAGATGAAATGTTTTACTTGTTCTATACATTTTCCATTCACAATGCATTTGATATTTTCAATGTTTCTGCCTATTTTTATTCTCTTTGTCTTTTTAATGCTGACCTTCATACCACATCTATTACAACAGTTATTCAATTTAGTCACGGAATCTTGCAGACTTGTTGTGGATTTATTTAGAAGTATAACATCATCAGCATAAAGCAGAGATCTGAGATTAACATCTTCAATTTTGATATCAGGTTTAATACCACTTTCCTTCATAATGTGATCCATACAGATAATGAATAAGAGAGGGAATAATGTACATCCTTGTCTGACACAAGATTTAACATTAAACCATTTTCCTGTACTTCCTTCAATTCTAACTGCTGACTTACAATGCAAATATAGACTAAGTATTGCTTGATATAATGCCTCATTGACACCATATAACTGTAGCATTTGGAATAGCTTCTCTCTTGACACCTTGTCATATGGCTTTTCCAGATCTACAAAACTTAAATACAGATCCTTGTTATATTCCCATGATATCTCAACTATCTGTCGTAAAGTGAAAATCTGATCCTGACAGCCTCTATTTGGCCTGAATCCAGCTTGTTCTTCACCAAGCTTCTCTTCCACAATCCTTCTCAACCATTTCTCAAGTATACGTGCATATATCTTACCAGGAACACTCAGTAATGAAATGCCTCTGTAATTAATTCTCACATTCAGTTTTATTTCCCTTTTTATATATGGGTACTATGAGGGCTCTACTTCAATCATCTGGAATTCATCCCTTTTGTCCAGGCTTTCTGAACTATGCAGTGCAGCCTCTGTAAGACTTTTATACCTCCATACTTGAGCATTTCTGGTCGAATATCATCTACTCCTGCTGCCTTTCCACATTTCAGGCTTTCGATGGCTTTTTCTACTTCAAGTATGGATATGTATTCCTGACTGCATGCCTGGTCAGTGTTTTTTACCACTGTGCTGTCATCACTGCTTGTTTCATTTAGTAGTTTTTCAAAGTAATTATTCCATACTTCAAGGATATCTTTCTCTCCTCTTTTCATGTCACCTTTATCATCTCTAATTCCTTTCACAGCAATCTTTCCTCCATTTCTGAGCTTCTTCAACAACCTCAAGAATATCTTGCCACCTTCTTGATATTTATTTTTTGTTCTTGCCAAAGTCCTCCCATGATTTTTGTTCAGCCAGTTTTACACATTATTTAGCTTTCTTAAATTTGTCTCTATATTCTCTAAGAGCACAAGCTGACTTATTTGCCATGAACTTTGATATGCTTTCTTCTTTTCCTTCACTGCCTCTTTAACTTCCTGTGTCCACCATGGAGTTCTGATTTTCTATCCTTGCATACACCTCACCACATGCCTTTCTGGCAGAATCAATCAATGTTTTCTTCAGGGTTTGTCAGTGAATCTCCAAGGTCTGGTTCATCTGAGAGCTGTTTAACTTTTATTCTCTTTAAAACTTTCTTTTATGTTCTGCTTTTCAATATTTTATCCTGTTCAAGACTAAATGGTGATCACTTCCAATTTCAAATCCTCTGTACACTGGTTGGAAAACATCACTATCAACAATAACATAGTCAATGAGACTTTTCTTATTCCTAAACTCTCTCTCCATGTGAATTTGTGCACATTTTTATGTTGGAACATTGTGTTAGAAATAACCAGTCCATGTCCTGAACAGAAATCAAACAGTTATTTGCCATTATTATTAGCTTTGCTCTTTTCTCCAAATTTTCCCAAAATATTTTTGTATGTCTCACAATCATTTCCTACTCTGCTATTTAGATCCCCAACAAGGACCAACTTTTCATTTTTCATTGTATCAGTTGCTTTCTCTAAAGCCTCAAAAAATTCCTCCTTCTACCTTAATAGAACCTTCTGTGGGACATAAGCACAAATAAGTCTCACTGTACAGTTCCCCATTCTCAAATTTGCCCACATCACTTTACTTGAGACTGCCTGCCATTCAAGAAGATTAGCCTTGTATTTAGTGTTGAATACTATGGCTACTCCTTTTCCTTGATTGTCATTGCCTGAATATAACATTTTGTATTTATTGCTCAGAAAGATCTCACCAGTTTTTTTGTCTTTTTTGTTTCAGTCACCCCTATTATGTCGATCTGATACTTATCTAATTCCTCAGCTAACTCCATTTCTTTGCCATTCAGGCTTCTTATGTTGATAGGACCGGTCTTGAACTCTGGTGATGTTGAGTTGGGGTAAGTTTTAGGATTTGTTCCACTAGCTGACTTTTCGCTGTTTGCCCTAGTTCCCTGGCGAAAACAACAGGGGCCTTGTTTAACCAGGTGATGCCCCAGCCGGCATGAAATTCTGTCATGTTGTACAATCATTTGAAATTTTGGTTTAAGCCAATAAGAATACAATTTGGTCAGCTAAATTCCAAATTATCTACCGATCCTCGTCCATTCAATATCCAGGTAGATACCTAACATGGTGCACCATGAGAAGGTGAGGATTGGACATTAGGTCAGAAGCCCTGGTCGGTTCTCCGCATTCCTTTGAAGGCTATGTGGAGGTCTCCTCTCAGTCATATAGCTTTGACCGTTAAGCACCATAACTTCTAACTTCTAATTAATTCAGTTAACTTCTAATTAATGTTAATACAAAATGTAAAGTTAATGCTACCTGGAAACCTCAACTAATAAACAGCTGCCAGTATGGATTCCAATGTTATCAACCAATAAGCAATCTTCTTACTTATGTGCCAATCTTTGTCAAATGTGATGAAAAAATTTGGAGTAACCCAAGTGTTTGCTTTTGATATTTCTAATGCATTTTATTGTGTTTAGCAAAAAGGCTTATTAACTAAACTCCCATCCTATGATGTCTCCCATTTACATATGAGTTGCAAGTGTTCTTTCTGTTCACACATTACACATGATAGTCAATGGATTTTTATCCTCAAACTTTATAATTAATGCTGAGAGTACCACAGGGATCTATTCTTTCACCTACTCTCTTCCTTCTGTCTCCACAACATTCTCTAGTTGACTGCAAATCCAATCCCATTTTCCTGATGAACAATGCACTATAAAAATCTATAAAAACTATTAGAACATTATTTCTATAACCCTAAATTCTGATTTTCAAATCATTCTTCAATGTGATTCTGTTATCATGTTAATTCAAATGCTAGTAAAATGAATTCTTGTCTTATATCTCACAAACAAAGACCTCTTTTCTTCCAGTCTTTTGACAACACCCAAATCTCTGAACAAAAGAAGATTTCTCTTCATAGTATAACTCTGACTTTCAATCTTTCTTTCTATGAACATATTACACACATTGCCTTCTCAGTATAAAAAAGAAAGTTTATTCTTACTCCAGACTTTACCTCTGAAAAACTGTTAACTCCAAATCTATCTGTTCAATCACTAAACACTGTTGTCACATATTTGATGCAGTGTCCCCGAGAGAATAAAAATTCCCAACACAATACCAAAAAGAGCAATTAGGTTGCTTAATGACCCTCTCTCACTAATATATTATACTTTTTTTTTTCACATAAGCATTATTTTATTTCCATGATCACTGTTCATAAGAAGTGGCATCAGTAATCCTTCCCTTCTAACTTGCTACTAAATCTGTTAAAATACATATAGCAGACATAATTCAACACATGGAGTTGAATGAATTATGTCTCTTCATAATTCAACTCCAAACTCACAAAAACTCAAAATTATCCTCTTTGTTCATTTTCTACTGCTCCTCTTGTCTGACCCATCATTAAGGATTCCCTAAAAAATATAATCTGCAGTCTTCAAACCAATGTTAACTATTTCATCTTCCTCCTAAACTTAAGGTGCATCCATAGTGCTATACCCATACTACTATAGTTTGAAGAACCTTTTGTGTATAGGAATGTCATAAAAACCTATACACATTATAACATATTAAAACCTATACATATTATGTACTAGACGAATGGAAAAGTATTTTTCATATATTACTTTAATGTGAAAATAATTTTATTATTATATATAGAGAGCCTATGTAGCTCAGTGGATGTGGCGTTTGCACACCACGACGCTTGACCGCACGAAGGAAGACTTTGTTTCGAATCTAGTCGTCGACTAGAGGAAATTTTTCTAAGCCTTTTTTCGACTGGTTCCCGAGTTAGTCGATCTCTGGCATGGGCAAGCGGGTTTTTTCTCCCGGAAACTCGATTTTTTTGTCCCATAAACTCAAGAAAATCGACCGCAGAACTCACATTATTTCAGACATTAAATATATTGTGTTAGGGTTAGGGACCAGGAGATGGCGGCACTTGTTGAGCTGTCTCTCTTCACTGTGTGCCACTTAATTAGTGATAGCCTTGGGCCAGCTATCTATGATTGGCTGCCAGTGGAGATTGAACTGCCCACTCAGTCTCCAAAAGTTAGATAGGGCTAAACGGCCTTGCCTACTCCCTTTACGGGAATAAAATGGCGTTAGCCGATTATTATTATTTGACACCTCCAGGGAGTCCAAAGACTCATCGGGGGGGGGGGGCACCAGCTCAACAACTCCGTCTCCAACACTCAATCACCAATTGACCACAACTACGCTGCCATCTACTGCCGACCACCACTGGTATTTCCACAGACAATCACAAACATCCACATGCCCATGGCAGGATTCGAACCAGCAGCCTTTTGGCTGGAGAGCGGATATGCTACCCATTCGGCCAACCAGGCCAGCAATTTTAATTTACAAATTTTTACTTGCATCACTTTTGGGGAATATATATCTCTGTTTTTCAAAACAAAATGAGCAATCTTTGTGTGCTACATAATTTAGAAGTTAAACTTAAAACCTAAATGAAAGAAGAGTATTTACCATTGCTAAAATTATCTTCCAAGTAGTCTAAAATACGGGAAGAATCAGGTATAATTTTGATACCATCTTTTAACACTGGTACTTCCCCTTTGGGATTTAACTTCATATACCAAGGTTGGTACTGTTCTCCACTGGCTAAATCTACTACTGAAGAAGAGAAGTTAAGCTGCTTCTCATGCAGAGCAAGTAATACCTATTTACAAATAAACACTGTATTAGCAATGAAAAATATTTGGTATAATAATGAACAAAAAATTATTTAAAATATATTTTTATGCTGTGCATCCAACACACTGTTATGTTCTTGATGCTTTTTTCTCAAGCCATCATCATATTAGCTCTGGTCACCCCAGATCAACTAGCCATACATATTGTTAACACATCACGTGCCCCAATCAATAAAAAGTATACAAGAAATATTAAGAGAAAATTAAAAGCATTTAACAAGTCTCCACCTATAACTTCAAATTTTGCACACCCTTTTACGCAGCAAGAAGTTGAAGCTGCCTTAAAGGAATTAAAAACTGGTAAGCTCCTGGTTTTGATAACATTCGTCCAGAATTTTTGATTAATCTGGGAAGAAATGCAAGATTATGGTTAACTAAGTTCTATACTGACATACAACTGGTAAACTTCCAATTATTTTTAAAAAAGCAAAAATACTTTCAAATTTTAAAGCCTGGTAAGCCTAATCATAAATTGGAAAGTTACCGACCTATTACTCTCCTCAGTTGTTGTTATGAACTCTTTGAAAGACTTATTTATAATAGAACAAATCCCACTATTTTTAAATATGTCCCAATCGAACAATCTGGCTTCAGACCAAATTGTGAGAGTTGTGACCAGGTTCTCTCTTTAGTAACTCACATAGAAGCTGGTTTTCAAAAATGTTTAAAAACATCAGCAGCTTTTATCGATTTGTCAGCAGCCTTTGACACCATCTGGAGACAAGGCCTTCTATATAAATTACATAAAATTATCCCATGAAAAACAATAGTCCATATCATTAACAATATGCTAAGAGACAGAAGATTTATAGTGGTTATAGGTAATAAAACTAGCAGCGAAAGGAAGTTAAATAATGGATTGCCACAGGGATCTGTTTTATCTCCATTATTATTCAATCTGTATATATCTGATCTTCCTGTCACTACATCAAGGAAATTTTGTTATGCTGACAATATAGCAATAACTATGCAGCATAAATTGTACAGAAGAAATTCTAAAAGCTGACTTATCTACACTGGATGAATATTTTAATAGATGTAGACTGTTTAAATAGGAGCAAAGCAGTAATATGCTGTTTTCATCTAAATAACAACTTGGCAAATGTGGAACTAAAAACTGAATTGAACAACGTTATATTTCCATATAATAAATTCCCTAAGTACTTAGGAGTCACACTTGACCGTTCTCAAATCATTAGAGGATCGGATCTACCTCGCAAAACCTGGACAGTACTACATAGGATTCAGACAAACCATGGTCTATGTGGAGATACTCTCTATAAATGGAACAGATGATCATCTCCAATATGCGACTGTGGTGTTCCATGACAGACTATGCAAAATATTGTAAAAGAATACACCTTTCGTGCTTATCAGAATGACTGGAATGACTTTTTGCAAGCGGTTCCTGAAGCTGTGACCTGGATTACAAATTTAGATCTGAATTTATAATGATATGTTTTTTCTTATTATAACATTAAGACTTTTTTACTTTTAACTTATATTTATTTTAATTTTTCAATTCCTTGGATTAGATCTATGTTCACCTTCAAAGTTTTTAACTTAAAATATTTGAAATTCTTCAATCCTGTTACTATATAAAGGCATCATGATTCTCTTTTTTAACATCATGTTTTTGCCATGAGCTATGTATGTATTAGCTCTGGAACATATTCATAGAAAAATGGCTAAATCTCAAATGAACACCATCTGTAATATTCTGCCCATTAGTATAGGAGAATGAAAGAAATTAATCTGCTTATTATCTACCAAGAAACCCCAATCAGACAGTAACAAATACAAAGTAAGATAGCCTATACAGATTACCTAAGGCAGCTTTTCTCAAACTATGTTCTGCAGAATGCCAGTATTCTGCAGAAAGTGAATAAGTGTTCTGTGAAAAATTATAAAAATTAATATAAGCCTGGAATGGTTTTAAATGCTGCGACAAGTTCAAGCATGTTTGAAAATCAGGCACTCCTTACTTTGTGTGTAGACTGTGCTATTAAGGCCAGTGAGTGCTGCCCTTGACTCAGCCACTGGCTGACAGCAACCTGCGGTTGTCAACACCTCCGAGGCGAGTAAAGTACGGAGGTATCGATTCTAGGAAACGTGCAGTCACAAGCAAGGTCAATGTGATGCACTGCCACCTGGCACACCTATAGTGTGTGCTGTCGCATTTTTGCGATACAGCCTGCTGCGGCGATAGTGTGCACTTAGATTTACAGTGAATATGAGACTGATGATACTCAACTCTAACCAAGGTGTTCCATTAAAATTTCAGGATTTGTGAAGTGTTCCGTCATAGGAAAAGTTTGAGAAACCCTGACCTAAGGAATGATGTGCATGAAAACATTGCTGCTCTCTTTTGTTTCTTCTTCTCCCATAATCCGAAATGAACCGTTGGGTCATTCATGGCTGGTAGGTGATACTCTTTGCTAGCCTCCTCCAGTCGTCTCGGTTGCTTGTTCTTGATGTCAGTTGAGAAAGGGAGAAATTTGTCCATTTTTTGATGTTATCAGTCCATTTTAATTGAGGTCGGCCCCTCACCCTAGATCCCGGAATGATTCCTTCTAGTGCTTGCTTTGGAATGTCATTAGCCCTCTCCACATGTCCGAACCATTTCATCTGTCTTCTTCTGATGACTGTCAGAATATTTTCCCTTTTTCTACCATCTATTGAATTAATCAGTTTTCGGACATTTTCATTGGTTTCGTGAGCAGTATAGGGAATTCTCTTTTGTTTAGTGCAGTTTAAATGCTTAACAGCAACAAACAAGCATTCACTCTCTGTACAATTAAAATTTCAAGCCATTCCTTCAGTGGCTTGTGATAACAATTAATACTCTGAAATACCAATACAAGAACTGTATTCGTACAAAACAGGTTTTCCTCATTTAACATCAACATGATTAATATTACAACATTTTAAAAGAAGCAGTAATGGATGAAACTGAGCCCGGGGCGGTCCCTGAGTTTGCCACCCCTCTCAATACACACCAAAAATATTACAAAAAGTCAAAACAACATACAGGGAAATAAATTAAAACACTGTTTATTTTTGAAGTAAAACTTTAATTTCAACATTCTGAAATGTTATTTTTCTTGCTTTTCTGTTAACAAAATCGATGACATTGGCGAAGTCTATTTCATAATAATGTAGGTACCGTATTTGCCGGCATATAAGACGCACCACCTTTTTTGCACATATTTTTTAGGAAAAAAACTTTATCACTGAATATTATAATGAATTTACAGTATTTCAAATATAAAGTAATAAGTAGGTCTACTTTCAACAAATACCCAATACGCAATCACGCATAGCTTGTATGTAATGTTGCAGCAATGACGACATTTTTCAGCCATAATTTGCCAAGAAATTTAGAGAAAATTTAACAGCAGAAATTTATCACCGTTCACAAAACCACGACAAATTGGAAAGTTTAAACAAACAGGAACACAGCTGTGATTGTCGATGACAGCGCATGTGCATCCACTGAACTCTACGTAACTGGAAAGCTCTCACACACCGCAAGGAAGCAAGAAAGAAATCGCGTAACTCGGAACAGAGAAAATTTCCAGAAATGAAAGTAATAAAAAACTGAGTATCGGGGTATAAGACACACCCTGTTTTTTAGATCTATTTTCAAAGAAAAAAAGTGCGTCTTATATGCCGGCAAATACGGTAATTCTTAATCTATTTTATTTAGAAAAACTCTTCTCACAACTAGCAATGCCTACAGCAACTGTGAGGAAAATTCGCAGTAGTATTACAATAATTGGAAATGAGTTTTCGAGACTGTATTTCAGAATTAACTGCAAAAGTTCAAAAAGGTTCAAAGTGTGGCGGACTTTACCCTCTCCCCCTCCCTATCTACACCTCTGAACTGAACTATGTTTTAAGAAAATGTGCAAACAAATTTTTTATGTTGAGCCCATACACGAGAGGTTGGTTGGTCAACCTATAGTACATTAGTACCATATATGAGTGGTGGGTTGGGAACGGAGGAACTTGTTACATTTGATTTACAAGCCTGTATATTGTATTCCTTGGGAAACAAAACAGGGGGAAGACTGTTCCACAATATAGCAGCCACAGGGATGAAGGAGGAGGAAAAGAAACCTGTTCTGTGGATTTCAAGGTGCACTGTGAAGGGATGTTGAGTA
Organism: Typopeltis vanoorti; assembly: GCF_054136105.1. Taxonomy (NCBI): domain Eukaryota; kingdom Metazoa; phylum Arthropoda; class Arachnida; order Uropygi; family Thelyphonidae; genus Typopeltis; species Typopeltis vanoorti. Next base: position 84,410,768 of record NC_143566.1, read on the forward strand.
GCAGCCACACGTGTTCCAACGTGCTTAGTACTAAGTGGAGGAATTATTGATGCCATTTCAGATGAACATTTCCCATGGAAATATTTGTGCAATACACATGGTGCAGAAACCAAATGTCTATACGAAAGTGGCGGGAATGAGTTGGTAAGAGATGGGTCATTAATAAGTCTAATTGCTCTAGACACATTGTGATTTGATTGATTAATGAAATTCTTGCAAATGCTTGACTCATATGCTAAAGGATAGTCTTGTTTTAGTAATATGTCAACGTTTTATAATGAAGTTACAAGAGTAGCTAATGAGAAGAATGAACATACCTATGAATGAATATACTGTGATATTTCAAAATTTTTTAAAACAATTGATAGGTATTCACATGAAAAATTATATTTAAATGGCAACAAATGAGTTTAGATAATCAGCTAGTGGACTTTACCAACTGACTATTTGACATATCAAGTACTTCTACACGGATCAGTATAATAATTATTATTATCCTAAGATCCCATGGTTTGATGTCATCAACCCAATTCTGGATCCTGATTCTCACCAGCCTCTCCAACACTTCAACCACAATACCCGACACACAGATTGGCCTGTAATTTAATGCTTGAATTCTGTCACGTCCTTTATGAAGTGGTACAATCTTGCCTTCCTTCCACTCCTTTGGAACCTGATCCAACGTAAGATTCATATTAAGCAAATATGTGAAGGCAGATGTCAACTCCCTACCACATTCCTTCAAAATACACGGTGATATATCATCAGGTCCCACAGCCTTATTAATATCAAGTTTGCTTAATTCCCCATATACCTCTTCCTCACTCACAGTCTCTCCTACTTATCATTCACTGCTCTCAAACTTTCCATGATGTCACAATCATAAGAATGAAAGACGTATATGAACTGATCATTAAATATTTCAACTATATCATTCACATCATTTATTCCAATTAATACCATCCCACCATAATCTTTTTTTTTTTTTTGGCTTCATTAGCTAACTGTTGCAGTATTTCATCTTAGCAGTTAAATACAGGTGGTATGGCAACACAACATGAACTCGGTGACTTTGAGAGAGATGTCATCGTCAGATGTCACATTGGTAGTATGTCCATACGTGCCATTGCTGCTCAACTGGAGCATCCAAAATCAACGGTTAGTAATGTGATCAACAAATGGAGATGTTCCAGCATCACTAGTGCAGGAAAATACCCAAGGTGGCTGCTGAAAGTGACTAACAGGGACAGAAGGGTGTTAAAATGGGTGGTACACAAAAACCAGCTACAATTGGCACAGACCATCCATGATGAGTTCTAGAGTGCCAGTAACACCATGGAGAGCACTAATACTTTACGAAAAGAACTCCATTTACTGGGTTTCTGCAGAAGAGCAGCGGCACACAAGCTGAACATCACAACAACAAACAAGGCGGCTCGTCTGGCATGGTGCAAGGAGCGTGTGAATTGGACAATTGACCAGTGGAAAACGGTACTCTTGAGCAATAAATCAAGGTTCACCTGTTTCCAGTCTGATGGCATGGTGTGGAGGCAGCCTGGTAAATCGTGTAGGGTGCATTCAGCTGGATTTTTTTATTTATTTTTATGTTGTCCATATACAACAGGTTGGCTGGTCAACCTATAGTATGTTAGCACCGTATATGGGTTTGGAGTGGGACCACTGGTTTTTGTCTGTGGTTCCATGAAGGCAGCTCAGTACCTTGATATTCTGGATAATCAGGTGCTGCCTACACTGTGGAGTTTTTATGGAATGGACCTGTGTACCTATTAAGATAGCAATGACCCATACCACAAACCTGCAGCTGTTATGGTATGAAAAGATCAGTGTTAAACGACTGCCCTGGACTGCGCCGATTCCTGACCCCAACCCCATCGAAAGTCTGTGGGATGAATTGGAGTGGCGACTGAGGTAAAGAGCAGTACGTCCTCGATCTGTCACTGAACTCAGTGCTGCTTTGATGAAGGAATGGAGACAAATTCCACCTGTCTGCTGCACATTGGTGGAAAGCCTCCCTCAAATGGTGCAGGAGGTGATCAAAGCCAAAGGTGGACATATCCAATATTAGGGTTCACTTGCTGGTATCAACTGTAAATTGCTCAAGTGTCTGGACAATTATTGGTAGATACTGTACACACACACACACACACACACATATATATATATATATATATACACACAGACACACACATACACACACGAGGGGGAGGGGCCGAAAAGTTCTGATAAACACCTAGAACAAAAATGATATTAAAGCAACTGATATAACCACAAGAAAGAACATATCTTACAAGTTACATACACTTACATATGTTATACAAGTGTATAACACGTGGGGGAATATGTAGAATAATGTGCAAGTTACATGGTTCTACCTCAATTCCTTTATGCTGATTATCATAACTTTTCAGCACACCCTCATGTGTGTGTATGTGACTAGATGGGTGAAGCAAACAAACATGCTTTTCATATTCCCCTTTGTCTGAATAAAGAATCTAGTGATGGGATAGTTTTGAGCTTTACGCTCGCCCTTTGTGGGCTGTGAGGTTAGCTGTGTTCATCTGGGAGTAGAATTGACTTGGGTCTTTTGTGTTTACAGTAGGTTGTTTCGTTGTAATTGGAGGCTTGTTTGATTAATGGATTTGGGTGTGTGCTTGCCTTGGTGAAGAACTTTTCAGCTAGAACATGAAGAAGGGAAGAGATGTATGGAATTCTGGTCTCTCGGTGGATCTGAGTGTTTCTAATGAACCATGGGGCATCCAGAATAATCGGCAGGCACTTGTTTTGAATTTGCTGCAGTTTTAGAATATTTGATTTTGAGGTATGGCTCCACGTTGGGAAGGCATAGGTAATTCTAGGGCGTATCACCATTAGGTATATTAATAATTTATTTTGTATGTCTAGTTTACTGCTGTAGTTGATCACGGGGTAAAGTTGAACTATGGCTATGGATGCCTTAGTACCAATGAGTTTGATATATGGCTGTTAAATTGGAATTTTTTTGTCGAGTTGTACTCCGAGATATTTGGTTTCTGTCTGCCATGGAATCTTTTCTCCAAAAAGCTGGATGTCATCTTTGATGGAGACTTTCCTTCTGGAGAATAGTATGGCTGAACTTTTGTAAGGGAAAATTTACTTGAATCCTCCAATCCGAGAGCCGTTTCTCCAGCGTAGAGATACTGTCCTGAAGTCACTGGATTTCCAGATGGTACTGAGAGATCTTGCTAGTATTGCCATGTCATCTGCATATAGGGCTGTGATGGTTGTCCTTGGGTTTTGTAGGATGTCTGCTACATAGACCGAGAAGAGTAAGGGGGGCCAGCAAAGAGCCCTGTGGAACTCCTGCTAGGATTCTGCACCTTGATGAGATAATTCCATCGACTTTCATCTGCATGGTTCTTTCATTGATGTATGCATTGATTAGCCTTATGAGATTTGTTGGTATGCTTGCTTTTGTGAGTTTATAGAGAAAGCCTTTGCAACATCTAAAAATACTGCAGCAGTGTGCAGGTTCCAGTTAAATCCATGTGTGATGTGTTCCACTAGCCAGTGGATTTGTTGTACTGTGCTGTGTTCACAGCAAAAGCCAAATTGTTCATTTGGAATGATTCCTAGTTTTTCTCTGATTCCTGTAGTCTTGACAGGATGACTTTTTCAGTTATTTTTTCTAGGTTGGATAGTAGACTGATGTGTCCGTAACTTTGAGGGAGTTGGGGATTCTTTCCTGGCATTTTTATTGGTATGATATCAGCAGTTTTCCAGGCTATGAGAAAGTGCTGGAATGTTAGTTAATATAACTAACACATTATTGCGTTAGTTATATTAACTATATGTACTATGGCCTTTTGAGGGAGCATCTTTATGATTTTGTTGGTGATACCATCTGGACCAGGAGCTTTTTTGATACTTAAATGCTTTATGATACTGATTATTTCAGCTGGAGTAGTGGGGGTGATGCGGTCTGATTTGTCCATTGTTTGTCTTAAGGTGCGCTTAACCTGTCGATGGACATTATAGATGCGATTAATATTTAGGTTATCATATGAAGGTCTGCACTGTTCCTCCAAGCTATCCACTAGAGTTTCAGTGTATGCCATTCCGTGCTTAGCCTACATGGGGGGGGGGAGTGCGGGCTGACTTTTGGTGCAAAGGATTCTCATGAATTTCCAGATTGTGTGGTCTTCTGGATTGAGTGCTGGATTGCTTGTTTTTCCATTCTTGATTTCTGTTTTTGAAGAGCATCTCTGACTTAACTGTTCAAGTTGTTTAGAATTTTTTTTGTCTAGAGGGGCTCTTGTGTTAGTATTCTTTCTGGCATTGTTTTTAGATCTGATTAGGTCCATAATATCCTCTGAGATCTGGTTGGTAAAGTGGATGATTGTGGTTTTGGTGACTATTGCTTTACTGATTTGGTTTGTTAGGATATTCATGGCATCGTCTATCTCCTTCTTTTTATGTATGATGGGTGGTGGGCCGATGTACTCCAAGATAATTGTAGATGGCTTGTCGCATGCTATGAAGGAGTATGTGTGGGAGGAGTGAGTTGATCTTATGTGCCTAGTTTGAGCAGGATGGGGTTATGATCTGAACATAGCTTGTTGATCGTCTCTAACTGGTATTGATATCTGATGTTTCTGAAGATGACAAAGTCTAGAATATCCAAACTGCCTAGGGAACTGTGATGGGTGGGCTTGGTAGGACCTGTAACTATAACTACAGCTGAGTTGAATGTTGTATAATTAAATCAAGTGTGGCCATTTTTATTTATTGTGGTGCTAAACCCTGTATATGTACTATATGTACTATGGCCTTGTATGCTTGGCATTTAGGTCTCCTGCAAGGATAATGGAATCTGTGGAGCCAAGGATAGAGTCAAAATCTGACATTAGTATGGGGTTGCTTGGCGAATTGTAATCTGCACAGATTTTGAGACTGTCAGCATTGTTGGTGTGTACTTTCACACCAGTCACCTCCAGGTTCATGGTTTGCAGGTTGGTTAGAATATTATGATTCAGGTAGTTTTTAATATAGATGGCAGCACCTCCGCCTCTATTGTCTAGTCCAGCATTTCTCAACCTTTCTAAGGCCAAGGACCAGTAAAATGCTGAAAACAATTCTACGGACCACTAAGTTACAGAGGCGTAGCTGGGGGAGGGAGAACGATCCACCACGAGCAGCACTTTTTTGGCTTTTCAGAAATCTTGCTTTATTGTCTATAAAACAGCAACTGAGTGATGAAATAGACTTCAACAATGTCATCGACAATTTTGCGAACAGAAAAGCAAGAAAAATAGCATTTTAGAATGTTGGAATTAAAGTTTTACTTCAAAAATAAACAGTGTTTTTAATTTACTTTTTAATTTTTATTTTTATTTCATTTTTTAATTTAATTTAATTTTATCAAATTTAATTTTTATTTTACTAATGGTGGTGGTGGTAGGCAGTAGATGGCATTGGTATAGTTGGTGAATTGAGTGGTGCAGACAGAGTTGTAGAGTAGGTGCCCTCCCTCGATGAGTCTTTGGACTCCCTGGATGTGTCACGTAATAATAATAATAATATTTATTTCCCTATACGTCATTTTGACTTTTCATAATTTTTTTAAAAACCTAAGTAGGAATTATCAACATTTCAGAAAAACCATGCCATTTATAACATAATAAATCTAAAAGCATGTTTTGAATACATATGGAAACATAATTAATTAAATTGGAAGTAAACGATTAAAAGTGTATCATCATTGAACAAAGTTTTAATTTTTATTAAACAAATAAATAATATGATCTAATTATGTTACTACTTACTTTTAATGAGATGGCCGAGCTTCTCGGCCCTTGCAGAGTTGCTGGATATCTGGCTCAGTATGGATCAAATTCAGTCGAAGATCGACACACACACACACACATGAAGACAATTTCTGTATTTTGTTTTCATTTGTATTTGAAGGAGCGATGAAAATCCTTTCTCACAAAGATAGGTTGTAGAGAACTGCATGACAATTTTCAATGCTTCTTCAGATAATTTGGGAAATTCACTTCTCACTGAAGGCAAGATCCAAAATCAAGCCAAACCAAGATCACGGAATTGCATTTTAAGTCCACTGTCACTTGAAAGCTCAATTAACTGTTCTTTTTTCGATAACGAAAGGTCGTTCTCATGACTGCAAGCCTGAAATGGATCGCGAACCCACAGAAATTTCTTATAAAAAGCTATTCAAAAAATATGTTTCAAAATTCCGTTTCAGATTTTTGAGGTAGTCACAAACCCTTTCCAGAAACTCAGAATCAACAAAAATATATATCATTTTCCACTAAAAAAAGGTGCAAATTGTCTGTCTTTTACATAATCCATAAAACCAGTTTTTTCTCGAATGACTTTATTTTGTCGTAGGCATCAAGAACAGTAAAAAAATTTCCCTGAAGGGAGAGATTTAGTTCATTTAATTTTGAAAAAATGTCTGAAAGATAGGATAGTGTTGATAACCATGCTTCGTCAACAAGGAGTGATGCAAAATCAGAATTACATTCATTTATAAATAATAAAACTTCATGCCTTAATTGAAATAAACTTTGCACCTGGAAAGCCAACGAATTTCAGAATGAAGCAAAAGTTGTATATATCCACTGCCCATTTCATCGCAGAGTACTGAAAATAACCTGTTATTTAACGGTCGAGCTTTAATAAAATTAACTAGCTTTACAGCATTATGTAGCACAGTTTTAAATTCTGGTGGCATTCCTTTGGAGGGTAATGCTTCACTATGTATGAAACAATGTACCCGATTCATATCCAGAGCTACTTCCTTGACCATAGAAACAACCCCACTATGCCTGCCTGTAAGGGCGCGAGCTACATCCGAACAGAAGCCTATACATTTTCCCCACTGGATCCCTTTGTGTGTTATGTAATTATTGAGAGTGTGAAATATTTCTTCTCCAGTTGTTCAGGATGGCAAAGTTCTACAAAACAGAATATCATCTTGAATGTTGTTATCATGTGCATATCTTACGTAGCATATTAACTGCGCATCACTTGTAACAGCAGTAGTCTCGTCTATTTGTAACGCATAATAAGAGCTCTTAATTCTTTCGATTAACTGAGATTCTACGTCACCATATCATTAATTCTGTGAACGACAGTGACATTTGAAAGAGAAATCAAATCAACATCTTTTAGTAACTTGTCAAACATCATTTTTACCACATCTTTTATAGCTGGAAGTAGCAAATTTTCCCCGATAGAATGAGGTTTCCGTGTTTTTGCTATGTGCAAACTTAAGAGATAGGATGCTTCCAGTGCCTTGCTATTAATGGAACAACCCATGGCCGAAATTATATCTTTCCCGTGATTTAACATCCCTTAGCGTCACTGAAAAAATTCAATTGGCTTATTTTTCACATTACAAAGTTTAGTTTCTAAATGTCGGAGTTTCGCAGGTTTCATGCACTCATTCGACAACACTTCATAACACAAAACACATTGAGGTTTCTGTTCACTTTCATCTCCGTACCAAGTAAATCCGAATTCCAAATATGAACTGTTATATTTCCTACTGTATTTTTTCTTTGAACTGCTTGTTTCTTCTTCTTTAATAGTATCAGATTTACTCGCTGTTACAACACCTGTATCACAATTAGGGTTAGCATCACCTGTTTCATTTGCCCTTCTTTTCAAAGTCCTAGTTCTAAGTCACTTTTCCATTATTAAAAAAACGTTTCTGAAAAATATATAAATATATAATACTGGGGTTAACTCAGAATACACTTTGTCCAAGTATCACTTAGCACTTCTCAAGATATATTGAGCCTTGGTTGAAGGAGGGAAGCCTTCAATAATAAAAATCAATAAACAACAAGCCATTGGTTGAAATGTGGATAACACATGTTCACTTCAAATCTGACAAAACAGCAAGGGAAGGCAGAAGCAATAAAACTATATTATTGTTCACTTCACCACTCGCAGACCACAGGTTGAGAAACACTGGTCTAGTCTATCTGTTCTGTATATAAAATAACTTCTAAGTCTTGGATTATTAGCTGATCTGAGATGTGTTTCGTTGACTAGTACTATATCTGGATTATGCCTCTGTGTGCAAACTCTTGCAGCTCTAGAATTTTGTTGCCCAGACCATTTGCATTAGAGGCAGTGATCAAGAGGGAGTTTGGTTTGAATTTGTTTTTATTCATGGCTGACAGCTGTCAACAACGGAATGGATTCCTTGCAGAAATCTCTTTGTGGAAGTTGGTGAAGGACTGGTTTTGCTGAATTTATGAAGCATGGTGGCTAGAAAGGCAGTTAATATTGCTGTTAGGTTGGAGCTTGTTTGTTCCTGAGATGATGTATTTTTAGAGTGGACTGCCTCCGCATATGTTTTGGTTGTGGAGGGGGGGGTTGTATTCTTTCATGAATTGGTGGAATTGAATTTGTTTGAGTTGTAAAAGTATTTTAGTTGGAAGATGACCACTCTGGTTGCCACGAATGTCACTTGTGTGTGTGGGGGGGGAGCTGAGTAGTTCTTACTGCCCCATGATTTTTAGGGTGGACGGTGCACCCTTTATAACTGGTGGGATGAGGTCCTCTGCAGTTAGTGCAATGGGCCAGTGTGTTGATCTTGTCTTGGTGCAGTTTTGATGCTTTCACTGCATTTCAGACACCTATAATCTGCCTTACATAATTTTTGGACATGGCCAAACTTTTGGCATCTATGGCACTGCCCTGTTGAAGCCTTTTTTCTGAGTGGCTCTTGAATCTGCATACAGCTGTCAATTCATAGACCTGTTTCTGGATATTACTAATTTCTACCAGCACTAGTAGCATTGGCCTTTTATCAGTTCTCAGCATCCTGCTTACTTTAATTAGGTCAGGTCCTGACTGACAAGGTCTGTAGTGATCTCGTCAGTTGTGATGCACTCAGCAATCCCTTGGAGCACCACCTTGAGATTTCTTTCACTAGCTAGAGTGAAGATGTGATAAGGCAACATAGAGCTGGCCATCATTTTAGTCATCTTTTGGTAGTCGGTGACAGTTGCAGGTTGGATTTTCACCCCCTCATCAGTGTTTTTAGCCCAGGAGTAGGCTATATTCTGTTCCCTGAGGATCTGTGAGACTGAGGTCCACTTCTCCTTGTCCCAAAGACTCTTTCTTTCTTAACCAGGACATCCTGCATTGATGATGCCTCTTCCATATGATCATCTACGGTCCAGCGTCTTTTATTTGCATGTCTCACCCCCCAGGAGTCCATCTGGCGGGGATTCTTAGGTGTTGGGACAGCTGAGATTTCCTCTTCCTCATCTTCTGGATCATTATACTGGGTGCACAGATTAAGAAATCCTGGCCACTCTGATTCAAACTTCTTCAACAACCTCTTGAATAAGTCAAACGCTTGATCTCTATTCAGCCCTTGCAAGATATCATCTATGCTCTCCATATCAAAACACACAGCAGGGGCTATTTAGAGCTGCCTCTGGTCCCTGAAACACTATTAAGCTGTTCTGTAATAATTCTGTAGACCTGAAAGTCTACTAGCAAATCCCATCGATCAGATCTACCAGCAAATCCCGTCAATCAGATCTACCAGCAAATCCCGTCAATCAGATCTACCAGCAAATCCCGTCAATCAGATCTACCAGCAAATCCTGTCAATCAGATCTACCAGCAAATATCCTTTAGATCCGAAAGTCTACTAGCAAATTCCGTGGATCAGAAAACATGTAGTGTTGGGGTGGGAGTGCCGTGTTCCCACTTGGCCTCAACTCTAATTCCTACCTCCCTATAAAACCAAGTATCCACCACTGGTCTTTGTTGTGAGTGGGGCCTACACAGCATATGCCTATGCAGAAAGTAGGTTTCGAGTTGGGTCGGAGCCAGTGCAATGTGAGAACCACTAAACACCTCTGAAAATAAAAACTATGCATGTCTTTTCATTCACTCTCTCAATCTCTCCACCCTAATCTCAATAGTGTGTGTGTGTGTGTGTGTGTGTGTGTGTGTGTGTGTGTGTGTGTGTGTGTGTGTGTGTGTGTGTGTGTGTGTGTGTGTGTGTTATGCAAATTCTGCATTGATTTTTCAATTATTGACATGTTCTGTGTTGTGGTTTGTTAGCAAGAATATTACATTAATTTTGATTTATATTTTGATTCTAGTATAATTTCATTTTCTAATTTTCTATCCAAGCAGTCCGAGTTCTTTCACATTCAAGAAAGAATTCATATTATTACCATTTGTCAGTGCAGTATAATAAGATGTGATTATAATAAAAAAGAAAAGAAAATCATTACAGTCAATGGAAAACAGCTGGACAAAATAAGCAGGTGGGCATTATATTTCAGAATTTACATAATGTGCATTTTTATAATTACATCACGACTAATTAGTGACATGCTAAAGGCAGCTAGATAGCAATGATAAATTACAGAAGCTTAGAAAGATGGTCTTGCTAACTAAAATGAAAACCATCTATTTCTGAAAGAATACATTACTTAATAGTTTCTCAGTGCAAATACAGTAAAATGCTGATTATTCGTGGTAACTGGAGAACACTAGAGCTGGAAAATTTAAAAACATGGTTAATCCAAATTACGTTTTATTGGGCTAAATACACGAAAAAAAAAACATAAGGTAAACCACACCAAATCATATTTTATAAGGTAAACATTCTTGTAGTATATAAATACAAAACTGAACGTTTTAAACTTTTTTTTAGATAGAAAGTCTCTTATTTTTGTTTGTTTCCTTTGTAGCATTACTTTTTGTTTTTCTTATAACTACACGAATGATGCAATGTTATTTAAAATACCTAGTAATGACTTCTGTTATTTTACAAATCCACATGTACAGAGAATTTTGAAAAAAAAAATGAAATTTGTATATACTACAGAGGACCACAGTTAATAATACCCCAAGATAATTGATGTTTTATTCTGTTTACTTTGATCTGTTTGTGTGGAAAAGAATTATGAATTTTTATCTATTTTGGGCAATATTAATCAAAATTAGATGATATGGAAATCTTTCTACACATCCCTTTTGATTAAAATGACTAAAAGGAAAGCAATTTCCTATTTCTGAAGTCTTTCCTTGAAAGAGTTATATAAATTTTAAAGGCATTCTTCCAAAGGAGTTTCTTTTGCATTGCATTTTATATTTCTTTAGTGCAAACCAGCGCTTGTGGGCCAAAACCCCCTTGGGGGCCATTAGCTTTGTTGAGGGGGTCGTGAAATAATCAAAACAAATTTAAAATGTTTTAAGACTAAATAGATATTTTTTTATCTTAAAAGAAACGTATTATATATATATATATATTTTAATGGAAAACTTCACACATTAGGTGTTGGTTCACAAATTTTACTTCCTCCATATTGCAGCGCTTAATGAATATTAGTAAATATATGCTTATTCATATAAGTTTCATTGCAAAGGCATTGATAAGAAGCACAAAAAAGCTTACAAACGGAAAATCTTGCGTGCATTTAAAACGGCCAAGTTTTTCGCACTTTAAATTAATGTTTCATTGCTAGCGTGCACAGGTGCGGTGATGTTCGGGAAAGAAATACGCTTGGTGTGTATGTTTTGTATTGAATATAAATACAATAAATATTATGATAATGTCTGTATTAGGATTTTTTTTTCCCCGATGGGAGGGCCATGAAATCTTTTAATTTTTCCAAAGGGGGCCTTGACATCCATAAGTTTGGGAAGCACTGGTGTAAATAATAATCTCACATAGCACAATTCTATGTTCCAAAAGAAAGGCATGAGAATCCTAGATTTCCAGGAAATTTCAGAGGAAAGAGACAATAGTTGTAGTTTTGTTCTTCTCCTAAGTTGCAATGACAAAATCATTATATATAACAGTTTTTAATTCATTGCTAAACCTGTTTAAAAGCTCAACTTCCATTCAGTATTCACTATGGTAAAATTTTGGAGACTACTACTACTACTACTATGTTATTACTCTTAAGTTTAATTTCCTGGTATTTCAACCTTCATAGGGATGGGGGGGAAGGCTGATAGACATGAAAAGGTGGTGTATGATGGAGTGGAATCAAGGTGAATCAGGGTGACTAGTGGAGTGTTCTAAGGCTCTGTACTAAATCTAGGACTACTATTCGTTAATTTGTATATTGATGATATAGCAGAAAATTTGAAGAGAAGATATTCAGTTGTTTGCAGATTATACAAAACTAGGGAAGGCAATACTTGATGTGTTGTAGATATCTTATATCAAAAGGTGATGTAAATACTAATGGGTAAAGGACAGTGGTTATCAATTCAATGTTCTAAAATGTAAAGTAATGCACTTTGGGGTGAAAAGATTACACACTCCATATCATATTGATGGTAGTAGTTTACAGGAAATTGATTAGGTTAGGGATCTGAGGATGATGGTGGATAGAGTTGAAATTCAGAGAACATATTGCAAGAGTTGACAAAATAGCTCACAGGATGACTTGGATGTTGAAGAACACACTGACAAGTAAATATAGGGGAGTTATTATTCCTCCTTATAAGGCTCTGATTCGGTCATATGTTGACTGATATGCACAGATTTGATCGCCCACGTTTCTAGGAGGTTGAGTGAAAAGGTGAACAGGTCTGTGGAATGTTCCTTATGAGGACAGATTGAGTGTGTGGGTTGCAGAGTTTACTTAACAGGCAGAGGAGAGGTGATATGATAGAAACTTATAAGTTACTAAAGGGATTCTATAAAATTGAAACAGAAGAAATTTTTCAATACATGAGGATAAGGGGAAAACAAGGGGTCATGCTTGGAAGTTGTCTAAGAGTATGGTTAGTAAGGGTGTGTGAACTAGGTTCTTGACTTGGGGAGTGGAATAGATTGCCAGAGGTGATTATGAGCACTCCAACAGCGAATAAGTTTAAAGAGATGTATGATAGGTATTGTGTTGATGAATAGTATAGATCTCCTGCAATGAGTCTTTTGACTCCATGGAGTACTCATATAAATAATAGTAATAATGTCATCTCACAGACAGACAGACACCAAGTGTATTTCACAGAAAGAAATACGCTTGGTGTGTATGTTTTGTATTGAATATAAATACAATAAATATTATGATAATGTCTGTATTAGAATTTTTTTTTCTGATGGGGAAAAAAAAATCACACACACACACACAGAGAGAGAGAGAGAGAAAGTTACCCTAAAAGCCTGACCTCTATTGGGGGGGGGGTAGAACACTACAAATATATTACCATAATTTTACCATAATGAATACTGATCACTGTGTAACATTAAAAGAAATGAAATTCAGTATACTGTAAATACTGAAAGAAATATTTGGACCACTGATGAGATTAGGTATGAGCCCTAGTGAAAAAGCTGTTTTTCAACCTGCTAATATCAAGAAGAAAGAAAAAGCATATGGAATATATGCCATGGTCAAGCCGCAAAATCTCCCTTCCAGAATACCAGACCCAGAAATCTGTATTGGATCCCCTCTCTTGTCATCAAGCCCTGATGACAGGAGAGGGGATCTATATTTCAGAAGCACAGACTTATATGATGATGATCCAGTTATTTTGAACCATTCTTTCTTCAGAATGACCATAATTAACTCCAGTTAGCACTGCTGGAAGCACTGGTTTATACTTACACCATATTCCAGTTCATCCAAAGTGGTCTAATGGGTTCAGATTGAGACTGCATGCAGCATTTCTCCTCATCAAGTTCCTCAAAACCATGTCATAATAGCACCTGCATCACAACATGGTGCACTGCCAGGCTGAAGGAAATACCCATATGTTTCTGTAAAAAGATACTCAAAACATTGCATATATTGATATCCATCCTTCCAAGCACTAAAACTCAATAGTTCAAGTTTATATCAAGATAAAAACCACCAAACTATTACACCTCTATGAGATCATGGACTTAGACATAAGGTGTTCCCTAGGCAATATGCAACATCCACACATGCAGAAACTAGCATGATCTGTTGCTCCATATCACAGAAGTTTGAATACCACAACCAAACCAATATAGTTTGAGCTGTTAATTGCCATGGCTGATGTTTAATTTATGTACTTTAAGCATGTTACTCAAGTCTACCACCCATAGTATGCCTTTTTGTGAATAGGATTCAATTAAAACGTAATGTGCAGAAACTAAAACTATGCATCTCTTTACACAGTGCCCTATTGATAATCTGAACTCCTGTATTTTTTGAACTTATGTACCTTAAGTATGTGACTCAAGTCAACCACCCATAATATGCCTTTCGTGAGTAGGAGTCGATTAAAAAATAATGTGCAGAAACTAAGGACTGTGCACCTCTTTACATAATGCCCTATTACTAATCTGAATCCCTTTTGAAATTTTTGAACTTCTGATTAATCATTTTGACACTGGGGGTTGCTGAGTTTTCCACATCAGCATTCTGAGCATCCACACTCGATCACTTAGTGTTAACTTTCTGAACATTTCTTGGCTGGGAACTTACTCTTACATTTTTATCAGCTGATAACGTTGTTTTTGGGTAATGCAGTTTTTTACCAATGTCACAGAGAAGCTGCTGTTACATCCTGAATGAAGAACTTTTAAGAAGAAACAATTCATTCAGGATTTAACATGAAAAAAAAAAAAAATCAGCTGAGAGAAGAACTTGTACTCGAGCAGAAGGAATAAAATATTAACTGTAAATAGAGATAGAATTACCTCTTTATGTAGAATTGTAAGACTTAATGTCAACCATCCAAAGTCATGCAAAGAACTTTGTGTATAAATTATTGTTATATTAAGGCATTCTGTATACAGTGAATGGGTAAATAAGTTGTAAACAATAGTCCAAAGGTCGCGTGAGAGCCATCCAGTTACGCGTAAGCTTTGAGGCAAAGACATTTACAAGGAAAGCGACACTCGTTCGCTTTTCCCGGAAGACGCTAGGCGAGAGGATAAGTGCCGTGCAGAAGAACGTAGCAGAGAGAGGGCACCAAGGGTGCACAATAAAAGGGGTTTGCTCCCCTTTCTCAAGGCTTTTTTCACTGTGTTCCTGATTTCTTGGACGTCAGGTCTCTCTCTTGCCTCCTCATGGATTCCGGATCGCCCTTGGATGTTATGTGTCGGTACCCGTAGTTCCAGAGTCCTGGCTAGCTATCTCTTCAGAGCAGAATAGCTGACCGCAACTAAAGATCCAGCAATGCTGATGAGAACAAGCGGCAACGGTGCGAGATCGGAGCAGGCATATTGCCAGCCATTCGGAAAGGCCAGATCATGCAACCGCCATAAATGACCACATGGGCGAAAGCCAAAGGAAGGATTCGAGCTGCATTAAACAAAGCTGTGAACAGAATGGACAAACCTGGTAACCTTGCCAAGAGATGGTAATGTACAGAAATTTGTATATTATCCAGTTAGTTAAGAGGAAAGAAAATTGTAATGTAATGTTTGAGTATGGACAGTATTAGAGAACTTTAAGCGACTATTTAGCAGTGGCTAATTTCTATAAGACAAATTGTCTGGATGATAATAACAAGTTTAATGTGAGAGACTAACATAGTAGACAGAATATTGATTAGAAGTATATAGTATGTATATTGTGTGTGTTTAATGTTTAATTTAAGAGAAGGATTTATTGCTCATGTACTAGAGTGCTTAATTGCTTCATATTGTTATATCCCTGTTTTTCTTTATTGTTAATTTATCTTTAATTTACTCTTCTTTACTTATAGTTTTGTATCTCTTACTCTCAGACTTCGGTTGCCGACAAATTTGTATAGATTTAAGACTGCGCCAGCCGGCAACTAAATTCTGATGCACTATCTAAAATACTTAAAGAAAATTGTAGGGATCAGGATATATGCAGTCGTGGTCCCTATTCTCATATCACTATTGGTTTCCCCTTTAAATGCAATGGTACGAAATTTCCCAAACGGTAATTCAAATCCGCAGAAGATATGACAAACTCAATTGATTATGTAAAAAGAAACACATTTATTATTTCACAAAGACAAGTATACATGTTATTTAAATTCTTAACCTTAAAAGTCTGGGTTCCCCTAACTTATTTAAACACATTTAAACTTCTGCACTATGATCTCTTACTGGGCATAAATTCTTCACTTCTGTACATATATCTATCCTCAGACTCTCACAATTAAGTTACTTGATGATGTCATACATGAAACATTACATATAAACACTAGACAATTCAATAAATCTGACATGTAATTCTCTAGGACAACAGTACTTATTTCTACTTGATTCTCTCCCCCAAAATATCTGTTAACACTCAACTACTTTCTGAACATATGACATTACTTTTCTTAAATCACTTAAACAGTTCGGAGCTCAGCCTCCTGTTCAGCTGGAGCCTAATATGTTTTTCTCTTAGCAGTAGACAAAAGTGAACCATAGCGGGGTGGGAGGGGATTGAAAGAAACATATATTATGTTGTTATAGAGGTTACGACTGCAAACTAGAATTCACACAGCCATAGTAGAGTGTTTAGTTAATGAGTTTAAGTACTAGATTTATTCACCAATGTGCATCAAAGTCTTCCCAGACTTTGATGCACAGTGAATTTGATGCACCCTGAATAAGAGTCCCCTCTATCCTAAGATATTGGCTGGCACAGCATAAAAAAATAAATTTGTCAATATATGAAAAGGAGACAGCCCCAGATAGAAATTTAAAGGATTCATTCTAAATTAAAGAATAACCTTTAATAGTTAGGGTAAACATGTGACTAATCTAGGAATCGGCCAGAGATATAGAATTTGCCTTCCTCATAGAGTGAGTACATAAAAAGTGATATAGATATTAAAGTCAGAAAATTCTTGGAAGAGTCTTGTAGTTATTGTAGAGAGGCAAATTTATAATGAAAGAAGATTATAAGAAAAAGCAACGACGTAACACTGCTAATAAGGCACTGGATTATGATAATACCTTTTGAAAAATTCGTAAAATCACCATGTGCCAGTAACATGCGTTAACTGTAGAGATATATAAATTTGTTTACACAGCATTATAGGCCACGTATGACAGGAATATGCAGTCAACCATCACTACAGCAAATACCATTATAGTGAATTCACTTACTAACATAACAAAATATTCCTTTGATCTCACTAGTTGGTTACAGTGGGAGTCAACTGCACCATCATGAAATTCCTGATATGTACCCTCAGGATCGTACAGGATAATTATGATATTACAAGATGAAAAAGTTACACCATTACTAACTTCCGATTAATAATTTTCCTCCAAATTAATCTGTTATCTGTCAATACTCCAACATTATCAGATCTTATATTTCTATCTTTTAAGGCACTTTTTACTGTATCAATCCACCTACATCTTAGTCTTCCTCTGAATCTTTTTCCTACCAACCTGGCAAAGAACACTTGTTCTGCTAATCTTTTAAGTGACCATACCATCTGAGATTAGCTCTACTAACACATCCCTAAATGATTAACAATGACAAATTCTTTCCTAATATCCTCACAAGTTCTTTCCTAATCTTTCTCAGAACTCTCATATCAGAGGTCTCCAGTCTTTGATCAAGTGTTTTATTTCTAACCCAGCTCTCAGATCCATAAGTTAAAACTGGTTTGAACACTGTCTTGTATACAGTTAATTTAGTGTTTTGACTAATTTCTTTCTTATTACATACAAATTTATTCGGCTGACTTCCTACCAAACCAGCTTTACTGATTCTGTTGTCTATTTCCATATTTAATTTACCATCTTCACTAAAAATTGTGCCTAAATAGCTGAAATGTTCTAAAAAATCATACAATTGATGTTTTCAACGTTTCTGCCTATTTTCATCATCTTTGTCTTTTTATTGCCGATTTTCATACCAAATATATTACAACAGTTATTCAATTCAGTTAGGGAATCACGCAAACTTGTACTGGAGTTATTAAGAAATATAACATCATCTGCATAAAATAAAAAGCTAAGATTAACATCACAAATTTTGATATCAGATTTAATACCACTTTCTCTCATATGATCTCTATAAATAATGAATAACAGTGAAGATAATGTGCACCCTTGTCACACACCTACTTTTACTTCAAACCATCTTCCTGTACTTCCCTCAATTCTGGGGGTCAACTGCACATATCAGTATTTTCATTACAAAACAGAGGATGTCTCAATACTTATTTCAACATGACGTATTTCTTGAATACAACTTTAACACTTAAAGGCTGCTGTAGTGTCCTAAGCAAACCAAGCAAGCAATGTGTTGGATGATGTAATTTTTAAATAATACTTTTACCCTGCAAAGTATCGTAAAACGAATGAGAGAGGATAAAGGTGAAAACATAAAAACTGAGAATAAAGATATTCCAGATGTCTGAAGTAATTACCTTGAATGATTGTTAAATAAACCAAAAAGGGAGAGAACAGTGGCAGAAAATATTCAAGAGGAGTGCAGTTAAGAGTATATATATCAATCATCTAGATAAAAAGAGGCATAATTAGAAGAAACACACGTATAAACCACAGTGAAAATTATTTAATTGTAAATATTTCATCCTAAGTATCTTAGGACATCATCAGTACAGTATTTAAACAATTTACGCATGATTACAATTCTTTTCCAGACTTTGATGCTACCACTTCATGGTAGCATCAAAGTCTGGAAAAGAAATATCAAAAAGTTCCTAGCAATTCAGGAGGTACACCCTTAGAGAGCAAAAAGAAAAGGTACAAAAGCCAAGCAATGTAAAAGAAAGGTCACAAGAAGAGTTTTGTGAAATAGAAGATAAATGTTACAAAAGCAGCAATCTAGAATTGAAGGTAACAGTACTGTCTCCATCTCTATTACAATTAAATAATTTTCACTGTGGTTTATACGTGTGTTTCTTCTAATTATGAACGCACCACAGGTTTCGTTATTTAAAAAAAAAAAAGAGGCATGTGGTGAAGTCATATGAAAGGAGAGAAAAATCAGAACTTCATGGTAGCATCAAAGTCTGGAAAAGAAATATCAAAAAGTTCCTAGCAATTCAGGAGGTACACCCTTAGAGAGCAAAAAGAAAAGGTACAAAAGCCAAGCAATGTAAAAGAAAGGTCACAAGAAGAGTTTTGTGAAATAGAAGATAAATGTTACAAAAGCAGCAATCTAGAATTGAAGGTAACAGTACTGTCTCCATCTCTATTAAATGGAGACAGTACTGTTACCTTCATGGAGATGGAGACAAAATGAAGGAAAAATTACATTCCCTACACCAACTACTTGTAAGCAATGGATAGAAAATGGTACTATCCATTGCTTACAAGTAGTTGTAAGCAATGGATAGTATGGTACAAAGAATACTATTTTCTAGTCCTACTCCACAACAAAATCCCAACATTCTCTACAACACTTCTGTTTCTATCCCTTATACAGGTAGACTTTCTCTCAAGATTATCAGTCTCCTGAAATTTTGTGATATACAAGTGGCTTTCAAGCTCCTTTTGACTATACAAGGTTAATTAAAGTGTATTTTTAGGAATCAGTCCTTGGTTCATTTTATTATATATAGATTGAATATCAGTAATATTCAATCTATATATTACTGATACTGGGAAGGATCTGATGGGGGGGGGTATGTTCAGTTGTTTGCTAATGATGCAAAAATGCTACTAATATCCAACACTTACAGAATGATTTGAATAGGATGTGGGCAAATGATAATGGCTTAATGTTAGTAGGTGTAAAGTCACACACTTTTGCATGAATAATGAGATTTCCAATGCCATATTATATTATTATTAGACACCTCCAGGGAGTCCAAAGACTCATCGAGGGAGGGCACATGCTCTACAGCTTTCTCTCCACCAACTGACCGCAACTACACCAACCCCATCTACAGCTAACCACTACCACTAGTATTTCCACAAACAATCACACACATCCATGCCCACGGCAGGATTTGAACCCGCAGCCTTTTGGCTGGAGAGCCAAAAGGCTGCGGATTCAACATATCCTGCTGAACTAACCACTCGGCCAGTCTGGCTGGCCGAATGGTTAGTTCAGCAGGATATGTTGGCAGGATTATGTTTGAAGGCTAGAGATCTTAGAGTAATGGTGGATAGGAATTCTGTTGGAAGTTTTTTTCCCACTTAGTTAGACTATAAATTATATATTTAGTTTAATCCAAGTGTAAGCAAACAAAGTTTGCGCCTGAAGTATCTTCAGGACGGGCAACTCGTGACAAAGGTGGACTGAGTTCTGATCACTTTCCTTAGTATCCCATAATGCAAAGCACATATCCTTGCAGACATGTATAATGCTATGCATTATGGAAAGGATCACTACCAAGACCAGTTTCGACCTTTGTCTGCAAGGAGATGTGCTTTGCATTATGGGATACTAAGGAAAGTGATCAGAATTCAGTCCACCTTTGCTACGAGTTGCCCCAGTCCTGAAGATACTTCAGGCGCAAACTTTGTTTGTTTACACTTGGATAAAGGATTGAACTAAATATATAATTTATGGATAGGAATTCGAAGTTTATAAGTCACATAACAAAAACTGCAAATACAACTCAGAGGATATTTGCAATGTTGAAATGAACACTGACATGTAAGGATAAGGAAGTCATTTTGCCTCTTTACCAGGCCTTGATATGACTGCACCTGGAGTATCGTGAACAGATTTGGTCTCCTGGATTTGGAAGGAATAAAGGAACCATGGAACAGTTGCTAAGAAGAGTTACAAAGATGATATCAAGATTATGGAATGTCGATTATGAGAACAGATTGAGAGTATGTGAGCTGCAGACACTAATAAACAGAAGAAAGAGGTGTGATATGATATAGGTCTATAAACTGCCGAAAGGGTGTCACATGTTATCAACTGATGAAAGTTTTTATTATATGGAAGTCAGGGAGATGATAAGGGGCATCTGTGAAAGTTAAGTTTGTGTGCAGATAAGAAAGGAGTGAGAGCTAAATTTTTCTCTCACAGAGCAGTGAGAGAAAAATTGAGTTTAAGAGTAGGTATGGGTAATGTGTCATCTTCTTAGATGAGTTCTTGATTCCCTGGAGGTCTCAGATAATAATAATAATACAGTTACAGTAGCAAACAAATTAATCATAACAGGACAAATTTTCGAGTTTTTCATTTGGTTTGTTTCAGCTCACAATAATTTTGGTTTTGGGTTCAGTTTACTATTTTTGGTTGTGGATTTAGTTCACTATTTTGGTAGAATGCTGCATATTTTAACTGTCTCTACAATGTTTATTAAAAGTGTTGTGCATTTTTAATAGTGTAAACAAGCTGACATTCATAGTGTTTTATTTATTTTGTGTAGCTATAAAATGGATACATCTCCAAGAAAGCGTGAAAAGATATGTACTCTTTCTCAGCACACATCCATGACTCAAAGACAAATTGCCAATGAGTGTGTTGTTGGTTTGGGTACTGTTAATGCAATTTTAAAGAGGTTTAGAGAGACAGGTACCTTTTCTCCTGACAGAAAACAGAAAAGGAAAATGTGGGCCAAAAAAAAAAAAAAAAAGGAAAACTACACTTACTCAAGATCATTTACTAGCTAGGAAAAGCAAACTGAATCCAAGATTGTCTGCTGTAGACTTATGTAGAAACTTGGAAGCTAGTGGAATTAATGTTTCTGAAATGACAGTCCATCAAAGATTGTTGGAAGCAGGAAGAACTACCTACAGAACAGACCAAAAAAAAAAGAAACAACTGTTGATGAAGGCTATGCAGAAAAAGAGGCTCCAGTGGGCAAACATGTACAAAGATTGAACTGGTGAGAAGTGAAAGGTGGTCATATTCTCAGATGAGAGCTATTTCTTTGTCCAAGGAAAGCAACTACCCAATGTTTGCAAATCAATGGCTGAGAAGACCTCCTGACACCTTCAACAAGCTCCTAATCACCCAGCCAAAAAGATGTTCTGGGGTTGTTTTGCACATGATAGTCCAGGATCACTTGTGTCTGTTGATGGTATGATGAAAAATGACCAATACATAAAAATATTGGAGAAAAGAGTGATTCCACAGATCAAGAAAGACAAAGAACTCATCTTCCAAAAGGATCTCGCTCCATGCCACATTTAAAAAAAAAAAAAAAAAGTGAAAGAGTTACTCAAAAATCGCAACATCCAATTGTTTCAATGGCAAGTAACTCTCCTGCCATTAACCCAATAGAAAAAATTTGTGTCCATAGTGAAAAAGAAACTTGGAAAATTAAATTGTGATACAAAGGATAACTTAATACAATCCATTATAAAAGTATGGTTTCAAGATACAGAAATAAGAAAACTGTTCTACATTGGTAGAATCTATGCATAAGCAAATTAATGAACTTATTACGAACAGAAGAGCTTATATAAATCATTAGGTAAGGTTGGAGTTTTATTTTTGTACTTATTTTCTTGCAAAATTTATTTTTCTTTAAAATGTGAGTGTTCAGATTAATTTGTTTGCTACTCTATATAATACAAAGAGATGTTTAGGTCCAAAAGAGGTTAATGGATGAAATGAGGGAAATATCACTAAGCTCAGTGAGAGAGAGAGAGAGAGAGAGAGATAGGTATACTGATGGATGAGGCTGTAAAGGCAGTAAAGCATCTGATGGACCATAAAAAAATTGTGAATGATGTAAATTCTGCAAGATGCTGAAGTATAGTGGCAAGGTGATAATAGACAGACTTAATCAGTTGTGTAACATTGCATATGATGAAGGGAAAGTACCAAAAGAAAAAGAATGCACAAGATCAATTCTATTACCCATTCACAAAAAAAAGAAGCAAAAATTGCTTTTCTTACATGACTCACTACAGCAGTACAGAACAACTGCTGTAGTGAGTCATGTAAGAAAAATACTTATGATATTCTTACACGACTCACTACAGCAGGAAGAATAAGGAAACTAATGAAAGAAAATCTAAAAGATGTGCAAGTAAGATTAAGGAGACAGGAGTACTGTGCACCAATTATTAATGTTAAAATTAACAAAGATCTGTATTTAAGTTTTGTCGATTTGGTAAAGGCATATGACAAGGTGCCAAGAGAGAAGCTATTCAATACGCTGCAGTTATATGGTGTCAATGGGGCATTATATCAAGCAATACTTAGTCTTTATTTGAGTTGTAAGTCAGCAGTTAGAACTGAAGGAAGTACAGGAAGATGGTTTAATGTTAAATCTGGTGTGAGACAAGGATGTACATTATCCCCTCTGTTAATCATTATCTATATGGATCACATTATGAAGGAATGTGGTATTAAACCTGATATCAAAATTGGAGATGTTAATGTCAGCTCTTTGCTTTATGCGGATGATGTTATACTTCTAAATAAATCCGCTACAAGTCTGCAAGATTCTCTGACTAAATTGAATAGCTGTTGTAATAGATATGGTATGAAGGTCAGCAATAAAAAGACAAAGACAATGAAAATAGGCAGAATCATTTAAAATGTCAACTGTGTTGTGAATGGAGAACCTGTGGAACAAGTAAAACATTTCAGCTACATAGGCACGATTTTTACTGAAGATGGTAAATTAAATATGGAAATAGACAACGGAATCAGTAAAGCTGGTATGGTAGGAAGTCAACTGAATAAATTCATATGGAATAAGAGAGAAATTAGTCGGAACACTAAATTAGATGTATACAAGACAGTGTTCAAACCAGTTTTAACTTATGGATCTGAGAGCTGGGTCAGAAGTAAAACACTTGACCAAAGACTAGAGACCGCAGATATGAGAGTCCTGAGAAAGATTAGAGGCGTGAACAGATGGCATCAATGGCAATATCATATTAAAAAAAAATGAGGATATTAGGAAAGAACTTGACATTGTCAGCATCCAGGAATGCATTAGCAGACCTAATCTCAGGTGGTATGGTCACTTAAATAGAATGGGAGAGGAAAGATTAGCAAAACAAGTGTTCTCTGCCAGGTTGGCAGGAAAACGACCCAAAGGAAGACCAAGATATAGGTGGATTGATACGGTACAAAGTGCCTTAGACGATAGAAATATAAGATCTGATAATGTTGGAGTCTTGACAAGTAACAGACTGATTTGGAGGAAAATTGTAGATAGGAAGTTTGTAATGATGTAGTTTTTTCATGTAGTACTGTCATATCCTGTACACCCCTTGAGGGTACATGGCAGGAATCTGATGATGATGATGATGAAAATTAATTGTGGAAAAGCTCAGTAAAAATAAAAATATTCATGCCTGCTTTATGGACTTTTGGAAAGCATTCAACAGTACAGATCAGAAAGTGGAATAGATTGTACTTGATATGGTTCTACGTAAATATGTAAAGCTCCAGTGGCGCACCCAGAGGAGGAGGAGCAAGGAGCCCTGCCCCCCCCCCCAAAAAAAAAGAAAAAAGGAAAATAAACACTAGAAAATTTTCCAAAAATCTTTTCCCAATTAAAATTCATTTTTTTATTTACGTGTTGTGTCATGTCTTCTATTTATTTCTATACTACTTATGAATTAGCGATCCTTGCAGATGCTCAGTCATAGGTCGTATGCGATGCGTAGTATGTATTTTCAAATCGTCTATTCAACTCGCCCCCCCCCCCAAGATTGAATCCTGAGTGCACTACTGTAAAGCCCTATGTAAAAATAAAAACATTCATGGCTGCTTTGTTGACATTCAGAAAGCATTGAAAAGTAAAGATCAGAAAGTGGCATAGACTGGACTCAAATCTTATGAAGTGAATAGAAACCTTATGTCTATTGCAGAATATCAACGTTAAGGTAAAGGCTGCTATAAGAAATTGCAGAAAAATAGGAAGATAGTACTGGACAACAAGCAGCACAAGACAAGGTCACTCAATATTCCCAAGCAGATTTATCACACTTTTGGAAAGAACAACGGATGGATGTTATAAAGGAGAATACAAGGCACAAAAATCAATAACTTACAATATGTATAGTTATTATGGAAAAGAACACAATCTTTTGGATACTGAGGAAGCTATGTTTTGCAATGCAGTTGTGCCAGGAAAGGCTGGAGATATAAGGGAAATCTAATTTCGTCTGAAGATCTGGGTACTATCAGAGGTAATGGGAAGTGAAATGAGATTGTTATCATTATTTATTTTTTTTAATTTATTTATTTATTTTTAACAAAATAAGACAGGACTGTTTTATTAAGTTCACAAGTTATTATTATTATTATGTGACACTGCCAGGGAGTCCAAAGACTCAATGAGGGAGAGTGTGCCAAAAGCATCGAACGATTGATCCCTTCCAATTACTAACCGCACTCAAACTTGCTTAACTTTTTGTGTGCGCCATTAGTAGCAGAGGATCTACTAATCGACCAACCTTTGCTGGCTGAAGTTTATTCTTGTACTGGAAAATGGCATGTGATGTCATAAAATCTATGGGCAGGATTTAAAGTTCTACAAGAAAAAGTAATTTATAAATAGGAGGAAGAAATTGTGGACATAAATACAGAGACCTTAACAACAGGGAAATGT
This sequence comes from Typopeltis vanoorti, assembly GCF_054136105.1. NCBI lineage: Eukaryota > Metazoa > Arthropoda > Arachnida > Uropygi > Thelyphonidae > Typopeltis > Typopeltis vanoorti. The sequence goes on from NC_143566.1 coordinate 84,436,214, forward strand.
TAAATAAGAAAGCAACTGTGACACACAGTGAATGAACAGAGAGAGAGAGAAAGCTTGCAACCCTGCCAAGGGCAGAATACAAACCATGGTAGTTTGGTAAGCAGGCTTCTGTGTTAAAGTTAATTAAATGCCCCAGAAATGAAGAATAATCATGAATTTCTCAACCTTTATGTGGCTTTTATCCAAAGGTGAACTGATCTGCTGTTATTCATTATCATCAGTGCTAATGAGGTTTAATCCTCTTTTCACCATTCTTTGCCAGGTGACTCAAATCCTATAAACTCTTTCCACACCACTGCCTCACATTATCTACTTGCTCGCATCTTGGCCATTCTCTTCTGTTTAATACCACCATATTATCTTCACAACTAAGCTATTTCACATGTAAAGCAGTTGATCTCACATCAATCTGCTTCTTGTATCCCAAAACACAGCACACTCCCCCCTTCTTATCTATATACAATGCATTATATGCCTGATAATGTGATATCTATTATTATCAAACACTTGGAAGCAAACAGGTTCTCGATGACAAGTAACCTTGTCATAAGATATTTGAAATGCAGACATTTCTTTCTTATAACTGAGTAAAAGAAAAATGAAAATAAGAATATAATTTGAAATATCTTATGACAAGTAGCCTTGTCATAAGATATTTCCAATTCCTAATTAAACAAAAAAGCTACTGCAAGAAATATTTTAAATAAATTATTAATACTTAAAATGATTTTATCAAAATAATAATATCCCCCATCTGGTGAGAAAAAAGTTTCTAGGATTCTGGATTTGATTGGGCAGGCAGGGATGTTACAATGAGTCAAAATCCATGCATCTAACTCTTTCAGAAAAGTACATAAAACTTGTATAATGGGTAAGCATATATACAGATGCATTCTGTTTATATAAGAACTGGCATGACCTGTCATACCACTTTGTAATAAATAATATCTTTACTCATTTAAACATAAGGTCAACACTAGTGAACACAAAGTCTATCATACCACTCCTTAAAATCATCCACAGTCTGCATGTTCACCACCCTCTCCATGCTCCACACACTTTCCATGTAAAAACTTTCTTCTTATCCTTTCACTCACCACTTCCTTTTGCAACTTCCAAGGATAGTTTGTCCTTTTTCCTTTCCCTCATTCCATCATATGAAAAATCTCCTCAGTGCTAATATAACCCTTCAACAGCTTAAATGTCTCGATCATATCCGTCCTTTGTCTTCTATCCAAACTGCAGAGTTTGGTGGACAGAAGACAGAGTGGTTCAAATGCCCTCAGTTTATCCTAATAATCAACATTGTAAAGTCCATTTTTGTTATCCGTCTCTGCACCCTCTCCAAGGTTACTTCATCTTCTTCAAATCTCAGTGACCAGATAAGAGCACAAAAATCCAGATATGGTCTGATCAAAGCTTTATACAATGGAACCAGCAACTTATCTCTTGTGGTCAATGTTCTCCTCAACATTGCTGCAATTCTTTGAGATGTCTTCACAACCTTTGCAATATGTCCCCAGAACTTTAAATATCTTTCCACAATTGCCCCAAGATCCCTTGCTTTCTCCACTTCTTCCAGTATAACTCCACCAAATGAGTATGAAGCACTTCTGTGGATTCTAAATTCTAAACTTCACATTTAGTTGCATTAAAGTGACATCCCAATGCCTTTGCTCACCCTTCCAGCTTATTCATATCCTCTTGAGAAGACAAATTATCACCACTAGTACTAATAACTTCCCAAACTTCACATTATCTGAAAACAACTGAACATCTCCTGTAATCCTGTGACAGTATCATTAACATAAAGATTGAAACAGTAATGGACCCAGGACTGAACCCTGTGGAACTCCATTTGTAATCTTCCTACACCCTGATACTGCTCCCCCATATACAACTCTCTTGATATCTGTCAGAGAGCCAATCACTAATCCAATCCACTAACCAGATATCCAAACCCACATGATGCAACTTAAAAATCAACTTGTCATGTGGCACCCTGTGAAATGCTTTGGAAAAATCCAAAAAAAGATGGTGCATGCTTACCTTCATCCACTGCTCTTGTTACTCTATTATAAAAGGTAACCAAATTACTAAAACAAGAACACCTTTTAACAAATCCATGCTGATCTGCATAAATAGCATTACTCTCATCTGTCCAATTCCCTATATCAGTTCTCATCAATTTCTCTAAAAATTTTAACAACCACAGAATACAAAGAGGCCTATAGTTTGATACCTCCATTTCACCACCACCACCCCTATGTAATGGCACTCTAGGAACCTGCCCCATTAAAAGTCCCTCATTAAACAGTCAAGTTAAACAGCAGTCGGTTCCACAGCACATTCCCCTAAAACACGTAGTGAAATTCCATCTAATTCCCCTGTCTTAATGACATTTAGAGCTCAGCATTCAGAATACATCCTCTTCATTCACTTCTAACACTTGTTATCCTTCTAGGAATAAAGCCTATACTACAAGGATGGAAGGTTTTAATAAAGTTATCATTCAATAGCTGAACTATGTCATCTGCTTTGGTCACTCAATTCCCATCTCCATCCTGCAGGATAATCCACCCACTATCATTTTTCCTTCTGGCCACATACTGAAAAAAACTATTTGGGATTCTCCTTAGATTGCAGTGCCAGTCTCCTGTCATATTGTAATTTTTCTCTCCTTAGAATGCTAGTCACTTTCCTAGCATGAGCCTTATACTCTTCATGCAACTGCTCTCCACCTCTATCTCCTTATATGATCTTTTTTTTTCTTCTGCAATCTCCCTTTATTCCTATTGTCAACCATTTGACTCCAAGCACCTTGCTTTATCTTCTTCACTCAAGGAATGCAATCTGTTATTACTGTCAACAATTTTTTCTTAAGGATCTCCCATGCACTAATGATCCCTCTTCCTTTAAATTCTTTCATCTATTGCACTGCTGCAAACTGGTTTCTAAGTCTATGACAGTCACCTGCCTTATAAATCCCCATAGCTTCCTTCTTTTTTGATACCTCCCCATGCCTATTCATCCTCCAAGTCAGAACTACATGATCACTCTCTCACTAACAAGGCAAGTATGACCAAATGATGCTATATACGATGCTATGACCATATCCAAAACTCTTGATCCTCATGTTCCCTCCACTACATGCTGCCTAAGAAAGTTGTCCCTCAAGAAATTGAAAAATTCAGTTCCCTTATTACTGCATGCTGTCTGCTCTTCAGAAGGCTTGATTCCATATTAGGATGGACTGTTTGGAATTATAGCCATAGCAATGAGAGGCCAGTGTATTGCCTGTTAATTGCATGTGTTCTCCGGCCAGTTTACGTTTTACAATATATTAACTGAGTTACAGAGATTCTCACACATTAGGAAGTCTTCATAATTTAGAAGTTTGCACTGTGTTTAGATTTAGGTGGACAGTGCATTCTAGTAATTGAAACTTTTAAGAAACATGATATTCCTATTGTCACATAATTACCAAATCTGAAAAATTCACATCACCACCTTGGCTGGTGCATTTATATTTTCATTTATGTTCATTTTTTCCATGTGAAAAAAAAAAAAAAAAAAACCACCATAAGAAATGAAATGGGATGAATGTATTATCATATCCATATTAGTAACAGGGTAAAACAATGTTTAAGATTACCATTATACACTTTTTTCTAATGCATTACAAACCCAATAAAATATAGGGATAAAAACTACCATTAAATGATACTTTTTCTCTGCACCCGGAACCAAATGTGCTGTGGGAATTTAAAATTTGTGCGGCTAAAATGTTGTACAGAATTCCGGAAACTTGGACAGTGGAAAAAGAGTACTGATAAATACTGGGATGTTAGATTTTTTTTTTTTTTTTCTCAGCGAGAATTTTAATTGCTCAAAAGGATGAGTTAAATTTTAGTATCGCAATATTAAGAACATTTTCTGTTCATATATTCAACGACGCTTCAAATGAAACTTCCTTAATACAGCCAAGCCGGGACCGAATGTCGAACCACGGAATTATTTGTGAGCACTGGAACTAAATTAGCCTAAAATTTTATTTCTGCATTTTCTATAGAATTCTCTCGTATATCAATTTCGCATACCTTCTGTGAATACGAGGAGCCCAAGCCATGATAGAGCAATAAACCGTTTGGTTCGTTTCTGTCACTTGTTTCAGTTGCCGGTTCTCCTTCTGCGGCCATGTTTTCAATCTTCTTCAATTTACCTTTAAAATGACAGGAGTATTACCCCAATTTCGGACTGAAAAATCCCTGGTTTATAAAAAAAATAAAATAAATTAATGTATAGTAACTGAGGGTTCACTGTTGTAGGGGAAAAATACAAATTATAAAAAATAATTTTATATAAAATAATATAAAAAGCACGTTGTCGTATACAAATATTTTATACCTTAACATTTAAAGGAAGACGTTTTGTTTTTCATGGAAAGCATAACTGAATATATGGACTGTGCATTTTTCTTATAAAATAATTCGAAAATAATTTGTTCCGGAACAGGTGTGTATATTTGGAGAAGAAAGGAAGAGCGCTAAAAATTCAAGATACGCCTTAGAATATTTCAGGAATAGTCGTTATTTAAAACATTCATATTCTAGATTATTTTTATTTATTAAGTTTTAATATTCAAAATTTGGAAACCTATGAAGGAATCGTCCAACTCATTTTTATTTCACAAAGAGAAGGTAAAACTATTTTAGCACCGAAAAACTTCTGGAAATCAATCGAAAAACCAGTCTCAATCCTAAACGGTCAGAAGTAGCTTAGCTTATCGCTACTTGGTGACGTTCATGATGAGAGTAAGGCAGACAGTTACAGCAATCTCGTGATCATAATCGCTACCACTCGCACTGTTGTCTGCAAAAGTTTGAGTTCTATGGTCGTTTTTCCTGAGATGCAGAGTGAAAAAAAAAAAAAACAATCTCCTGGTGAAAATAAAAACTTTGACTCACATGGGAATCGACTGAAAGAACACCTAGAAAATATTCCTCTACGCAACGAATAGAATCAAACTCTTACAGGTCTTCAGAAGTAGCTTAGCTTATCGCTACTTGGTGACGTTCATGATGAGAGTAAGGCAGACAGTTACAACTTCCTCTTAATGGTTCAACAATATAGTACCAAGCTGAAACGTTGATACATGACTACACAGTTACCCTCTCTGGAAAGCTAAGGGAGTTTAAATAAAATAAAAATGAATTCTCTGATGCATTTTATTCCTAGAGGAAGTAGATAGAGCTCGTTTAGCCTGATTACATTTTTGAAGTGAGTGCTGTCTCAAGCCTTTAATTATGAGCCCTAGCTGTCAATAAATAAGAGCTTTTCAAGAAAGAGAAAGAGAGAAATATATAGATTTTTTTATTAAACTTAATAAAATATACATTGGAAGAAAGGCAACAAAAAAGGACTATTTACATATTATAAGAATGTATATTACGGAGGAAAAAAAAACATTTTCTTTTTAGATATACAATAGAAATGAGGGAAAAGATACATTAGTGTAGACAGGATTTGTCTTTTCAGTAATAGTCAATATTATAGTTCAGTATCACTTTTAGTTATTTTTCAGCTGAAGTGTATCGTCGTCGGCAATCCAGAACAGAGTACCAGTTGGATTCTACTCCTCTATGAATTTTGCTACAGTACTTGTTTCTTTGCAATAATCAAATTCCAGTGAAAGCCTGCTTTGTAGTTTCCGACTTAGGCTAAACGTAAGGGTTTGTTCCAATTCACTGATGGATGGGTACTGGTTATTTCTTGTGTGCTTAAAGTAGAAACTGTAAATAACAGTCTTGGCGCAGATGAAGAGGAAATTTCATATGCTGTGTTTGTTCTCTTGTATGGACTAAATTCCAGTAGTCTTCGCTGTGTGCGTGGTTACAGGTGATAAAGGCTGTATTCGGGCATAGGTGATTATTGCTTTGTTTGCAGGACAGGTTAGATATGTGTTCCAAGGTACCTGAAACTTTCCAGAATAGACACTGATCAGATTCTCTTAGCTGAAATTTGTAACGTTTAGTAGCAGTTGGCAAGATGTTATGCCATAGCCTACTGTATGTCGGTATCTGGTTTGGCACATCTCGATTTATATGGAAGATCCCACTGAAAACTGGGTGTCATGTGCAGCTAAGTAGATGAAACGGTTAAAGATGAATATACGAAGGGCGAAGTTGGAGGCACTGATATGAAAGGTAGACTCCCGCAGTTTCTAGCAGAAATACAGATCTCTGAGGTGTAACGATACCTGAGAAGGCTTTTATAATAGCAGCGTTGATATTGCTTTTCAATTTTGGAGTTTTACAATGGTAGGCATGTGAGTATTTTCCACTTTAGTGTCTGGGTCAGGAGGTCCCCCATGATTCTTATTCCTGCCCAATTCCATGTACGGAAAAGGGAGGGCTGGCCAGTTGTGAGACTTGTTATGTTCCTGTTGGGAAATAGTGGATCTGTTAGTACAGCTGACTCTGTTGATCCTGTGAGTTTGTGATGAAGCTCTGCATTTTTCCACCATTGTAGAGCATCTTTGTAAAAATTAGGTAGCTTAGGAGGTGGTGGCACAGAACTGGCCATTCGGAGGATTGTAGAAAGTGTAAGAAATCATGAAATCATCCACTGGTGGATGATTTCATGATGTAATCGAAGGTTGTTACATAAATATGATTGGACTGAAGTGTCTTTAGCATAAAGATTATCCTGAAGAATGTGATCTTGTTTTCGAGGGAAATCGGACCTTGACCTCCCTTATTAAGTTGCTTGCAGAGTTCAGAGTATGTTGTCCAGTTAGTATTATTCCAGAGGAAACGTTTCATTGCCTGTTGAATGTTTTGAATTTTTTGAATGATGGAGAAAGTCTTCAGGGGCTGTTAGTACTTTGAGGGAATGCCATAGCACACTCGGAGCCATCTGGTTGATTATTAGGTCTCTTCCCCTAAGTGGAGACATTGAATGAATGCTGTTCCATTTTCCTAGTACTTGTTTAAATCGGTTGTGCAGGTGTGTCCATTTCAGTGCATTATATATTCTGGTGTTGCTAAAGTGTACATGTACACCTAAGTATGTTTGTCCTTCATTTGACCAGGTGCATTCAATCGGAGAATCAGTTCTGGTCTTCCATCTGCCTGACCACAAACCAGTGGTTTTTGCAGAGTTTAATTGGGCCCCTGAGGCCTGTACATATAGTGCGTGTGCTTCATTGGTTACTGTAATTTCTTCGTCATTACGGATTATTACTGTGACGTTATCGGCATATGCTGATAGGCCTATTTTTTATATGATTTTCTTATGCTGGTTCGTTTGGAGAGTCATGATATTGTGTACTCTTTTTGAGAAAGGTTCTATGGCCAGTGTGTATAATTGTCCAGAGAGAGAGGACATCCATGCTTGATTCCTCGAGAATATGGCAGAGTGCGGGTGAGCCTGTTGTTAATTTTTAAATAGAAGAGTGCATCTCTGTATAGCAACTGCACTGTTTCAATGATGAGAGGGCCATAACTGAACGTCTTAAGACCTCATAAAGGAACTCGTGCTCTATTCTGTCGAAAGCCTTTTCCTGATCAAGGCTGACGAGTGCTGGGTTTTCAACCTGGCTGTTTGCGATGTAGATGAGATCTCTTATTAAATGGAGGTTATCATGTATTGATCTTCCAGGAACAGAATAAGTTTAATGTCGGTCAATAACTTCAGGCAATGTTAGCTTTAGTCGGTTTGCAATAACTTTGGAAATGATTTTGCGGATACTTGTGTCTTTGCATTTGGAGGGCTGAATGACATTCAGGGCTTTATTTTAGTAGATTGGAGCTGTTCTTCGAGTTGTCGGATGATTGATTCTCTGTTGATTCTTCTAGTGACTAAGATCTGCATGATCTGTAGATCTGCGTGAAGGATTTTATTCGTTATTTTAACTGGTGCCACCATGTTTTCATTTATTCTGTAGTCCCTTCCGAATGAGTGAGGTTAGTTATTAAAGCCTGAGTTTTTATTATATAATTTGAATCTTTCAGGAGGGTATTGTTGAAGATCCAGTAGTTACTTCCTGATTTGGACTCTACCAAAGATAATGAAAGTTGCAGCTTTATGAACAATGATCTGAGATGTAGGAAGAAATATGTGAGATGTTTCTAACTATAGGAACAGTGTGTTTGGAGATGTAGTATCTGTCCAGTCGTGCTTGGTAGAAAGGCCTATTAGTTCCTGTGATTGCTGTCCTCCATGTAAAAGACCTCTTATCTGGATGCTGATGCTGAAAGAGATCAATGAGTTCATTATCGTTTACCAGTGTTTGAAGTTTGTTTATTAAGCAGCTACGATGTTCAGCACATTGAAGTATGTGTTTTTCATGGTCAAGAGTGAGGTAAAGAGTCCACCTATTATGATATGTTTTTATTCAATACTAGAAAGATGGGTTTGAATGAAATCCAAGATTTGTGATCCTGCTGTGGTATGTAGATATTGAACATATGCAGGGTGTTATGATTGAGTGCTTTAAGTGAGCATACATGGTATATCTGCAATCACTTTAAGTTTGTAGGGAGATTGATAATGTACACCTAAGCTTACCCCCTGCTCCAAGGTCTTGTTGGGTTGAAGAGTGATGTAGGTCATAAGGCCACTCGGTCCATTTTCTAGATAAATTGAATGAGGAGTTGATATTTGTGTCTTGCAGAAGTATTAGGTCTACATGATATTTCTCTACCTGGTCAAGGACTATTCTATTGCGTAAAGCAGAGGCACATCTTACATTGAGAGAAAAAAAGGCTCAACGACATTATCTTTATGAAAGTTTGATTGTAAGTTGAGTTTAATATTGGTCCTGGTATTGTGCTTGTAGCCCATTAATTAGGTAGTAGATTCGCTTGCTCCTGTTAACCTCTGCTCTCCTCTTTTTACATTTCGATTTCGAGTGTAGATCCTGAAATTGAGATATTAGTTCCGGGATTTTTGTGATGTATTTAAGGTCTATAGTTAATTTGAGGGGGCCGCGTACTTTTTGTATGAAGGATGACAGCTGCTACATGGTTAGGGAACCGTCAGTGTGGGGAGTTTATTATCTAGTTTCACTCCAAGGTATTTGACTTCTTTCTCCCATGGGATCTTGACTCCGTTGAGCTGAATGTCGTCCTTGCTGGGGACCTTTCTTCTGGGGAATAGCATGGCTGAGCTTTTTAGGGGGTTTACTTAAATCCTCCAGTTCGTCAGCCAAGTTTCTAGTGTATTGAAGCTGCCTTTAAGTCTTCTAATTGCCAATTGGGGCTGAGAGATATGGACAGTATTCCAGTATCGTCCGCATATATTTCTGAGATAATGGTTCTAGGGTTCGGCGGGATGTTGGCTACGTGGACCGAGAACAAAAGTGGTGTCAGAAGAGAGCCCTGTGGAACACCTACAAAGATCTTGCGTTATCCCCACAAGGCCATTCCTGCTACATTCAACATGTGCAATTCTAGTTTCCAAGCTCCTGATCACCAGAATCAGACTATATAATATCCTTGGTAAACCAACTTTATTATATGGGAGAGAAACACGGACTATAAAAAATAAGAATGAAAAATGGATTGAAACAGCAGAAATGAAATTTCTCAGAAAATCAGTTGGACATAACAAGTGGGATTGCCGCCATTTCCTGGTCGCAGACCCTAAACCTCGTATTATTGTCTATAAATAAAGTGAATTCTCCGGAATTTTTTTAAGTGCGGCCTGAATTTCGATAGGGAAAAACTCTACTTAACCTGCCTAAAAAAAAGAGACTAATTCTGAAGCTGGCTGAAAAATAGCTTAGGAAATAGTTCCTGTGGGGAACTATAATCAATGCTATGGTGGCTATTCTTCAGATAACCTTCAAGCAAATGCTAATTCCACAAGGCTGCAGTGGAACGTACCTAAGAGAGCCAATTTTAATTAAATTTTGTTTTAAACTTCAAAATTTTATTATTTACAAAATTCATATAAAGAATAGTAACTGGAAATTCACCCAGAATCAAAGTAATAAAGGAAATCAAAATTTCAAGCTACTGTATATCTAGTGATATTAACGGACCCAACATGAAGTTATAGGCAAAGCCTTCGATTATTACAGACTTCCAAGACGAAGACGAGAGAATCTCACTATACATAGTCCTCTCGAGTATCATGACATGTAACATGAAACATAACTGTCTGCTGACAGTTATGTAACATAGAAAACATAATCATGGAAATTTCGTTCAGTGGAATAATAGCCTTTCTTCGTTGTTTGCACTCAAGTACACTGATCGCTGTCGTCGTAACCATATACTATTGATAGGTCAAGAGTTTTTATGTTGCTTCATCGTTTAAATGAACAGGATCAAACAGAATGTCATTCCTTATCATTTATAATTTAATTATAAAAAAAGTACGTCATAAATGTAGAAAAACTTTTCATAACTATGCTTAATCCAGAATATTTTTAAAATATGGTGACACACCATTTGAAATTACTGAATGTATTTAAAAAAGTATTTTGAAAATACAGAACTTAAGCTTTCTAGAGATGTAGCTAAGTTGACTTGTGATTTAAGATAGTTTTTCAATTGGGATTGTGGAATTGTACTACGGTCTTTCACCTAGTTTTCTCGATGTTTATGCAACGGATTTGATTGGGAGGATTTTGCCGATTTGATTCGTTAAGCGCAAGGTAAGATTCTGGCTTTAATGCAACTTTCTCAGCCCAATCTTGTTCCTTACCTGTGCCTGTCAGTAATTTTCCGCCTCTAGTAGGAGATTTCTACTGCCGGCCTACATTTGGTGGAAAGAAGGGACAAGGCAGGCTCTGAATAGAAGCAATTTCATTGCTGCTACTTCGAGCATTTTGCCAACGCTCGGTTTTGCTGTCAGTCCTTTGCGGCTGCGGGTAGATCATTGATTAGGTCTATCTACGGGACTTTTACGCGGATTAAGCTTAAACAGTGCTTTTACCACTCATTTCTCAAAATGACTGAAGTTGACGCTGACGCCCTGGCTGAGTCAATAAACAGAGGGCTAGCCATAAGCATACTTAAAAAGATTCTTAAAAAATTTAAAATCAATTTTTACTCTATGTCGGGGAACGACGAAGAAGGTGACGGCAATGCTCCAACAGAAGAGAAGCTGGACTTCATGATCTACGCCCCCTTAGACTTCATAGACTTCCGACCGCATAAGAAGCGAAAACCCACGGCCTCTGAACCACCAAAATAGGATGGAATGGAAGAAGATGGCCCAGTTTAGGATCCCCCTCTACCTCCACTAGAGAGAATGTACCTCCGATCATACTCCACGAAAAATAAAGATAGAGACTCTTAGGGCCGCCATGTCCAATCACAAGATCTCTTATATCACCGCCAAAAATATCAGTGACGGAATAAAGATACAGCCCACCACAGTGATGGACTACCGGAAACTGACAGGAGAAATGAATGCCAGAGGCATTCAGTATCACACCTTCTCGCTTGGCTCAGAGAAAAATCTGAAGGTGGTGCTCCGAGAGTTGTCTGAAGACGTATCGACAAAAGTGGCTGCTGATCTACGCCATCAGGACCTGCCATCCATCAAGGTCAGCAGAATGACCAAAAAAGACAAGACTCCGATGCCATTAGTATTATTTAGATCCATCAATCTTACAAGCAAATTTATGACCTGACGTCAATCTGTGGACTTAAAATCAGCCCAGAACCCTTAAGGAAAAGGGTTTCAACAGGTCAGTGCCACAGATGTCAAAAATTTGGCCATGCCCAGAAAATATGTAAGGCTGAGTTTAATTGTCGAAAATGTGGGGACAGCCACCCAACCAATATCTGTACAAAGCCGAAAACCACCCCAGCTAAATGTGCCAACTGTGGTGGCTCACATACAGCCAACTACAGGGGATGTATTCAAAACCCCAAAAATAGAAGATCGGAGACATACAGACAGTCTTCCTTCCCCAGTAGATCCACGCCAGAAGCCTCAACTCCACATCCTTTCAATGACCAGCAAAAACTGTCAGAAGCCCATCTACCACAGTCAGAGGCCTTTAAAAGAAGAACTCAACAATGACAGACAAGGACATATGCGGATGTAGTCCGTCTAAACAGATAACTTATGAACAGGATCGGCCACTACCACACACAAACCTGACAGCTATCATCACCTCTTCTCTGGCAAATATGCTACTAGATTTCAGCAGATCCAACTCTACACCACCCTCTACTAAGATTCCTAAAGTATACACAAACCATCTTCACAGCGCTCATTCATGAACAGGAATAAACTAAACCCAGATTCTCTGCAGATTATCGCGGGGAACGCGAACGGCCTCAGAAATAAGGTCTTGGAGCTATAAGAGTTCACCCAAAGACATCAGCCGGATATAGTTTCGATAAGTGAAACGCATATAAGATCATCGGACAACCCCAAAATTAGGGGATATCATCTTTGCAGAACTGACAGGCTGACCCACAGAGGCGGCAGCACTGATATTTTCATCAAGAATAACATTAGTCATCACTCTGTAATTATCCCACCTACCACTATTCTTGAGGTTACAGGTGTAGAGGTTCTCACGAGCTCGGCTAGTAGACTAAAAATCTATGCAGCATACAATTTGGACGCCATCTTGGGCATCAGAGAGCCTGTCATCATTGCCGGTGACTTAAACGCCAAGCATCCCGCCTGGAACAGTCGAACTACCAACAGGAATGGCCACATACTTGCTAACTATACAGGATCCAACAACGCGGTTGTGGCAGGTCCCACTAAACCTAACCCATCATAATACGTATGGCACTGCTGATGTCTTGGACATAGTCATACTGCAGAATGTGAGACTCCAGTACAGTTTAATGATAATGAATGATCTTTCATCTAATCAAAATCCAATTGGGAAACCAGTTGGGATACCAAAAAAAAAAAACTGTCTTCCCCCCCCCATACTCATTCATATCACAGGAAAGGTTGACCAAAGTACTCCAGAAATATATTGGTCCTGTTCCACTTATAAAATCCAAAGAAGAAATTGAAACAGCTGTTAAAGGCCTGATCCAACAAATTAACACTGCCTTTACAGCAGTTACTAATTCCACAACTGCCCTCAAGCCCAACCACTTGCCAGAAGATATCATGAACCTGATCAAGGAGAAAAATAAAGCTAGAAAAGATTTCATAATACCCGCCTACCATAAGACAAACGAATCCTGAATAGGCTCAATTCTGCAGTGAAAGATAACTTTAAAGGGCATAGAAGTCAATTTTGGGAAGAAAGATTGGCTTATATCTCCTGACAATCATTTGATCTTTCTGATTAGATTCCATTTGGAATCTAATCAGAAAGATCAAAAACAAAAATAAATCTCTTCCCCCTCTCCAAACAGATCTGGGCATCGCCCACACCGATGCAGATGAAGCAATAGCAGAAAATTTAGACAAGCAATGTAAACCCTCATTTGAACATATAGACTTCAATCGCATCTACAAGATCCATCGACATGTCAGATGTTCATTAAAATCTTCTGTAACCTGCTTTAATCCAATTGCACCCACATCACCAGCAGAAATATATGATATAATCAGTAAATTAAAAACAATAGCTCCTGGACCTGATAGTATCACCAACAACGTGATTAAGCTGCTGCCTCATATAGCTATTGAACATCTGACCAACATAATTAATTCCATCCTCTGTTTCAAACATTTCCCTTCCTGTTGGAAGGCAGCTGATATAATTCTAATCCATAAGACCGGAAAAGACACCTGCCTCAAAATTATCGGCCAATCAGCCTCTTCCAAATTTGGGTAAAATCGCAGAAAAAGCTATTCTTACCAGACTCCAAGCCTCCTTACACAAGTTGAACATTCTTCCTAAACAGCAGTTTGGATTTCATCAATTCCATAGTACCACCCAACAGATACATAGATTAGTCGAATACATCTCCATTGGATGTAATTGGCATCAATGCACTGGGGCTGTTTTCCTTGACATACCCAGTGCATTTGATAAAATTTGGCATTTTGGATTACTGCATAAACTGATCTCAACTGGAATCCCATTGCAAATGGTTCGCTTAATTAAATCATACCTTTTTGACAGGCGTATGCAAATCAAGATCAACGGTACAGTATCAGCACAGAAACGTATCTTGGCTGGAGTCTCACAAGGATCCTTACTAGCACCGATTCTGTTTTCCATATACATGTCTGATATCCAGCACAATCCGTTGTCATCAACCATGGCCCTCTACGCAGATGATACAGCAATATTAGCCAGATCTTTACAGCCACATCTTGCCATCAAAAAACTGCAAAAAAACCTACTACTGATAAAAAAATGGTTCTCCAAATGGAGACTGCAGGGGAATCCCCCCCCCCAGAAGAGTATATCCATGCTATTCACCAGAAAACCAATGCTTCATAAAGGGGACATCTTCCTGGTTAACACAAAAATCCCGTGGCAAACAGAAGTCAAATACCTTGGTGTATTACTGGACAGAAGGCTAACTTTCAGCTGCCATACCGAGGCTCTCTGTGTAAAGGCATCAAACGTTATTGCTCAACTCTATCCTCTAATCAACAGGAACAGTAAATTGAACACCAGAATCAAACTACTTATCTACAAACTGATGGTTCGTTCTATACTCACTGACGCTACTCCTGCTTGGAGCCATACCGCTGATACTAATATTCTCAGATTACAACGAGTGCAAAATAAATGTATACGTATGATCCTAAACGCTCCATGGTTCGTCAGAAATGGGAAACTCCATCAGGACACAGATGTCCCCCTCTATTTACACTTTCCTGCAAACTATAGCAACAAAGTTCTTTTCAAAAGCATCTGTACACCCCAACAAATTAGTTCAAGTAGCTGCAAATTACGAAGCAACGGATTACTTCAAACATAAAAGACCAAAAGCCATCTTAAACTCCAATTCTGATGTTTAATCTCCAAGCCCGCTCAGGGCGAGCAATTGGCTCAAATTTTTCCAATCACTGTTTCCCTATCAGATAGCGGGGAGTATGAAAGGCATTTTGCTTCACCCTTTATGTAAGAAATGTTAATCATTACTTAAGCTTTCTCGAGAACAACTCGAGAAAGGCTTGATTTTTAACTCTCTTTTAAGGAAAAGGGCAGATCAAAACTTGCTCACATGCTGTTTGGTAGGTGCCACATGGTACATCTTATAATGGAGACACAGCACAGTCGATAGTACATGAGCATAGCTTTCTAATACAACTGGAGCTATAATGTAGATCAGGACACATTAGTTTCAGGGCTATTTAAATAAATAAATCGATGGCTAAATTTTCTGCAGTCCTTCTGGTGAAAGATTAAAAGAGGAATATTGTTGGGTACTTGATGAACAGATTTGCGTTATTTGTCTAAAGAATATTTGGAGGAAAATCCGATGACAAGATGTCTCTTATATTTAAGAGATTTTACCTATCATTAGGATGAGAGTTGGAAGCATGAAAGAGCAGAAGTTGGGACAAATAACCTTCACAATGGAACAAAAGAATTGATTGGCGTTTCCGAGAGAGGCAAATGTTCTGCTTTTGGTTCTTATGAAGGATGATTTAATTTTTTTTAATGATTAATTTTCCAACATAAACAACAGGAAGGAAGGCTAAATCAGTTTTCGAGAGAAAATTAGCTAAACTGGTCAAAGTAAATCCAAACGAGTTTTTTTCGCTGCGTAGCAAACAAGAGAAAGACTGATTATGGAAAGATAACTTGACTCAGTGCTGATGGTAGGAAAGTGACAGAAGCAGAAGAAATAGTTCAGTTACAAAGTGATCACTTTGCAAGGGTATATCATCCAGGTGATGCCTTTGTAGTTGCTGAGATGAGATGAACTGGAGGTACTCATTATATTAAAAATTCAATATACTGAGTACAAATATCAATGTGAATAGAACAGTGAGTCTAGATGGTATGTCTGCTCTTGTGCTAAGAGAATGTGCAAGTGAACTGACAGTGCCTCTAATGAAGTTGTTTAATCTAAGTCTCAGCTCTGGCAAGGTTCCAAGGGAGTGAAAGGATGCTACACCATGATAATACTGGACTTTGAAAAAGCATTTGATACTGCATGGAAAATTATTACATAAGTTGGAGCAAATAGGAATGGATATGAGGCTGGTAGCATGTATGCAGGATGGTTGATAGATAGACATCATAGGGTGGTGTATGGTGGAGTGGAATCAGTGCTAATGAGGATGACTAGTGGAGTGTCCCATGGTGCTGCACTAGGATCACTACTCTTTAATTTGTACATTAATGATATAGCGGAAGATTTGAATGGGAGATGTTCAACTGTTTGCCGATGATGCAAAACTAGGGAAGGTGATAGTTGATTAGGGTGATGTAGATATCCTATAGGATAATTCAAGCTTTTGTGAAGAGAGTGGGATTATGGTTTATTTACTGTTATTGTTTTGGTGTGTGTGTGTGTGTGTGTGTGTGTGTGTGTGTGTGTGTGTGTGTGTGTGTGTGTGTGTGTGTGTGTGTGTGTGTGTGTGTGTGTGTGTGTGTGTGTGTGTGTGTGTGTGTGTGTGTGTGTGTGTGTGTGTGTGTGTGTGTGTGTGCAGACATACATATGCCTGTATGTATGCGTGTGCACACACATACATATGCCTGTGTTTTTCCTTTAGTCTTCTAAATAACTGATCCTGTTTAGCGTTCATTTCTACAGGTGTGTCGTGCTAGCCGTGGTGGTATAAATTCCATAGTTGTTGTTCGATAATTGGTTAGCCGTTTTAAGTTGTGTGGAAGATTACTGATCAGAGTAGGCATCATATGCTTCCTCATAGTTACACCGTATCAATTATTGAAGTACCTGGTAATGTGAGCTTCCGTAGCTTTGTCGTTATGGACAATGCCCTTTGGTCGGAAAGACCTGGGTTCGATTCGCGTCAGTGATGTAAGGAACCTTTATCTAGTCTCTTTCGATTAAAGGTGAGCTGGTAGGTCTCGTATGGCGGTAGGGGTTTTTTTCACCGCAAAACTCGGGGTTTTTCATCCCCCATAACAGGCAAACTGGTCTCGTGAACACATTAATCGACAGACATAGGACATACTGTGACATGAAGAATTTTTATCTAGTTTCTTTCGATGAACGTGAATTAACCAGTCTCATGCGGAGTTAGACGATTTTTTCACCCGATAATTCGGGTTTCTCGTCCCTCAGAACAGCAAACCGGCCACTTGAACAAACATGGACTTACAGTCATTATATATATATATATATAATCAGCTGCAAAAGGCTGCTTTGTTCGGCACAGCATTCATTTTCAGAAAGTATTTCCACAACTCATAGGCCCTTGGGTAGGGCTCGAATTAGTGGAATACAACCAGCCTTTTACTTAGGACTGAGGAAACAAATCAAGCTTTGATGAATATTATATATATATAATCCTTCATTACGAGGACTCAACCCCCCCCCCTCAAAGGGATGTGGGAGAAGGGGTGGAAAACGCAATACGAATAAATAAAACCTGGCAATGTAGAGACTCATGGTTTGTCTCGTTATGCAGTATGTAGCTCTAAGTTTACGATAATCATTATTGAAGTAATTTTTTAATATGGTCATGTAGTGTCTCAGGTCTGATAAGCTTAAAATTTTGTGAGGACACCAAAGAGTTTGTCGGCATTTCATCAACATTGGCTCCCCAACGCACCTCAGAAATTATTCTTTTGTGCAACAGTTCTAATATTTTGGACAGGTGACTGTTTACTGTGTTCTTATAGACTGTTATTATGCAGTACTGTTATATTGAACTACCTTAACAGTGTCGACAATGCTCTACTGGGGTTTAAATACAAAGATGTCTTGAATAGATAAACATTACTCGATCTATTAGAAGTTCTTTCTTGTTATTTATTTGATACATTTGTTTGGTACGTTATTTGGTGCATTTCCAAAGAATTTATTAGGCTAATTAGCCTGTGTTTATTAATTTCGTAAGCTGCATCGTTTCTAGATTTCATTATCAGTATAATTTCTGTGTGTGTGTGTGTGTGTGTGTGAGAGAGAGAGAGAGAGAGAGAGAGAGAGAGAGAGTATAGCGTCATCAGTGCGGTTATCTGCTATTGGTGGCTTATCATGCACTTTGTTGCTAATTCTGTTTTATAACGGTAATTTGTTCATCTTTCTTGATAACACAACCCATGCACTGTCTTAACTGCTGTATCTTCAGATCATAGTCCAGAACTGGTTTTAAATAGATTAAGAGAGATATATTGAAAACTTCATCCACTGTAATGATAACCCTATATCAATGATTGCACTCTCGATCCCCACTATTACAAGGTCGAGAATTTTTAATGTAGCACAGTTCTTTAAACGAATTATATGGGGAAAATGTAGGTGAAAGCAAAGAGAATCATTGAGAAAGATTACAGAAACCACCTACTAAGATATGTAATAAACGACTGTGCATGAAGTTACCAAAGGACAGGCGTCATGACTATAAAATGATAGTGTGAAAAGAAGACTTCGATAGCAGATTTGATCAATGCCCTGGAAATATTAATATCAACCATTTGAGATTTTCCAAAACTTTCCATGGCTTGTTTCCAAAGGTGAATATGGTTAAGTAGGGCTGTCGAGTGAGTAATCTATATTAATTATCGCTAATCAGTTGGCGAGTCTCCAAATAGTGAAGCAGACATTTTTAACGACATTTTCCATTACTTCTGATAGTACTGAAAGCCAAAGGTCAAACTAAACAGTTGAGGATTTAATTTTAACTCACTTATTAATAACAAGCTGGATAAGCAGTTGCTTCCATGCTGTTGAATAGATGCCACGTTGAGTATGAAAATTTGTGAAAGCGGCACAGGATAGATGTCTGTTCCAGAGCACAAGCTTCTAGTACAAATGAAGGGATGCCATCCAGATCAGAGGACTTATTAGTATCAAAGTTATTTATTATTTAATATTTTAATGTCATTCTAGTAAAAGATTAGAAAAGGCATATTGCGGGTTCTTGGTCGAAAGATGGGGAGATATTTGTCTTGTTCGTCTAAACAAACTTTGGAGGATAAAACCGAGAACTCGGCCTTATCATTGGGAGTGTTACCATCAATATGAGAGAGGAGGAAATTGTGCAGAAAAATAACTTGAAAGTCACCAAATGAATCGACTGTCATTTGACTCTTATTGTCTCTTAGATTTGGCTTACTGAGTCGAATTTGGACTTTTGGTTATTATTTTTAAAGTTGGTATTGGCTATTCTGGAGGCTGTGTAAGCAGCTGTGATTTTTTAATTGAGTTATTAGATGTTAGGATAATGACGATATATTTCTGCTATTCTAGTAGGTAGGTTAACAATTCGTGTTGTATCATTATTATTATTATATGACACCTCCAGAGAGTCTAGTTTAGAGAGTCTTCCATGCTGATTTGTGAAGTTAGAGACAGGTAGCTAGCTTGAATTATGAACAATGAAAGACTAGGAAGGTTCTGCCTGGTCTCTGATGAGAATCAACACTTCACATCCTCCTGACAGCTGTTTCAAACTGTTGGTTCCATCAGTGACTAGGCAGGCCATGGAATTTCTTCCTGATCTCTGATGAGAACCAATATTTCAAAACAGTTGTCAGGGTTGTGAAACCTAAAGGCACTAATAGAAGACGAATATACTGGTTCATAGAATATCTTATAATAAGTGATTCAAGCTAAGGCACTTCGATGCTGAGGGCTGTTTTCTCATAAGCTCTGTCTTCGAAAGTTTCAAATTTCTTAACATTTATGAATGAAATATGTTGGATTTATAACATCCCCACCTCTATTATTTACGTTAGTTTTTAAACATTCCATTCATCTTTTTTTTTAATTATTATTTTGTTTTATTAATATATAATTTATATGAGGTGGCTTATATTCACCAATAATAGTTATTTCAACATTTCCGATAAAAATCAGCTAACGAGTTTTATTCCCATAGGAAGTAGTCGAAGGTTTTCGGCCCTATCTAACTTTTATAGGGTTCATTGTAATGAGTACGGGAGTGGCGAACCCGAGGTACCTGATGCTGGACCATGCTTATATCACGTTATACTCGTATACAGGATGGCTATAACTAAACTTTCCCTATTCAGATCCTTATGTAGCTCCATCTAACATCCTGAATATCACCAAATTGGGTGGGGTGACTAATCAAGACATGGGATGAAGGATTCCGTAAAAAAACAAATTTAGTTCAAAAACTCGCTGATAGGGGCAATGTGGCGCAATTGTAACTCAGGTTGCCCAAAATTTGCATAAAACGAAGTTTAAGTCCTATTTAGCAGGCACCATATGAGCTGTAAAGTGAAAAGAAAAGTTCACAAACGCATTCTAGTGATAGTCATGTTCAACAACCGCATCACTTTACCTGATCGCGCGTTGATGTAAAGTTATTTTGCCTTAAAGAGTGCAATGCATCCGCCACTCTACGTGAATTTCGAACACACCAGAACGTGAGTAAAGATCCTCTGTCAGCTAACGCAGTTAGATTGATGATTCGGAAGTTTGAAGAAACAGGATATTTGGAAGTTCGACCTGGCAGAGATCGGAAACCAGCGCCACCACGAGTAATTATAGATGGTATCACCGCGATTGTCGATAGAACACAAGAAAATGTTACTGGTAGTAGCAGCGCCCGTGGAGTAGCACGACATTCGATATGCCTTATTCCATGTAAGACCAGTCACGTACAGCAGCTGATATGCAATGATTATGAGAAGTCACTGACATTTGCTCTGACGTTTCTAGTCAGATTGGAAGTCGACGATGGTTGGCCTTGGAAAATTCTGTTGAGAGATGAGGCATATATTTATCTGAACATTACTGTAAACACCCACAATTGTCGAATTTGGGCTTTCAAATCATTCCCATGAGCTCAATGTGTGTCTACACAGCAGATTTTGTTATAGGACCATTCTATTTTGAGAATATCACTCCGAAAGGACCAGTAACTTGTTCCATTACTGCACGGAAATATCGCGATATGCTGAACAGTTTCATCATTCCGCAACTTCAACAACGACGATGTTTGGGCCAGACCATTTTAATGCAAGATGGAGCACCTCTTCACATTGTACGACCGGTACAGCAGCTTCTACAGCATAACTTCACAGAGGAAAGAGTGATTAATCACTTCTTTCCAGTTGCAAGGTCATCTCGCTCCCTGGATATTACTCCATACGACTTTTGGTTGTGGGATTAGAAAGCCAAGGTCTATCGTTACAAACTTATCAGCTTTAAAAGACAACCTATTACGGACTGACGAACACTCTTTCAGACATGTTGCATTCTGCTGTTGAGAATGTTGTCTACAGAATGCAATTTCTTGTCCACAGGAACTGTGGCTACATTGAACCAGGTCTTCCTTTGCATGGGTGCATTCAGTGTTCTCAAGTTGTGTAACAGTTTTGTCAAAACACATACACTCAAGTAACTATAATTACTGTGCTGAATTAAAAATGATGTTAAATGTTTTATTGCTGTGTTATCATAAGTCCGACACATAAAGGTAATCTTTCATTTCAATTTAGTCTTTGTTATTTATTTGTCTGTCGATTTTAACGCTTTTTTTACATTGTACATTTTACATTCACTCTATCGGCGAATTTTCGAAGTATATGTTTTTTTTCTAGTAATCCTTTCCGTGTGTTGATTATTCTCACTTACCAAATTTGATGGCTCTGTTTGTTAGATCGAGCTAATTGTGACTCTGATTGTGGAAGTTTAATTATGACCATCCTGTAGATCGATTGTATTATCTGTAGACTGATTCTACCCTTCTTTTTTTCTTATGCCTTCTTCAATGCTATTAGAGTATTCAAGGGCTGGGGGAGGGATTTCCTATCTTACTTTGTTCTTTTCATGCAGTGGGAGTCTGCCTTCTCTGCCCCTATGTCCAGCTAAATCTAGAAAGCAAATGCAGCAAAGGAGTGGAAACCGCATTCAATTTTAAATGCACTAAAATTGTCAAATCCCTTATGAATAGAGAACCATCATGGATCAGAGATTATGCTACCGCGTCTCCGAGGCAGTTGTTGCGATCGCAAAAAACACTTGAGAAATGTGCTATGTGATCGATTCAAAAAATAATTCACTTCCTAACATTGAACCTCTTCTTAAATCAGGAAAGACCAAATTGATGGAGAAAGAGCTAGAGAGGATTAAGTGGGATATAATACGTAATGCCGAAAACATACTGGCCAGGAGGTGGTGATACATTTGAAGAACAGAAAACTATTTAACTCAAGAAGAGAAGAATACATCATCAGAGAGGGAATCGCTATATTAATGAGTAATCATTTGCGAACTCCATGTTAACCATAGAACCATATGGTTCAAGAACTATATTTAAAAAAGACTTTCTTTATCTTAGATTAAAATGAAAATAAAAGGCATTTTTTTCAGTATTATCCAAATTTATGCTCCGGATCAATCACATGAAGATGAAGAATTAAATACGATCCACCAGCAACTAAAAGGCCTTATTTACAAAACAAACAGCAAGGACATCGTAATAGTAATGAAAGAATTCAACATCAAGTTTGGGAAATTTATGCCAGACATGATAGATATGAAAGTGAAATTTGAAGTGGACGAGAGAAATGAAAGAGGTGAAAGACCGTTGGAATTCTGTAAACGGAACAACCTATTCAAATACGCACGAGCATCAACAGACAGTGTGATTAAAATTGTATCGATTACATTCTGATCAAAAATAACTGGAAATACTAAATCCAAAATGTAATAATACTAAAGAAACTAGAATTTGACTCTAATCATGAATTACTAGTTGCAAAAATTAAGTTGAAACTTAAAAATAGCAAACCAAAATCCCTAAGCAATATTATGAACATAACAAAACTGAAAGACGAAACTATACAACTAGATAAATATAATAGAAACAGTGTTAAAGAAAATGACCTTTGACCATGTAGAAAATACATGGAAAATGGGCAAAGCAGTTATGGTAATTTCAGCAAGAAAATCATTTAGTGCAATAATTCGAGCAAATAACAAGTCGATAACCACGGAAATTTTGGAAACCTTAGAAGAAAAGTCTCAAAAAATACTTTGAACAGAGAAAATACAGAGGAAAAATATGCAACATTATTGGAAAAAACAATGAAAATAGGAAGAGATGAGGAAAATATTTCAATAAACTTAGAAAATTATATACTTGAACAAGTAGAGCAATTTACGTATCTTGGCAGTCTCATTATTCACTGCCTCAACTACACAGAAACAGAAAAATACAGACTTAACAATGGATGGTCTAATATGAATAAAGTAAACAAAATTGAAAATAACAGGATTTCAAAAAGCCTCAGTATAAAACTCTAAAACTATTATAATATGGTTTTATAGTCAGAAAGAAATACAGATAAACAAAGCATTCGAAATGAAATGCTCAAGAAAAATAAATGACACTTATTCTCCTGGTCAGAACACAAAACAAATGAGCAAGCCCGATAAGAATTAAACTAAAAAAAGATATCATAATTATAATTCTTAAACAGCAATTAAGATGGTTTGGACACCTCCAGAGATTGCCATCTCAGAAATTACCAAATATAGTCTTGAATGGAATCATTGGAGGAAGGAGATCAAGAGGTAGACTAAAAAGAACTTGACTACAGTCTTTGAACGAAAGGTCACAATTATTAAGCTTCAGAGAGATGATAGAAATGGCCAGAGATAAAGATTTGATGGATGGCAAAGATTTGCACATCGGAGACTCAACCAGTCATCTGACGGATGAGAAAGAAGAAGAGAACTTTTGAAGACTAAAGGGCAGTTAAACCCCACGATAGATAATCAGATATTTCTGGTCCAAGACTATCACTAATCTGTTGAGAATAGTGCAATAGATAAGTGCCGTCATCTCGCGTTCCCTAAATTTAGTGCAATATATTATTATCTGAAATTATATCTGTTCTACGATCGTTCTTTGTCTGAGTATTAGAAGATATTAATTTATAAGAAAAGTTGGTTAATGTCATGCGTGTATACATTAAACAGAATCGAGAAAGAACAGCTCCTTGTGTTACTCCACAGGTTACTGACAGCTATTTGCAGTGTGCTTATCCAATAAGGATGTTCTTCCTGATTTCCATGTATGCTTTAAGCCAGAGGAGTAGACGTGATCAGATTACAATGTGTGTGTTAGTCTGTTCAATTAGATTTTATGTTAGTTTGTTCAACTAGATTTTGTGTTAGTATGTCAAATGCTTTTGTGAGCTCAAAAACACAACTAATATTGTTCTATTTTTATATAACGTAGCATTTATTAGGTTTCTGAACTCTTCCAACAGCGTCGGTGTTCCTTTATTCTTTTGAAAATCATACTGTGATTTCAGGATGATGTGGATCTTTCTACATATGTAAAGAGTTTGTGATAAGCAATGCACTCAATTTGCTTGACTGCCGACTATATGGCAATGGGCCTATAGTTATTTATAGTAATTCTTTTTGCTGGTTTGTGTATGGGAGTGATTATTGCAGTCTTTAGCGGGTTCAGGTATGTACCCCCTTTTTGGAAGATTTTGTTTAACAATTTTAGTACAACTGGACATAGGTTAGTTGAGTATTTTTCATATCTTTTGGTTTGATTCCGTCATTCATGATCTTTGTTGGGGATTCATTAATGAAAGGCAAGTGGCAGTTCTTTCTCAGTTTCCATTGGGAACCACACTGACCGGATTGCCAGTTGTCCTAGTGGAGAATGTTTCCTGCAGTATTTTGATAGACATCACAAAGTGTTGGCTAAAGTTCTTTGCCAACTGTTTCATGGATTTTTGATCGCAAGAAGAGCTGTCTTTTAGTGTTTCAGAGGAGATAGCTTTATGTGTATTGCCTAGCATTTCATTGATCAGATGCTAGGTTTTTTCCCTTTATGTCGCTCTGAACTATTGCTAGGTTATTTCTATAATGGTTTATTTTTTGCGGTTCTAATTAGCATTGTATATAGTTATTCCGTTTTCTTTTATATTCAACTTGTAAAACTGTATTTTAGGGTATGGCTTAAGTTGTTTCCATTGGGCATCATTTGTTTGTATATCTAATATATTTTCTGTTATCCATGGATCCTGCCTGATTTGAGAGCATGTATTTTTATTTATTTATTACTTTGTTGTATATTTTATTAAATATAAGTTTAAGGAATATATAGTATCGTTTATTAAATTTATTTGTATGCCTGTCCATAATTATTACTATTATTATTACAGGCAACACCAAGGAGTCCTTAGACTCATCGAGGGAGCCCCTAAGCATCATGTCAAGAAAAACTATTCAATATCCGCACAGTATCTATCGTACTTTGCCTTGAATGCATTCAGAGTCATGGCACCGACAACAGACTCTGGCAGCTTATTCCACTCATTCACCATTCTCAAAGTAAAAAACCTAATTCTGACACCCTTGCTAACCACACTCTTGCCCAGTTTCCATGGATTGTCCCTCTCCCCCACCAGTCCTGTTCTGAAAAATATCCTCTGAATTAATCTTATAGACACCCTCTAGTCTAGATGAGGTCTTACCAAGGCTCGATACAGAGAAACAATAACTTGCTTGTCTCTGCTCGTCAAAGCATTCTTCAGTAACCAAGTGATTTCATGAGCTGATTTAGCCACTTTTGCAATGTGATCGCTATCCACGAACACACCCAAATTCCTAGCATCGTCAATCTCCTGGAGTACAGTTCCACCAATGCGGTATACTGCAATTAATCTTTTCACCCCAAAACGCATAACCTTAACTTTGCCACATTAAATTGACATCCATTCTCCTTAGCACAGTCCTCCAATCTATGCAAATCATCCCGCAAAATTTTGACATCATGTGCATTCACTATTGCTCTACCCACCTTTGCATCATCAGCAACCAAATGAACAGTTCCTCTCAGATCCTTTCCTATATCGTTAATGAACAAATTAAATAGTAGTGGTCCAAGAACAGAACCCTGTGGCACACCACTAGTAATAAGTCGTCTTTTGGACTATACCCTGAATAAACCACTCCCTGATATCTCTCCCTCAACCACCCTCCTATCCATCTCACCAACCCTATATCCATCCCCATATGCTGCAGTTTACTGATTATTATTATTATTATTATTATTTCGAGCAACTCCAATGAGTTGATAGACTCATCGAGGAAGGCCCTAACATCATGTCAAGAACAACTATTCAACAATCACACAGTATTTATCATACCTATCCTTGAACTCATTCACAGTCATAGCACCCATAACAGACTCTGGCAGCTTATTCCACTCACTCACCACTTTCGAAGTAAAAACCCAAGCTCTAACACCTTTGCTAACCACATTCTTGCCCAGTTTCCATGGATGTCCTCTTGTCCTCACACCACCAGTCGCATTCTCAAAAATATCTTCTGAATTCATCTTATAGAAACCCTTCAGTAACTTGAATGTCTCAATCATATCACCCCTTTTCCTCATGTCAACCAATTTTTGCAACCCACAAATCTTCAAGCTGTTCTCATAAGGTTCATTCCTTAGACCTGCTATCATCTTGGTCACTCGTCTCTGGATGCTCTCCACCTCTTCCCCATCACGAAGAAACCCTGGCGCCCATATCTGGGCACAGTAGTCTAGATGGGGTGTTATCAAGGCTCGATACAGAGGAACAATAACTTGTTAAAGTATTTTTCAGCAACCATGTGATTTGATGAGCTGATTTAGCCACTTTTGCAATGTCTCCCCTAAACTTCAACTCCCTATTCACCAACACTCTCAAATCCCTGGCTTCATCAATATCCTGGAGTATGATTCCACCGATGTGATATACTGCTATCACATTGGTTTTCATTTCACCCCAAAATCAATTCTTTCACCCACTGCTTTTGCATTCTAATTGAC
The DNA here is from genome assembly GCF_054136105.1 of Typopeltis vanoorti. NCBI lineage: Eukaryota > Metazoa > Arthropoda > Arachnida > Uropygi > Thelyphonidae > Typopeltis > Typopeltis vanoorti. Next base: position 84,463,085 of record NC_143566.1, read on the forward strand.
TCGCTTACATCACTAACGTTCGCACCAGGTTGGTGCGATTCTGTTAAACTCTCAACTAACACACCTCTTACTAAGGAATCTCCATACAACACTCGCTCTTTCATTTTGTTTACACTCACTATCATACTATTATTATTATTTTTATCATACTTTTGCCGTTTATCAGTCGGTACGCTCGGTAAATATTTTTGCCAACGATCCAGCTGCCGATTTGCCCTGTGTATCGCTCCGCGTAAACAAGCGATCTCACTCATTACATCAGTCTCATCATTTTTATTCTCCAATAATTCATTCATTCGTTCTGTATGTTTACCTTCATTCTCACTTTCAACGCCACGCTCACACCTATCTGGTACTACCTCGCAAATATCACTATTCATACCTCGCATATCACTATTTTCTAGATTCTCACTTTCAACAACGATATCACTCTCAGGACCTGAAACACTCTTTAAATCCTCACATTCTTTATACTTTCTGCACACATTCACTCCAGTATCGTTGTTTGTCCAGATTCCAACCGCTCCCCTCATTGCATACATTTTACAAACGATACACTGAATCAAATCCTTTAAATTAAAATTTTTACACAAAGATAGCGACCTGGACGCATTTCTGTTGTATTCCTCTTTATGGGGCTCATGTGAACAGATAATCCTATCTATCAAATTACTATTTAAAATACTCAGAAAACACAAAAATCACCCAGACACGCTAACGAAAAGTAAACAATGCTATGTAAATACTATGCAAATTCACCAATTATTACTCAAAATGACGCTTACCTGTTCAGGAGCTCTCCACAAACACTACACACCATGTAGCCCTCTAGTGGCCAAGTGATCAAGTGGTCAAGTATCCTGTCAAAGGCCTTAGCAATAACAAGCAATATCACTGTATACCCATTAACCTTATCCAGTTCAGCCGTCACTGTGTTATAAAACGGAAGCACGTTAGTAAGGCATGATCTACCCTTCACAAACCATGCTGTCCCCCATAAGTATCCCCTTTTCATCTATCCATTCTTGTATTTTTCACTTGACTACTTTTTCCAAAACCTTGACAACGACTCTTGATATGCTGATCGGTCGGTAATTTGCAACAGCAGTCTTGGAACTTCCTCTATGCAGTGCAACTATTTTCCCCTCTTTCCACCCCCTCGGGACTAACCCAGACCAGAGACTCAAATTAAACAAAATGGTCAAGGGCACTGACAATGCTTTAGCCGCTTCACGCAAGACTCGAGCTGGTATACCATCCAATCCCACAGATGTATTCATATTAAGGTTTTGTAATAGACTACTCACCTCCACTTCATTCACCACAATTCCCATATAATCTATTGGTTCATTCATTCCTGCAATATCACGACCTGCATGATATACTCTTGCAAAGTGCTCACTCAGTAATTCCACTATATCAACTGATTCGGTTTCCTCCCTACCATCGGCATTCTTTAAAATCATTCTGCTGTATGAAATTTTTTCTTTTACTTGCTGCAACATATCGAAAAAACTGTTTGGGATTCTCTTTAGCCTGCATGGCTAATTTTCTTTCATAATCCGCTTTCGCTTTTCTCACCACACTCGTTACCCTTCTGGCCTGTGCTTTATAACGTTCGTGTGCCTGCAGATCACCTTTCTCCTTATTTCCCTCCATAGTTGTTTCTTTTTTTTGCAGCTCAAACTTAATGGTGTCATTCATCCTTTTAACCCCTACTTGATTTACTATCTGGACTCTAGGTATACCGTCAGCCATAACCTCCTACAAACGCTCCTCTACCCCTTCCCATGCACTATCAACCTATATCCCTTGCAGTTTTACATGCCATGGCACTCATCCAAGCAATCTCCTAAACTTGCCATACTTACCAGCCCAGTAATTCCACACATTTAGCACCTTCCAGGTCAAGACCTTATAATCACTCTCACCAATTGGTGGCAACGTGGTTATATTCATTGCAGTCAAATTCTCAGATGCAATTACTAGGTCAAGTACTCTCGAACTCCTAGTATATTCCATTACATGCTGTCTCAGGTAGTTATCCCTTAATAACTGCATAAAATCCAATTCCTTCCTCCCATGTGTCCTCTCCTCCTTCCAATGAATGTTACCATAGTTGAAATCCCCATAATAATTACCCTCCTTCCACTCATTGCATCTATTTGCTTATGCATACTATCTCCACCATCTATTCCATCACCTGGTCTATAGCAGCACCCAACTGTATATTTTATTCTGCTAGTCTCAATCTCATGCCAAATAGCCTCAAATGTGCTCTTTTCACTATCCTGCAGTTCAACTTCTATTCTCCTTGGCTGTAGTTCATCAGTTATCATCAATAACACTCCTCCTCTCATTTTTGTTCTCTCTGTCCCTCCTGAACACACTATACACTTCACATTCTATCCCACTAGCTATATCATCTTCTGTCAGCCATGTCTCATTAATTCCAATAACCTGTGGCCAGGAAGAGCCAACCAAGGCCACGAATTATTCCTTCTTGTTCCTACCACTCCTGGCATTAGTATACATGAAGTGCATAAGCCTGTTAGTCCCACCCGTATCTACATGCCTTATATACTAACTATCCCATTTTGATTTGTTGTCCTTCGTATTAACTCAGGGATATTATACACATTCTTCACTCAACTCCTCCCTGATGTCTGCATATCCACTCCCCCCCAATAGCGCTAGTTTCCCTGATTCTGCACATCTACTTTCACTTCATTCAGCAACACTTTCTCCAGTCTCTGCACACCAAATCCATTCAGATGGAAACCACCCATCTTGTATAAGTCGTTTCCCCCATCACACTTCCTCCACATATTCACATCCACACCACTTCTCCTGCATAACCTGTACATAAGGTCATTTGCAATTATGGTCCTCCTTCTCAACTCTTCTCTGTCATACCGCACCAACAGACTCACTATCTTAACTCTCTCACTCTTTTCTTTTGCTACCTCTAGAAAATTCCTTCAGGTCCTCTCTCATAGCAAATTTATCACCTTTTAAATCATTTGTTCCTGCCACTACTATTATTTCTTTCACCATCTGCTTTTGAGCTCTAATAGCCTCCTTAATTTGCATCCTTAATTTTCGCACCCGGTAAGTACGATTTTATTGAACTCTCATCTATTACACCTCTTACTAGTGAATCACCGTACAACACTCGCTGCTTCATTTTACTTTTACTCCCGAATCATGCACTCATTTTTCTTATCACACATTCGCTTCTTTCCGTTAGCTGATGCACTCGGTAAACAATTTTGTAATCTCTCCAGCTGCTGCTTCGCCCTATGTATCACTCCGTGCAACCGTACGATCTCCCTCATTGCAACTAAATCTTCGTTTTTTTAATCACTGAAACCATTCTCACGCTCTATACTTTTACTTTCACTCTCACCCTCCACATCGCTCTCAATGCTATCTGGCACTACATTGCAAATTTCTATCTTATTACTATTTTTGATCACATGATGGCTATCATCTATTATATCAATCTCATAACCTGAGACACTTCAAATCTTCGCATTCCAGACACTTTCCCACCACTATCATTATCGAACCAAACTTCAGCCGCTTTCGGAAAAGCATACATTCTACAGACGTTACCCTGAACGAACTCCCTTGGGTTAAATTTATTTAAGAGAGACGGCGATGATTTGGACGCCATTGCCTTTCTTCTCATTGGTGCCATGTGCCACACTACGTATGTATCTTATCAAAATACTAATTTAACACCAATTAAAATAAACTTTTTATGCTAAACAGATTAACTCCGCAATAAACTATAATTCTGGCACAATCATTAACTGATAACGCTATTTTTTTTAAAAATAAATCACTTATCTTTCGCAGCTCTTCAAACTTAGTCCTACTATCAACTCACCCCCTTAACGACTCCCACACACAATATCATTACGCAGTTTACTCCATAACTCTGGTTGGATTGGGATTATAGTTGAATATTTCATAACCAAACAAACATCTGTTAGTAACAAAAATTGTTGAGCAATCACAACTGTTGTTCCTAATTGAACTTTTTGTCAAATATATGTAGATATGCATACACGTATATTTCTGCATATATCTCGGCACTGGCTCGAGATACCAATAGAGTGTGTGTGTGTGTGTGTGTGTGTGTGTGTGTGTGTGTGTGTGTGTGTGTGTGTGTGTGTGTGTGTGTGTGTGTGTGTGTGTGCGTGCGTGCGTGCGTGCGTGCGTGCGTGCGTGCGTGCGTGCGTGCGTGCGTGTGTGTGTGTGTGTGTGTGTGTGTGTGTGTGTGTGTGTGTGTGTGTGTGTGTGTGTGTGTGTGTGTGTGTGTGTGTGTGTGTGTGTGTGTGTGTGTGTGTGTGTGTGTGTGTGTGTGCGCATTTACCTCTAGTAACCTACCAGGAGGTAATTTATTCCTACATGCTCCATTGCATACAATGCTTATATTACATGTAGCTTAAAAGTACTGATTGACATTTACATTTATATTTTTATATCCATATATTAACACCATATAATTCACACAATATCAGTAATTTATGTTAGATTACAAGCACTGGAAGTTGATCTTATTGGTAAATTTAATTAATTTTGAGTAATACTTTTCGATAAGTCTCTATTTTGACACTGGCCAATTGTCTCTGGAAGTGATGACATGTTGTATTAGAGGCATCCGGATGGAGTCCAGTAGCTTACAGTCGTAGAATATGTGGTCAATAGTCTCTTGAAGGTGTGGACCAAGTGCATGATGGCAATTCCAGGATATGGAATTTGTGTACGTAGTGTCATAGTTTTCCATTTCCCGGAAGAAATGGATGTCTTTTCAGCCAGAGTCTGCTTCTGATGCTTGGCAAGAATTTTTTTGTTGTTGATCCGTTTTTTGATGTCTTCCATTCTTCTTCCCACAAGTCTAGGTTTTTCTCTTCTGCAAGTGTTTTTATAGCAGATTTTGGTAGGTTTGGTAACTTGTTTCTAGCCGTTCGTTTCCAGCTGCTTCTTTAGCCAGCTGATCAGCTCTCTCGTATCCTGCTACCCCCAGTATGCACGTTTATTCAGCAGAACTTGATTTCCCATCCCTCTAGAGTGAGATTCCGAACCAGATTCTTGTCTGTTCTATTAATGCTGTATGGTTGTTGTTGTTTTTTTTATGCCGTCTACAGTGCTTTTACTATCACTGTAAAGTGTTGCTGTCTTTTGATGAGAGGCGTTGAGTTCTAATTCTCGGAGATATGTAAGTGACTGAACTATAGCAAGTTGTTCTGCTTGGTTGGTTGTTGGAACAGAGAGGATGCAACCTAGAGCAGCATTCTTGTATAATGGACTGTCTGTTGTATGCAATGAAAGAACAACCGACGTTCCCTTTGGTTTTGTTTCCGTCAGTGTATATTTGAAAATCGCGACTTTCAGAGCTTTCCTTCTCCTTAATATATGTTCTCTTTGCTGGGTGAGGCCACCTACTGTATTGAAGCGGGCGTTCGTAGCAATTTGGATCGATGTTATAACTTTCATTATACTTCCAGAAGTGACGTCATATACAAGAGATAATTCTTGTATTTTCAGGCAGATTGGTGTTACAGCTGCAATAACGCTTGCTGCCTCGAAAGATGTTGTCCGGTATCCTTGAATTATACGTATGGCTATAAGGCGTTGAACTTTGTTTAGTTTTTGTCGGTTTATCTTTGATTTTAGTGTATGTTTCCAGGCAGGTGCAGCATGAGATATCAGTGGTAGTATAGCACCGGTTTATATTGTTTTCAACATTCGTTGGCCTAATCCCCACTTAATCCTCCGACTTAGCTAGGAGGTTTACTGCTTGTAAGCTTTTATCGGCTACATATGAGTTGTGCTTATTGAAGGTAAATTTTTCATCTATTATCACTCCTAGGTATTTTAACCCACTGGTTTCCTCGAGTACTTCTCCGTTTAGGAAGACCGTTACAGGTTGTTTTGATTTTTTGCGTGAGATGTGGAGCAGTTTAGACTTGGCGCTATTGAAGTTAACTTTTTTTCTCGCGTGCGCGCTCTGCAATTTTAAAGAGTTTTTCGTTGGCCGTTACTTCTAACTGTAAGCCGTCGTGCCCCCAGATCGTAATCATCGCATCATCCGCGCAGGCTATGACTTTTGTTTCATTAGTGAAAGGAAGTCTTAAAAGTGAGTCTTACTGAATGATCCAGAAACCTGGCCCACAGCAGGAACCTTGCAGGAGGTCTCGTTTGACTTCTCTCGCTACAGTTGTGGTTTTTAATGTTCCTGGTTGCTCTTCTGTCTGTAAAATGATTTTTTGTAAGGTAGTCAATTTTTCGGCATTTTAAATCTATTAACTGATTGATTATGGCTGGCCACCATGTAGCATCGAAGGCTCCTTGCACATCGAGTGAGATTAGTAGTACATCTTTTTTTTACTGTAGACTGTCTTCTGTGAACTATTTAACCTCCATAATTGCGTCTACTGTGCTGGACTGAGATCTAAATGTGTGATGATTGCTGCTTAATTGGTTTCTTGAGTAGACACAGTGCATTATTCGAAGTTTTTCTAGTACCTTACCAGCAACATTTATGAGACTGATTGGTCTGTATTTACTAATTTCGTCGAATGTTTCTTTTCCTGGTTTAATTATGGATATAATTTTTTAGCGTTTCCATATTGAAGGAAATCTTCCTCTTTTAGGCATTCGTTATAAACTGTCGGTTATTAATTCGGGGCATTTGTGAAACGCTCTTAGGAGTATATCGCTGGTTATTCCGTCTTCTCCAGGAGTTTTTCTGGATCCATTGATATCAATAGTGACTCGATTTTATTAAATGCAAATAAGTCGTCATCACGAGTGTCTATATCTGTTTTCATTCTTTGTCTGCAAGTTTTGTGGATATCTTCATCTGCTGATTCATCGTCATCGGGGATAAACTTCTTTATCATAACAGCTGCAGATTCTGCTAAGTTTTTAGTGTAGATTCCGTCTGTTTTCTTGATAGTTGATAATATAGGTGTTGTCTTATTATTTCTTGTTGCTAATTTATATATACAATTCCAAGGATTCGATACGGTTGAAACTGTACAGAATTTTTTGTATGATTCTGATTTCACGTTTGCAATTTTGGACTGATAGCTGTATTTGGCTTTATTGTAGTTCTGTCTTCTACTCTCTCTCAAACCTTGGTTATTATATGTTCTTTGGTATAGTCGTCGGAGTGTGTTAACACGTTTTCACGTTTTCTTGGGATTGTTAGTTCGTAGTTTCCACCAAGGAACTCATTTTCCTCCCTCGATGTTTAGCTTCTCGGTTGTTCTGAGAGTTTGGTCATTGGATTTTATCAGACTTGATGAAAGCACAGAAGCAAGGAAGTCTGAATCGGTTTGTACTGATGCCCGGATGGCTAGGTTTTTGTCTAAGCTGTGCTGTTGTTCGCTGGTCGCATGAAAGTGATCTTCTGAGGTTAGGCATGAAAATTCTCTTTTTAATGCTTTTATAAATTTCTCTAAGTTGGTTTTATTGGTGAAGTACTTGGTATTAATTCGATGGTTTGTGTATTTCTGGCCGGTCTGCCTATTTTGCAGAATGATAAACACATATTTTTGGGAGAACCCTCCTATCCTTCGTATAATACTATTTAAATTGTATTCCATTTAAATTTTTGTTACTGATAATGAAACTTAATATGCGATTGTCAGAACAGTTTCCTCTTCTTCGCATTTCCATTCAGACACCCGCGATAAAATAGCGTTGTTTGCTATTGTCAAATCAATGAAGCTGCTTCCTCTGGTATTTTCAAATGATGGACTATTACTATGTCTAAGGAATTTGATGCTATGAACTCTCCCAAATTTTTTCCTCTATTGTTTGTGTTTTCGTTAAACTTAATACCGAATGGGCGTTGCTATCTATTCCTAGAATTAGGCCGTGATTGATGGTAAAATCCACGATGTTGCCCATTTTTTCTATGTCGTATTTAATGTCAGCGTGATAGTTTGGATACATACTTGCAGCAAAAGTTTTAATTCCTCGTTGCTGTGCTGAGAAATTAATATTGCCTCGACTTCAGGGTTTATCACTAGTATTCCAGCTTTTTTCTGATCCCTTTGAAAATATTTTATAATTACTTGGAAAGTCGCATATTTTGTTGTTGATGTTGTAGGTTCTTGTATGAATGCTAGTCCTATATTTTTTCTATTCCTGAGTTCTGTTAAGTTATTTACAGCCTTTAATGAGCGTTGAAAATTTATTTGAAGGCATGCCAGAGAAGTAGTGCCGTTTCTGCTAGCTTTATGATTGCTTTCCATAATCTGTGTTTTGAATTTTGATCTGTGTGTAGTAGTAGTAGTAGTATGTCAGGCAATCTTTGCTTAGTGTCATGTGTTTGCAATCGTTTTTGGCATGCTAGTTGTGATTTTGGCAATTTATGCAGTTCATCTTGGACTTATTTCGTGGGCACTTGCTGAACTTATGTTCTTTAGAGCAGAATGGACAGGTGGTTTTCTCCCCTGCAGTCTTGTGTGATAGTGGAATTTATTAGTTAAAGAACCTCAGAACGTTTACATAGTCTGCACAATGGCAAATTCTCCACAGCATTTTGACACCACTTTTTAACAATTTGGTCCTCACTGTTGAATTGACTTCAATAATTAAGTTTCTCTTGTTCGTTTTTTTTATTTGTCATGATAAATTTCTGTATCAGCTTTGTATCGTTTCTGAAGAGCTCTTCATTCTGCATGCAGATTGAGTCGATTGCGCTGTTCGTGTTAATTTCATTGGGAATATCATATATAATTAGTCTTGGAAGATATTTCTTGTTGGGATTTGCTACTAATGTGGCTTTGCATTCCTTTGTGATTTCATTATGTAGCAAGTCTATGTCAGTGTTTCTTTGGATTCAATTAAGACTCCTCCGTTATTAATACTTTCAATTTTTGTTATTCCGATTTTGACTTTCTTTGGATCTATTTTTTTTCTCTTATGATATTTTTAGTTTCCTTACTGTTTAGTTGAGCTATCGGTTTCACTATTAGTTTATAGCATGGATTGTTTTCAAATTCGCCTTTGTTTTTAGCATTGTTTTTAATGACTTGCGAGTATAGTTGAGTAGGCTGAGCTAAGTTAACCTATTCCTGGTTATTTGTAACAATCTGTAGTTCTATTCATACTTTAGTTTCGTTTTTCATTTTATTGAAAATCTTCGTTAGTACGCTAGCTACAGTTAGTAGCTAGTTCTTTTTTATATCGTTTCTTAAATTACCGCTTACTTTGGCAACGTTACGCAGCAAAGCGAGGGCTTTTTCAAACTCTAATTCGTCCCGTGCCGCCATCTTAATCTAGTTGTGTGTTATAGCCTTCCTATTGAACTGCTATGCTTTTGAAGATACAAAGTTTAAGATAGTATACTTACAGTTGTCCTGCTTGTTCCTAGAAGTGACGATTCCATTGAATAGGCTTCAGTGGCAGCAGTGTCGGAAGGGAGGGGGGTGGGGGTTAGGCGTTACTGTAGCAGCTAATCCTATTATGACCGGGACGTTGTCCTTGAGGTATTGAACAATAGATAGTCTGACCAGCAGTATCCAGTAAATAAAAATAGAATAAAATTTCACTCATACGCGCTTAGAACTATGAAACTATAAAGTAAATTACTCACTGTTAGATAGAACACTGTACGAGTTATCAGTCGATGCTAGATACATCCAGTTTTTCTGTTCGCTACCACACTAAATCAATTTAAAAGCGCTAGCGATTCCAGGCACGTCCGAGCTTGTGTGTGTGTGTGTGTGTGTGTGTGTGTGTGTGTGTGTGTGTGTGTGTGTGTGTGTGTGTGTGTGTGTGTGTGTGTGTGTGTGTGTGTGTGGGTGGAATGGATGGTGGTGGTGGTGGTGGAAGTATTTCTGGCCGGTCTGCGTATTTTGTGGAATGATAAACCCACCTTTTTGGAAGAAACCTCCTGTCCTTCGTATATGACCATAAATGAAACCATTGCATAAATCTACTACGAAATCCTAATAGTTATTTAAAAAAAAAAAAATGGGAAGATGATATATTGGGGAAATAAAAACAATAACAGCAACAATTTTCACCATGATTCTACCATTTGTTACTTCTGTTCTTCCCTGGGCTTGTTCGTAATTTAATGAAACTTAGCGGTTAGGGTAACTCTATCAAAATTTATCATTTCAAGTGAGCCATTTTAATTATGCAAAAAAAAAAAAAATCTATCGTATATTTTTAAACAACTCTTGGGTCATCTGTTATGGGAATGAATTATGTCACTATACGAGAACAAGATTACGAAACCCCCAAGCACACGTAAATATTGAGACGCCAGTAATTTTATAAATTTATATTTAATGCTTTTAAATCTTAGCGAACACTTCACAAACAAATTAAACATACTGACTTAATATTATCAATTTTTTTCTTTTTTTACATTTACTGGCACAGTTAAAAAAATAGATATAAGGAAACAGTTACATTTCATCTTCTGTAACAGGCGAAAATTTAAATAAATGTATTTGGTTCACAGATTCCATTTCCTGGATTCATCATTACATATTGTACCAGTTCTGTAGCACTTTGCATTCCGTCAATTAATTTCTGGAGTTTAATGAAGTAGGTGAGATTTTCGTATTGCACACTAGAATAACTATAGTCTTGAAACTTATCCATAATCGCGGGCAGCCAATCAAGTTCATAACGCCGTTTTCCATCCGACAGGAAATTGCGATATCTAATTAGCAGGTAGCGTCCCAATCGAATAAGACAAGATATACTTGGCGCTTTAGCAGAAGATCTGGGGAAAAAAAAAAAAAAAAAGCTATTTAATATAAAATTGTGACATCTATTTCCCTATTCCTTTAACTGTGTTAAAAGTGTCTAATAATATCCTCAGGAGGAATAATATTCATTCATGAGATGATAACTAAATCTAATGTTCTAATAATACGTGCGACCATTTGAATTGTTTCACTATTTCTTCTGTTGTCGCTGTTTCTTCTGATTTCACTAATCTGTTTCACATATTTCACCCAAAATTATAAAATAGCTATAGGAAAGTAAAATTCTTGTCGTTTTTGAAATACATATGAAACTTTTATAATTAATATTTATTTTAAAAAAATCCAAAATAATTTAGTTTCTTTTAATCAAACTGAAACTTACTTGAGACACTTAAAAGCTTGAATATTGAATGTTATTTTAAATTTAAATTCTACTAAATTGTTCTCAAAGCTTTAAATATCCACTTTATCAGAGTTCATCTTTTTTTGCTTGCAGCTATTAGTTATTACATACATATATACATACATACATCTTCAAGGCTCACCTTTCCTAATTGGGTTGTGGGGGCAACAGCTGCAAGAGGAACTTCCAGTGGTCATGATCCTCTGCCACCAAGCTCAGGTTTTCTGGTGGGATTCCCAAACGTGTCCACTCAAGATTTTGGATATAATCTATCCAGCGAGTCCTTGGCCTTCCACCCTCTGACTTGGCAAAGAGGCCCTGCTGAGGGAGCCTCACTTTTGGCATTCTGACCAGGTGTCTGTAACAACGTAACTGTGATCTCTCAACACGGAGAAGCAGCGGTTGAGAATTGAGGGTTTCCCGAATTGCAGAGCTTCTGATTCTGTCGAGTCTTGTCAGCCCCGCAACCCCTCGAAGGAACCTCATTTCAGCCTCTTGGATTCGTGTCCGCATTCTTTCGGTCATTACCCAACTCTCATGACCATAGGTGAGGATGGGGACATAGACTGTATTGAAGACAGCCAGCTTTGCCTTCTGGCTTAACTCCTGCTTCAATACTACCGAACGGCCAAGCTCCCGCAATATTCAGCTTGCTAAGCCAATTCGAGTAGCTAGCTCTATGTCCCATTTTCCATCATTCGTGAATATGGACCCAAGGTATTTAAACTTCTCCACCTGCCTCATTGGAACTCCACTTACATTTAGAGTGCACTGGAATGGTTGTCTTGAGACTACAAATGTTTCAGTTTTGGCCACACTGATCTTCATTCCGGCGTCTGCACAAACAGCTACAAACCTATCCAGGGTCCGCTGGAGGTCATCTGTGGAAGAGCTAAGCAGAACTAGGTCATCTGCAAAAAGCAGACGTCCAATGCTACATCTTCCAATTCTGACACACTCACTGCCTCGGTTGTGCCTATCAATCCAGTCCATAAATATTATGAAAAGGTGGGGTCCCAGAACACACCCTTGGCAGAGGACAACAGAGACTGTGAAAGGTTCAGACTTTGTGCTGTTTACCCTGACAAAACTCTGGGCATTCATACAGGGACTTGATGGCAGCTAATAGTTTGCCATCCACTCCATACTCCTGTACTACTTGCCAAAGCTTATCCCGAGGAACACGGTCATATGCCTTCTCCAAGTCCACAGAACATGTGTAGACATTCTTGGCATATTCCCCAGATTTCTCAAAGACTTGCCTTAAAATGAAGATTTGGTCAGTTGTGCTTCTACCAGGACGAAGGCCACATTGTTCTTCCTGGAACTTTGACTCAACTATGCTCCTGCACCGTCTTTCCAAGCACTTAGCATACACTTTCCCAGGCAGGCTGAGCAGAGAGATGCCATGATAGTTACTGCAATCCTTCTGGTCTCCCTTCTTAAAGACTGGTATTATTATGCCTGTCTGCCATTGCTTTGGTGCTCGCCCGGATATCCAAGCAGCCTGACACACTCGAGTCAGCCAGAGAACACTGTCTAGATTTAAGGCTTTGCATTTCCGAATTTCATCATTGCCAGCAGCCTTGCCCGATTTTAGCGATTTTATTGCTAAATGGACCTCTTCTGCTGCGAGACTAGTCATTGCCCCGCTCTGCGCCTCTTGGATGTCCACAACTACTGGGCCATCCGGGTTAAGAAGGCTCTCAAAGTATTTCCTCTATCTGTGGAGGATATCCTTCTTGGTTGCTAAAAGTGCACCATCAGAGGCCTTAATTGCCCTTGCTGTGCACGATTTCCTCACTCGAAGGCAGCGGATGGTCTGCCAGAATACTTTGTTTGTATTTGGATAGGATGCATCTAATCTTTCTCCAAAGAATTCCCAAGCCTTCTGCTTTGCTGTCTTTACTGCCTCAGCATACCGCAAATGCATCTCAGGTGACCTCACTCTAAGCCATGTTAGGTAGGACTCCTTTTTTGCCCGGACAGTTTTTTGGACTTCTTGGTTCCACCAAGGTGTCCTTTTCTCACTGCCCGTTGCCATGCCGAGCCGCTTTCTACCACAGCATGAGGGTGCAGAGGCGGTGACTACTGTTCTGAACAGCTTCCACTCCTCCTCAACATCTGCAGTATGCTTGGGAAACTCTTTGAACCTGGAGGAAATGTCATCTGTAAAATTCTTCCTCACAGCCTCATTTTTTAATGTCTCCCATTTCACGCGGTATAGCAGCTTAGGCCTACCAGCATTGATGGTAGCATCTGGTTTCTGAAGCTGTAGAGTGCCCACAACAAGGTGGTGGTCAGTTGACAATTCTGCCCCTCTTCTCACACGAACATCCAACACTGAGGAAAATAGCTCTGCTGAGACTATAAAGAAGTCAATCAGAGACCTTTGGTCTAGTGTATCCCTGTACCAGGTATGCTTATGGACTTCTCGGTTCTGGAAGAAGGTATTCATTATGGACAAGCTGTTAATACAGCAGAAGTCCAATGATTTCAACCCATTCGCGTTAAGGTCAGGAGCGCGTTCCTCCCAACCACTCCCCACTATGTCTGGTCATCTGTTCCAACATTTGCATTGAAGTCACCCATTATCAGGACTGATTCCATGTCTGCCACCCTGTCAAAAGCAGCATCCACTTCGTCTAGGAAGGCAGAGTATTCTGACTCCAGATTAAGCGCATAGGCTTGCACCACAGCCAAATCATGGTTTTTTCATCTGAAGCCTTAACACACATACCCGTGTATTACAACTGGTCTTGGAGTTGGAACTTAATGGCTGGGGGCTTGTGAGTATCCCCACACCCGCCCGAGCAGACATTGTCGGGCTCACACCAGAGTAGTAGAGCTTCCACCACTTATCCAGGTCGACAGTTCCAGAGCCTCTCCTCTTGGTTGAAGAAAGCCCTACTAAGTCTAGCCGGTAGCGCTAGACTTAGTCTGGCTTTTCCAACCTCGACCAGTTCCAACTCCTTCCCTGTCGGAGAGATGTTCCAGTTGCCTAAAGCAATAGTCTTGTGTCGTTGCCATTTCCGTCCTTTTGCAGAACCAATTCTTTGTGCTTCCCCTAAACACCTCCCCAAACGGGTAGCGGGCCCATTGATTTTGATGGCCTGATCATGTTACAGTGTTTGATAATGTCCTGTTAGCACAAGACGAAATGACAGAGTAAAATAGGAAAGATTCCCCTCGAATACTCTAATACCATTCGGAGGGAAGGAGCAAGAAGAGAAGAAAGAAAGAAGCAAGGGAGGAAAAGTAGGGACCAGTCTACAGATAATATAAAAGATGTATATTACATGAAGTAAGGCATGGTCCAGCATCAGGTACCTCGGGTTTGCCACGCCCGTACTCACTAAAGTGAGCCCCTGAGGAAGCTATTAGTTATTCTCGGTTCTGGAAGAAGGTATTCATTATGGACAAGCTGTTAATACAGCAGAAGTCCAATGATTTCAACCCATTCGCGTTAAGGTCAGGAGCGCGTTCCTCCCAACCACTCCCCACTATGTCTGGTCATCTGTTCCAACATTTGCATTGAAGTCACCCATTATCAGGACTGATTCCATGTCTGCCACCCTGTCAAAAGCAGCATCCACTTCGTCTAGGAAGGCAGAGTATTCTGACTCCAGATTAAGCGCATAGGCTTGCACCACAGCCAAATCATGGTTTTTTCATCTGAAGCCTTAACACACATACCCGTGTATTACAACTGGTCTTGGAGTTGGAACTTAATGGCTGGGGGCTTGTGAGTATCCCCACACCCGCCCGAGCAGACATTGTCGGGCTCACACCAGAGTAGTAGAGCTTCCACCACTTATCCAGGTCGACAGTTCCAGAGCCTCTCCTCTTGGTTGAAGAAAGCCCTACTAAGTCTAGCCGGTAGCGCTAGACTTAGTCTGGCTTTTCCAACCTCGACCAGTTCCAACTCCTTCCCTGTCGGAGAGATGTTCCAGTTGCCTAAAGCAATAGTCTTGTGTCGTTGCCATTTCCGTCCTTTTGCAGAACCAATTCTTTGTGCTTCCCCTAAACACCTCCCCAAACGGGTAGCGGGCCCATTGATTTTGATGGCCTGATCATGTTACAGTGTTTGATAATGTCCTGTTAGCACAAGACGAAATGACAGAGTAAAATAGGAAAGATTCCCCTCGAATACTCTAATACCATTCGGAGGGAAGGAGCAAGAAGAGAAGAAAGAAAGAAGCAAGGGAGGAAAAGTAGGGACCAGTCTACAGATAATATAAAAGATGTATATTACATGAAGTAAGGCATGGTCCAGCATCAGGTACCTCGGGTTTGCCACGCCCGTACTCACTAAAGTGAGCCCCTGAGGAAGCTATTAGTTAGCTTCCTCAGGGGAGGAAGCTAACTAATAGCTTCATAGAAGTTTTATAGAAGATTCATATAAGATTCATAGAAGTCGAAATTTTAAATATTTTATGTTTTCAACAGTTATTGTCATACGCAACTGAAGTTTTATGGTTATGTAAACCTGAAAATAATATACCTGACAAATCATTCCAGTTCCACTTAATAAATATACGCGCTCTCAGTTCCCACCTCACTAATGTCTGCTTCATCTCTTCTCTACTCTACCATATTTAATTCATAGAACGTAAATTTCAACTTTTTCAATTACTGTTCATCCAAGTATACACTTTTTTGATTTAGCCTTAAATTTCTATTTATATATCTGATAAATCATATTAAGGTGAAATTTTCCATTTCACAATCGCTTCTTGTGATACTCTTTGGCTAAAAATCTCATTATCTTTTTATAAAATTCCGTTCTTGTCCGTATTGTTCTCCTAATGCTACTAAGTTATCTAAACTTTTGAATTCTTTATATGTTGATTTTTTTCCTTCAACTTTCCTAAGAGTGAAATCATCTCCCTCAAGATTTTATTTTTTTACCATTCTACTTGGTGTGGATCACATAATAAATATGATCACAAGAATACTATACAGTCCTAATCATGTAATCGTGATTTGTATGTTTCATTTTCTTGGTAAAATTATACTTTCTACGTCTACTGATGCAAATATTCAGACTAAACGCATCACCAGCACAGTCCTTTTGGGTGTGAAAACATTCTTTATCTAGGCATTGGTTCTTTAAGGCTACTAGAAAAGAATCAAGCTTACAACAAGTGAATCTCATTGAAATCTCCGTCATGCTTTTCTGTTTAACCTAAAGTACATATAGTTGTAAGCAAATAATCAACTCTTTCAAAACCAAGTTTGAAAGCAGGCAACTGCTTTCAAACTTGGCAACGTATTTGAGGCCTAAGTGTCAGTCATAATTTCTAGTTCTCTCGCCATAACTATTGATCATAATTTTTATCCAAATCTAATTCTGCCTCTTTTGCACTCCTAATTCTATTGTAAAGAAAAAAATAATCTTACTCAAAATCTTTTATTGATTATCTTGATGCCGTTTAAAACTCGCAACATCCAATGCCCGTTTTGACTTTTTTTTTTTTTTTTTTTGCCACAAGGAGATGAGAAGAGTAAAAGTGTTATTAAAAAGAGTCTTCTAATCTTGTGGCATATCTCTGGTTGTTTTGCAGCATTGTGTCCAAGAGTAAGGTCCTGTTCTGAGTCGCCTTTCATGCTTCCTTATTCCATTGACATTTAATAGCTTGTAGCCTATTTAACCGATCTCTAAGAGCAACAAATCTATCCCATCAAATTACTGTCCAATTTCTCTCATTTGAACCCCTTCTAAAGTAATAGAGTAAAATAAAAAAAAAAACACGGTAGTGCATAACTTCTATGCTATCAATTAATAAACGATTGCTAATACTGATCTACCATTGCCGACAAAGTGAGAGTTTTAATTGCTTATATCACCCAGCTTTGAGAAATGCCATGCGATATTTTTTCTGTAATCTGAAATAGTTGCCCTTAATATCTCTATGGACTTTGACCATATTGGATATAAAGGCCTATGATGTTAGCCCAGATCCACTGATTTTGCTGGATTTCTTTTTAAATTCCTAGTATCTCAAACTTAGCAAACCACTCTGGGATTCCAGAGAGTTTGGTTCTTTCATCTGCTCTTCCTTCAATATATCAGTAATCTCCAATTCGGTCCTTAGAAGTAGCTATATAATGCTTTGATTTTAATAAGTAAATTAGTAATGGCTAAGTTAGATTAATTCTCTTCGCTCAGTGATTTTGCTTAAAAGGTTTCTTATACATGCATCATCATCAGCAGCAGCTGGCTAAGAATTACTTCAGTCGGTGAATCGATAGGTACAGGGCATTTGCTCGAAAATCAATCTGGAAAGCTTATAACTACGAAATTATGAAGATTTCTATTTAGTGAGAACATATCGTGGCTATTATAGACGAAGGAAGTAATGAAATAGCACTTCCTCGAATATTTCTTAGTTAAGAACATACAGAGAATACCGAGGTTTCCAAAAAAGTTTCAAAACTGTCACGAGCTAAGATCCACACTATTCACGTATTTTGACTCCACTAATGTTAGAAGCTCATGTCGTAAACTAACGTTTCGTATTTTTATCATGAAATAGATCGTGTGCAGAATTTGTACATTCCTCTAGTTAACCACAGAAAAGGAAAACTTATTCATAGCGCTTACCTCCAGTAATATTCGGCAAACTTACTCCATCTATTTATTCTCTCATTTATTGCTGACTCTTGGGAGAAGTTATCGGCTCTCTCTGCAAACAGAAGAAAAATCATGGTAAAACATTTGGTCATCAGCGCCGAATAATAAAGTAATTAAAATTGCACTAGCAGCCAAACAATGCGAATCTACGCTATGAAGAACCAAATTAGAAGCAATGTGCTTCTGTTTGTTATGCTAGCAAGCGTGCTTTGAATTCAAGATAAGGTGTGTTGCACTCCAATAAGAAAATATGGGAGTTGAAACGAAAATTTTGCAAAATATATTGTCCTATTAGATTCAATATATCTGTACTTAACTTTGTAACCCTGGTTGTATGGATTTGTATTGAGTCCCTTCAATAAAAACAAATATTTATCGAGTCATTTCAATGTTTTGCTTCAACTGGAATATTTACAAAGCCGTAAAGATGTAGAAAGTATAAAAAAGATATTGTGATAACACCACTCTGGCTGAATGAAATTTTAAAAATACATGGAATTTACTATATGCGAAAAAGTGAATGTCCTTGTCATTTAAGATACATCCATCAATGTATCAGCGACATTTGGACAGCAAATATTCGAAATATAGTCATAATGGCTATAATAACTTACTGAAATTTGGTTAATTTAGGATCTATATTAACGCTTAGCTTTCGTTAAAACTTAATGATGACTATGCATTTTAAATTAAGCATAATATTCTTTAATATTAATTCGTGGAATGCTGCACAGGGCCGGTTTTACCATTAGGCGAACTAGGCAATCCCCTAGGAGCGCTACGACTTCGAGGATTATGTTTGCGTGAGTATGACAAAATATATATAAATAGAGACAATGTATAGGTGCGCCTAGATTTTCTTTGCCTAGGGGCATCAGATACTCTCGGACCGGTCCTGAGAATGCATGAATATTAAAGTTTATGGATTGGATGAAATTCGGCATTTAGGATTGCAATTAAAATATTCGCTTTCATTTGAATCAAATTAAGGAATAATCGTAAATTCTGCGCTTAGGAAAAACAAAGTTACATATAAATTATACAGTCCAGAACCGATTCTAGGTTTATTATGACAAGGAATCGGAATACTTATCAGAATGCATGAATACTTCAGAAAACTGGGCCCTTTTTTTATAAATATCTGGGATCATTTGTTTACTTGCTTACTTATTGATTACTCAATTCTAGCTTAAAGTTCCTATAACGGATTCATCGAACGTTTCGACTGCACACCTACAGCCTTCATCAAGTGCAATAATAACAAATGAGGTATTTTAAGAAGCTGATCAACTGTTGAATCCAAAGTATGAAACTTACCATTTGTGTGACTTAAGTCGGTTATAACGGCTTTTACACCTTGGACCAAAAGAAAAAAATGGTGGCCTTTAAGCCAGTATTCAAGATAATTAGGTTGGAATTTCCCAACGAGTATGTTGTTAGCGCATAGATCCATGTGTTCATAGTTATACACGGTTTCTATTACTGCCAATGCACATGCGATCTGGAGGAAAATGCTGACACAAAGCTGGGAATCTTCAATCTGGAAAAGGCAAAAATTGAGATATTAAATTCACTTCTTTCGGATCATCTGTGTAATATGAAATGTGCTTTGAAAAGCGGCAAACTTACCAGGGTGTCGTCTAACGTTTCTCCACAGTAATCTGTCTCAAAGACAATATACAGTTGGTTAGGAGGATGCATACCTATTAAATAATCAGACATTTAGTTTCTCACCTATTGAGAACATTGCAACAGAATATAATACATTATATCTCCTCGAGCTATGCAATAATTATGTATTTTTAAATTATCAGTTTTGTATAGAAATGGGGATTGGAGTGCATCCTTGTTTACTGAAACTCTGGACATTTGTCATAACTTTTTTATCCCATTTTTTAAACTTAGCTACGTTTTTATCCAAGTGGAAAATTGTACAAGTAGTTTATCACTAACTCTTGATCACTATTTAAAGTGTCATATTCATATATAAGTAATTAAGATAACTATATATAATTCATGATAGTTCGACTCTTGGTCAACAAAGTGGTCTTGTTGTTCCTTTGCTGCATCCCATAAGGGCAAGTGTCCACAGAATTAGAAACCTTTATGGAGATGTACGTAAACGTCACTTATGCCGCGTATATGCAAAATACTTGGCCACGTGTTCTAGGCAATTATTTAAGAACTGCGGGTCAGTAATCGTCAACAGTGATGATCACAATGTGAAAAACAAACAATCTTGAATTTCGATAAAGGGCTTATTGTGGGTTTCCATCTGGCTGGAACCACGATTTTGAATCCAGCATAGAAAACTGGTTTCTCAAGAGGTGAGATATCCATGGTGTTTAATCAGTGGAAAAATAACCCACGTTGCTTGTCTAAGAGGCGTAACTGTGGTCCTAAGACACGATCTGTCAGGAACGAGATCGCCGTCGTCTGAGAAGGTACGGACAAATTGTGCACGGCAATTGACCGAAGCATTTAATGAAAGCTGTTCCCAACTCATATCTCATCGATATGAGTTGGGAACAGCTTTAACTCACCAATTGACTGAAATACCTGGTTGCCCACGTCATAACTGTGATTGGAACCCAGATCTTTCCGACCAAACGGTTCGTCTATATTAAATGACTACGAAGGTCCGCTTGTATCGCAGTAGATATATTTTTTCTATATTTCTTCGTAATATTTGCAGTGCGAGTTAAATTGTTGGCAAGGAAGGCGTCTACTAAATTTTTAATTATTCGCTTCTAGCATAAGGCTATAATAACTATTAACACTGTATGAATACAAACAAATTAAAGACTTCTTTTACTAAAACAGTTTTAATTTTCTTTTCTTTTTTTTTTTAAATTAAACTTCTGTATATCAAGAGTGGGTACGATGATCAAGCGTTAGTAAAATCCATTCCATAAATATGTTTCAGCAAACAAATAGTATAAACATCAAATCTAGAAATGATCAAAGTTGTCTCGGATGGACTTGGAAGAAATGTGTAATAGCTATTAAAACTAAAATTCCTAATTTTTTAATGTTTTAAGCCTGATTTTTTTTTCTCTTATTGAAAAATTTATTTATTTTAATACAAAAACACCACGAAGGAAGTCTTGGTTTCGAGTCTAGTCGGCGACTAGAGGAAATTTTTCTAAGCCTTTTTTCGACCGGTTCCCGAGTTAGTCGATCTCTGGCACGGGCAAGCAGGTTTTTCCTCCCGGAAACTCGGGTTTTTCGTCCTGTAAACTCAAGAAAATCGACCGTAGAACCCACATTATTTCAGACATTAAATATATTGTGTTAGGGTTAGAGACCACGAGATGGCGGCACATTTGAGCCGTCTCTCTTCAGTGCGTACCGCTTAATTAGTGATAGCCTTGGGCCATCTGTCTCTGATTGGGTACCAGTGGAGATTGAACTGCCCACTCAGTCTCCAAAAGTTAGATAGGGCTAAATGGCCTCGCCTACTCCCGTATATACGGGAATAAAAAAAAAAAAAAAAAAAAAAAAAAGGCGTTAGCTGATTTTTTTTTTTTTTTTTATACAAAAACACATTATCTTTAACAAATTTAAGTTGTCTATTTACCACAATAATGTTATCACAGTTACGAGTAGAATAAAGCAAACCAAAGTTAACAGTAATGTTATTTAACAACTTTCTAACATTTCGAGTCTTTTATATTCGGCACAAATATTTAATTTGCTCGATAACAAAATACTATACTGTAAATAATACTTTGATACCACTCATATCAGTTTCTTCTTATTTTTTTTTTTAATCATCATTCCTGTGCAATCTCATCTTTCCTAAACATCTTAAGCTCAATAGGCCTGTGTAGCTCAGTGGAAGTGACGCCTGCGCCCTCTGTGCTTGGTCGCTCAAAGTCAGACTTAAGTTCAAGTCTAGTCGCCGACTAGAGGAACTTTTTCTAAGCCTTTCTTCGACCGATTCCCGAGTTAGTCGATCTTTGGCACAGGCAAGCGGGTTTTTCCTCCCGGAAACTCAGGTTTTTTATCCCGTAAACTCAAGAAAATCGACCATAGTACCCACATTATTTCAGACAGTAACATATCTTATTAGGGTTAGGTACCAAGAGATGGCAGCACCTGTTTGCCAGCCTCTTCATCGGTGGCTGCTGTAATTAGTGATAGACATGGGCCAGCTATCTCTGATTGGCTACCGGTGGAGATTGAACTGCCCACTCAGTCTCCAAAAGCTAGATAGGGTATAAAGGCCTCGCTTACTCCCTATAAGGGAATAAAAGGCGTTAGCTGGTTTTTTTTTGTTACGCTCAATGGCTTGATGAGAATAAGAACTTTGACATCAAGGAAACCTAATTATTATTACAACAAGTTGGTTAATCCTATCTTTTCAGGGAAAGGGAGAACATTTATTTAAGGACTAAACTATGGAGGCATCATGTGATTCATAGCGCTTATAAAAAAAAAAGATGAATGCAGGGTACAATCCTGTCTCTTCCTGTTATTATCGTATACCGATGTATTGTTCTGTATCATATAAACATGATCTTTGAAACCGTCCATTTATTATTATTATGTGACACTTCCAGAGAATCCAACGACTCATCGAGGGAACACACCTCTACAACTCCCTGTCTCCACCACTCAAATCTACCAACTGCAACGAACCGCAACTACACCAACGCAATCTAGCGCCCACCATCACCACCACTACTATTTTCACAGACAATCACAAACATCCATGCCCACAGCGGGATTCGAACTCGCAACCTTTTGGCTAGAGAGCGGATATGCTAACCACTCGGCCAACCAGGCTGGAAAAATAAAACTCCAGTGGCGTAGCTAGGGGATGGCGGAGGGGGAGGCACTTTGAACCTTACCCTATACGTCGTTTTGCCTTTTTATAGTATTTTTGGTGTGTACTGAAAGGGGCCGCAAACTCATGGACCGCCCCGAGCAGCAAAAGCTCTAGCAACGCCACTGTAAAACTCATCAATCTTTCTTCTAATTCAAAGCTCCGGTGCAGGCTTTACAAACATCCATGCTTACAAGACTCGAACTCGCAGCCTGCGTGTTGTAATGGGAAGTCAGAAGGCCATTGTTTCAGCCTCCACCAACCTCGCGGAATATTTCTCCTAACCATTACACCACACAGACTACACAGTCAATTTAGACTATAGATTTAGTGATTTTAACAAAGAGGTTTTCGAGATTAACATAACTTAAGCTGAGAATTCAAATATAAACATGATTTTCGTTTCAATACTCATTTTATTGTGGTCAATACTAAGTGGGCGACTACACTATCGGTAACAACCTACAAGACATCTTGTTGTTTTAGGTTGAGACCAAAGACCGAAAATAGCAGGGTCATTGACGTACAAGTGGACAGTTTCTCAACCATCATATCCGATAATCATCCTAATTTAAATATAGTTTGAAACAATATAGAATATAATTTTCTCATCTAATCCAAATTATTAGTCTATCCTTCATTCAAATATTCAAGTGAATATTTGAATGAAGGATAGACTAATAATTTGAACACTTTTAGAGAGAATTAAACTTTCAATAAATTTTCTTTTACTATTTCTAGGAAGGTGTAAAAATTCCGTGAAATATTAACGAGCTATATTAGAAATATTACTTACACGGAGAAGGTCTATAACTTCCATTCAAACCATGATAGATTTCCCATGCCAAATTTAATAGAAATGGGTAGTCATCCTGCACACAATACAAGCTGAAAGAAAATCAAATTCAATAATGAAAAATTAGACAAACAAAAAATAAATAAATAAATAAATAAAAATGCCTACGATGTTCATAACATCATTACACGGGGGGGGGGGGGATCTGCTGTTATGTCACTTGCTCTTATGTCAAAATTATCCGAAACTTTATAGGAGGAATTGTTGACTTTTTACCAGCTTCTCTTTCTTACTATAGAAATCCGATACTACATGTGGAAGGTCCGGAAAAAGAAATTGTATGAAACTGAAGATGTGAGATTCCATGAGAATAAGTTTTCAGAATATTTTTTTCCATAAGATGACCTTGCAGCATATTTTTTTCACGCCCAGATAAACGACAAACAAATTATTCTAGAAATAATGGAGCAAAGCAGATTAGATACGTATTACACTGGAATGCAACTGATTATAAACCTATGAAGAGGTGATACAGCCACTATTGTGCAGCTTTTAACACATAAAATTATATAGATTATATCAAAATAGCTAAAATTATGTAAAAATTAAATAAAATAAGCTTAATAGAAAAAAGTGTAAAAGAAAATAAATGTTGATATAAATTAAATGGATCATCTTGTAATTTTTTGTGATATTTGGATTGTAATCTCTGTCTCTCTCTCTCTCTCTCTCTCTCTAAAGAAAACACAACTGATACGCATTTCCACATCTGAATTAATTTACGATGTTCTTCCGAAGCTGTTTCATTGTTGGTTCGGATTGACGGTTTGCCAGGCTTTGACAACAGACAAATTTCCTTATTGTGAGTATTACACTATGCCTTCAGAAAGCGTTACTAAGAAATATGAAAAAAAAAAAAAAAAATCAGCTAACGCCTTTTTATTCTCGTATACGGGAGTAGGTGAGGCCATTTAGCCCTCTCTAACTTTTGGAGACTGAGTGGGCAGTTCAATTGGTACCAATCAGAGATAGATGGCCCAAGGCTATCACTAATTAAGCGGTACACAGTGAAGAGAGACGGCTCAAATGTGCCGCCATCTCGTGGTCCCTAACCCTAACACAATATATTTAATGTCTGAAATAATGTGGGTTCTACGGTCGATTTTCTTGAGTTTACTGGACGAAAAACCCGAGTTTCGGGGAGAAAAAACCCGCTTGCCCGTGCCAGAGATAGACTAACTCGGGAACCGTTCGAAAAAAAGGCTTAGAAAAATTTCCTCTATTTGCCGACTAGACTCGAAACCAAGTCTTCCTTCGTGCGGCCAAGCGCCGTGGTGTGCAAACGCCACATCCACTGAGCTACACAGAAATATGAGCATTATTTAATTCAAATGAGCCGTGACAGGGCAGGATTGATATGACCATTTGTAGTCCGAGCAAGAAAAGTGCAAGATAATAATAATAATAATAATAATAATAATAATAATAATAATAATAATAATAATAATAATAATAATAATAAATTAATTAATGAGAAAAACATAGGAATGAAACTTGAAACCACGAAATTCAGACGAATAGCAACTAAATAATGACTACAATACCAGCAATCCGGGGAAGCGCCACCTAGGATTTGCGTTTGACATGTTAGTGCAGTGCAAATTAAATACTACATTTATATTATTTCATTGTTGTTTTACGGATTTAAAATTCTATTAGATTAAGTTTAATAAGTTTATTTTTAAGATTACAATTAATTTCTAGTAGATTCTATCTGGTTTTGACGATTAAGTTGAATTCCTTTAAAAAAAAAAATGTGAATTCCTACCTAAAATATTTTAACCCTATAGCACATTTTAGTATCATAAGTGGATTAAGAATTTTTAATATTATTTTCTTTTATTTTTATATACTTTTTGTGTTACGTTACAATTTTACAAAGTTCTGTACAGACCAAACATGAAACTTTCTGAGGCCATTTCAAGTTTTCAATGTTAGATTAAGCTTAATATCGGTAAGAAAGTTAACTAAACTGCAATTTCTTGTTGCAGTTTCCACGTGTATTTAAGTTTCAGAAATACGCCGTAGACAGATATTTAAATAAAATAAAGATTGTATTTTATTTAAATTTTTATAAGAAATCAACACCACTTTGACGCCCAAATTAGCGAAAGTACTTTTATATAAGACAGTGTTCAAACCGATTTCAGTGTTGGGCTGGAAATGAAACAGCCGATGACTAGAGACAACACATCAGAGTTCCGAGAAGAGAAAAAAAAAATAGGGGATTGAGCACTAGACTGTTAGCATTTAAGAAACTATGATCATGGTTAATTTAATATTGTATGGCCAATTTAACAGAATGGAAGAGGAAACATAGCAAATCAGGTGTTGGATTCTAAAATGGCAGAAAGAGACCCAGAGGAAGACCAAGATCTAGATGGATTGGTTGAATTAGCAGTAGTGCTTTAGAAGAATGAAATGATTAATCCGACTGTGTTAATAAGCCTGTGAAATAACAGATTAATTTGAAAGAAAAGTTGTTGCGTTGAGATTAGAATGATGCTCACTCCAGTCTCTTTCTTATAAATGTGCTGCTTCTACGAGTACTTTATGCCTATTCTATAGATATTTCATGACCCAAAATGTTCCCTTCCTCTAAACAAGTCACAAGCAGCTGCATGTCAATGTATATTAACTGTTTTGCTTTAAACCTACGAAGAGGATGAGAAAAGTGCCCTCTTTTAACAATAACAGCATCCAGCACCGTTTAGATATTTTTGATGTACCATCCCAAGTGCGAAAACAGTAATCTAACGTTCAGCAGGTTTGAGATTTGTGTAGCGAGTTGTCCAAGTAAGAAATAGTGTCTTAACAGAAGAGAATATCAATGGGGTGACTACCTCCCTCCACATCTGTTCTTCAGGACAAGCTACTTCACACTGTTTCCTGCAAGGTCTATAACTTCCTGCCGTTCCATATAAACATAACATCAGTGGGTTGATTAAAAAAGTAGTCTAGTAGCATTCTTTTAAGGAAGAATAACTGAAAAATTCTTCGATATACATACACATCCTCAACATGAATTATCCACTCTACTATGCAGTAAAGTAAAAAAAAAAGACAAAAAAAAAAGAATAATGTTACAAAGATATTTTGAAAATTTTGGAAGAATAAAATCTATTTTACAAGAGGAAGATTGTGTGCCCCTACCTGTATATTCTTTGGAAGTTTGGGGCTCCACATTCTCCAATACAGTCTCTTAACGTGGACAAAGCTCTAAAAATATGAAAGAGAAAAAGTAAAAAAAAAAAAAAAATCAGTGAGCATTCCATGCAACTTTACGATAATTTCAATTCTTTTTTCTTATTATTATTTATAGGACTCGTTTTCGTAGTGCAACGCCTCTGAGATCCGCCAGAAAAAACTCGTTTCAGATGACCAAGCAATCCTTCTCTCAGCATGACAAAACATCGTATCTGGCCGGCACACATAGTTGTCACAGTGCGTGAAGAACCAACGACCAAGAAGACAGCTTCGCAACGTTCCAAAGGAAGTTTTCATGGCAATCCATTTTCGAGAATGCAACAGAATAAATGGTTACTTGAAACGTGTTTTCTCCGTTTGGTGTCTGTCAGCCCAATCAATATTTAGTTATAAGGTGATAAAAGTTACCCAATGCAGCAATATGAAGATGAAAATACTCACATAATCCATTTGATCGTATCCCGAATTTTGCGGAATTTGTACTCAGGCAACAGAGACTTGGCACACTTTGCGTCTACATCGTAGATTCTATAGACCCTCCGACTGCAATAAAGGAAGTGGGTGCAAAACACATCATCGTAGGCCCCTTCACCGATTTTCTGACACGTAAATTGTCTCCTGAGAAAGAAGAAATTCTCTCTTAGAAGTATAATATGAAAATACTAAAAATTAAAACGAAAATTATGTTAAATATAAAAATAATTTTGAATTGAAAAGATTCAAAAGTTCTATAAATAGATGAACTGCTACATTAAATCAATGGTTCCATACGAGAACAGAACTAATTGGTAGGCTATATATGAAGCAGGCTAAACTGCTTATTGTACCATGAAGCAAAATTTGGATCCCCCTTTGATTTAAACATCGAATCTCTTTACCTGGTAATCAAAACAGAAACATATCACTAGCTGCAGTGTAAAATTCAATTATTATTATTATTATTATTATTATTATTATTATTATTATTATTATTATTATATGGCAACCTCATTCAAAAAAAAACCTCATCCATATTCAACTCACCCTCCTAATCTTTCAAATGTTATATTAAAAATTAATAAATAAAAATCTGATTTTAGTACAGTAAACATTTTGTCTTCAAAATTTTTGAAGAAGAATTACGAAGAATAATATTCACACCATACCATTTTGAAATAAAAATAAATAGAATGTTTCATATTTCCTAAACCCGTTTAGTTTATGACATATGTTAACATGGTTATGCTTTCAATGTGAAAAAAAAAAATTCATATCATCCCCAAGAAAATGTTTTATTGTTTTAAATTTGTTTGGGTTTAAAACGTAGTTATCGATATATCATTCCTCAAATGAGATCTATAGAGAGCTCTACCAATTAGGGGATCAAAATTTAATCTGATCTACCATCGTACACATATGAAGAATGAAGTATGCCATTGCTTAAATACTTAAGTATATATTTAAATATACTTAATACTTAAGTATAAATAGAATACTTAGGTTTATAATTATTTTTTAAATAGTAATATTAATTTATTGATTGCTAAAATATTTACACATACAATAGACATCTTGAGTGACATTGCAACTTATAATTTTACAGAATTCAACTCTAAGTGCTGCATTTTCTACATTGATTTCAACTAAAATTTTTAATAGTATATAATAGTATTTTTTGCCACTATATTATGTATTTACAACGCTTGTTCTTCTAATGTTAACAATGAAGATTATTCAGAATTTTTTGCATAATATTTTTTTGTTTATATAATTTTTTGATTATAAGAATAATTTATTACATTATTTTTTCATGTTAAATAAGAGTATTATATTAATGATATTATCACATAATAATCAGTATCTTCAGTAACTTATTTATTGTTGTATACTTTACTAACTGTTTTATTATATAATCTGCTTCTTTGGTTATAAGGATTAGGTGTGGTTGAGTGAGGCGAGTTAATCTCACCTACTTCGAAGCTTGGGTTAGCTTCTGTGAAGAGAGTGGGATTTAGGCTTCACTATTTATGTTGTTGCTACTGTTTATGTATGGGATGTTGGCATTGGATGCTGGTGATTTGTGATGTGTATATTAACTTTGTTGGTATATTCTCCAGAGTTCGTGTTTTAATGTTCTGTAGTTATCTATGTGTTTTAAATTTCTTGGTAGGTTGTTGAGTTGCATGGGTATTTGATGTAATCTCACAAAAGAACCGTATGAATTGTCGAAGGGTGTAGAGAGGTGTTGTAAGTCGTGTTATACGATATGTGTCTCTGTTATTTCGATAGTAATGTTGAAGTAATTCCTTGTTAATGTCATGTAGTGTTTCAGGTTTTTAATGCTCAGAATTCTGTGTATCGCCATGTGCTTGTCGGATATTGGTTGTTGCGTGTAAGGTGTCCGGATCACTGTTGACACGATTTTCCTGTGTAATGTTTCTAATTTTGTTAGGTGGCTGTTTGATGTGTTTGCTAGCATTCTATTTTACAAGAGACTGTTATTCCGTATCTGAGTAGGGATTCGCCAGATACGTTTATGTGTTGTATTATGTGCTGTATAGATAATATAAATAAAAATAAATCCGCTCATGTCTTTTTTCCCAAAGTTATTCGGTGAAACATTTTTAGTCCTAATGTTTTAAAAATCATTTGTCATCGGGTTTTCACCCTTCTCCATCGCGGCCTAGTGTTGAGACAAAAGGCGACTCTAGAATATGGAAGACAACTACTGCTGCCATCTTGGGTTCCTAATTCTAACATTATGAATGATTTAAGGCTTATCGGTAGGCCAATTACTGGGATTCTGTTGTTCAATTTATCTCTAGCATACATAGCTAAATGACCTCCAAGCTAG
Organism: Typopeltis vanoorti; assembly: GCF_054136105.1. Lineage (NCBI taxonomy): Eukaryota > Metazoa > Arthropoda > Arachnida > Uropygi > Thelyphonidae > Typopeltis > Typopeltis vanoorti. The sequence continues at coordinate 84,492,609 of NC_143566.1, forward strand.
CTAAGAAACAGTTGGCTACTTCTTCTTTAGGTTTTCCAAGAAGTATACTGACAACTTTTCGCTATACCCTTGCTCGTTTTCTACAAGGATCGGATATTGCTTCTCGAGTATTTAGTTGCTTGTTGTTGTTGTTATGATCCATCGAGTCGTTTCCGACTCCTGGCGACTCCACGAACATACACTCTCCATTCCGATCTGTCCCTGACCATGTCTTTCAGAACCTTCAAGCGCACTCCAGTTGCTTCTTTAACTCCATCCACCCATCTAATTTTTTGTCTTCCTCTTCTCCTGCTTCCATCAACTTTAGCAAGCATCATCATCTTTTAGTTGCTTACTTTTGTTATTTCTTTCCCTGCTTCCCAAATATCCATAATGTTTTATTTAGAATACTTCAGAAAGCAGAAAATTTAGAATATAATTTTTTTATATAATTGAGCCATTCTCTTCACTGTGTGTCGCTTAATTAGTGATAGCCTTGGGCCAGCTATCTCTGATTGGGTACCAGTGGAGATTGAACTGCCCACTCAGTCTCCGAAAGTTAGATAAGGCTAAACGGCCTCGCCTACTCCCTATAAGGGAATAAAAAGGCGTTAGCGGGTTTTTTTAATTTACAATATTTTATAGAACTGTTTAGAATAATGGTTCTGAATCATATCAGCAAGCTGTGTATGATGGAACAGCATCTCAAAACAAATGAGTTGCCTCAGGGTCTGTTCTTGGAGCCCATGCTATTTAACTTGTTACCATGTGGACTGACTGGGGATCTTCAGCTATTTGCTGATGATGCAAAGTTGGGGAGAATTATAAGTAACACTGCTAATATTGATTTCCTTCAGGAAGATTTTAATACACTTTGACTTGGACAAAACAGTGGGTCTGTAGTTTTAGCATTAAAAAGTGCAATGTGATGCATTTTGGAGCATAGAAATATAAGGCAGTGTACTATATTGACGGTGCTGCAGGAAGTGGATGAGATTAGAGATTTGGGAGTGATGATTACCAGTAAACTGAAGCTTACAGGGCATATTTCAGGTGTTGCAAAGACTGGACATCTTAGTGCCGCTACGATGTGCGGTACTATGATGGTTTTTAATAAGACAATATCAGGACTTTGGAATGCTGGTTATGGAGAGAGTTGATGAAATGTGGATTGCAGAGTTTAATGGATAGGAAGAAAAGTGGTGATATGATAGGGATGTTTAAATTGGTTAGAGGATTTTATTGGATTAATCCAGAAATTCAGAGGGGATTATAAAAAGAGTAGAAGGCGAGAGGGGAAGAACCAGAGGCCATCCCTGAAGGTTTTTTAAGGGTGTAGTGAAGAAGGGTGTGAGGAGTAGATTTTTTACATCGAGAATTGTCAGTGAATGGAACGCATTACCAGAATAAATTTTTTATGTAGAGATTTTAAGATAATATGATAAAATAGGTTGGTCGATTGGTAGAGCCTCTGCTACTAATGGCTCACGCAAAAAGGTAAGCAAGTTTGAGCGCGGTTAGTAGTTGGAAAAGGATCAATCGTTCGATGCTGTTGGCACACTCTCCCACGATGAGTCTTTGGACTCCCTGGAGGTGTCACATAATAATAATTTTTTTTAAACATTTCATTATGTCTCAGTATAAATTACATACAATAATAATATTTACAATATTTACAATAAGGATTATACAGAATTTTTGAATTTAGAATATACATAATTATAATAATAATAATAATAATAATTTATTTATTTTATTTATTTATTTATTATTATTATTTTTTTTATGTCTCAGATGAATTGCATACATAGTTGCTGTAGTAATTATATATATATAATATTTATAATGCATTACAATTGTGAATAACAGATACTTGCAAGTTAATAATTTTCTTCCTCGAAGCTTAGCAGAGCTTATCTGAGGAAGATAATAGATGATAGAGGGTGGTGGTTTCATGGTTATGTTCCCATACTGGTCACAAGCCAGGTGTTGATTTTACTGTTTGTTGGTACGTGCTTGGAAGACTCTAACTGCTATTATAGTTTAACTTTTTTTTTCTTTTTTTTTGTGCAAATAGGGTTGGATTTAGACATGGTATGTTTGTTACTTTGTGTTCTTGTAGTGATAGTTTTTGAGAGGGGGGGGGGTTTGTCAGAGGTTTGTGTGTGTGTGCATGTGTGGTGGGGAGAGAGAAACAGGAATTGCTCTAATTTTCATTCTCGCTATAATATTTATATAGTGCCTGTTTCAGCTCTCTGTATGTTCCTAGGTTTCTGTTGTCGAATGGCAGTTTGTTTATCATGTCAGGTACGTAGAAGTTTCGGGTGGCTTTGCTGTTGTGATTGTTGTACTTATATGTTATGTAGTTTGTTGACTGTGGTCTTGTTATTTGATATGTTGTTCCGGTTACTCTATATGTTGGGCTGTAGTAGTGTTTTAACATGACTGTGTAGTGGCATAAGTGTTTCACCTTAAATATTTTGTGTTTTGTCCATGCTTCCTGCATAAGAGTGGGTTGTTCCCAGAATATCAGTTTTATCATTTTATCTTGCAACCATTGTAGCCTGTTAAGTCTGTAGTCTGCGCAGAATGCATATGATGTGATTGCATATCTTAAAATGTTTTCACATAATGCTTTATAGATTAGTATTTTTATGTGGGTTGGGGCAATGTCTTTTAATCTGTATAGTTTGTTTGCTATTATCCTAAGCTTGGTATGTAGGTAGTTTGTATGGCTATTCCAACTTTGATCAGCATCGAAGTGAAGTCCAAGATAGCGTGTTGTTTTCACCTGTGTGATGATTGTGATTTTAGGTTCTGCACTTTGTGTATAGGAGGATGAATGTTTGATAGTGAGATATTTAGTTTCTATGGGCAGGGTTTGGGGGTTTTTGAATATCATTAGCTTTGTTTTTCCAGGGTTTATATATATGCCGTTTTCGGTTAACCAGTTAGTGATTTGATTGATGTCGTGTTGCATATTTTTATAAGCGATATTTGCATTGTTGTGAATGGATACTATGGCCGTGTCGTCTGCATACTGGAAGATTTTACTTTTTAGGGGGAGTTGGCTTATGTCGTGTGTGTATATGTTAAATAGAATGGGAGATAGGACAGCTCCTTGCGGTACTCCACAGGTTACATGTACCTCTTTGCTGTATGCTGATCCTATACGTGTGATGTGCTTTCTGTTTTTCGTGTATGCTTTAAACCACTGGAGTAGACGACCTCCAATTCCGATATGGGTAAGTTTCGTTAACAAGGTTTTATGTGTTAGTGTGTCAAATGCTTTTGTTAGGTCAATGAATACCACTAATGTTACTCTGTTTTTATCCAATGCAGCGTTTACTAGATCTGTGAAATCTTCCAGGAGTGTTGCTGTTCCTTTATTTTTTTGAAAGCCATATTGTGTTTTGGGTATGATTTGAAATTTTTCAACGTATGTGGAGAGTTTCTGATGTACAATGCGCTCCATGATTTGGTTCATTACAGGCAGCGTGGCGATAGGTCTGTAATTACTTATTATGTTTCTTTTTCCCTGTTTGTGATTAATGCAGTCTTCAGTGTTTCAGGTATGTGTCCCGTTTCGAAGATTTTATTTAACAGTTTTTGTATAACTGGAAGTAGGTCGGTTGAGTGTTTCTTGATGTCTTTTGGTCTGATTCTGTCTATCCCCGGTCCTTTGTTAGCATTGATTTGTTGAATTGCCAGTGATAGTTCTTCTTTTGTTACTGTGGGGAACCACATCGACTGGGTTGCTCGTGGACCTAGTGGAGAATGTTCGTTTGTGTGAGGAAAGGTTGTTTCTTGTAGCTTTTGGACAGAGTTCACGAAGTGCTGATTAAAGTTGTTTGTCAACTGTTTGAGAGATTTGGGATCGCAGGCAAAGCTGTGTTTTATTGTTTCTGAGGCAGTGGTTCTGTGTATATTGTCCAGCATTTCATTAATCACGTGCCAGGTTTCCTTTATATCATTCTGAGCTGTTGTTAATTTGTTGCTGCAATAGTTTCTTTTTGCCGTTCTAATCTGGGTTGTTAGGAGATTCCGTTTTCTTTTGTATTCAGCTTTTAAAGCGATATTGTTCGGGCGACTTCTTAAGTTGTTTCCATAGGGCATCTTTTCTTTGTATGTCTGTTAGTATGTTGTCTGTTATCCATGGATTTTGTTTCGTTTGGGGGCGTATTTTTATTTTTGTTAATGCTTTGTTGTATATTTTGTTAAATGCAAGTTTAAGATTATTATATACAGCTTCAGCAGAGTCTAAAGATGCTATCTGCATCCAGTCTGTTTTTCTGATTTCATCGTTCACTATTGCTTCGTTTACAATGCTATGATACTGTTTTGTAGTCTCAGTGATTTTTATGGGTTCTGGTTCAGTGTGTAACTGCAATGCTGTGAAATAATGGTCTGCCAGTTTGCATGTTATGACGGCTGCTGTGTGGCTGTTTGGGGGGCCCTTATATTTATATGATCAATGCAGGTTGAGGTTGTTGTGTTTCCGACTATCTCTTCTCGTGTATATAATAATAATAATAATAATAATAATAATAATAATAATAATAATAATATGTTGTTGTTGTTGTTGTTATTGTTGTTGTTGTTGTCATTGGAATGAACCTCCAACGATGAGTCTGCCGACTCCATGGAGGGTGTACCACTAATAATAATAATAATAATAATTTGTGAACAGATTCTCTAGTTTAGGAGCGCAAGCGTCTTGCAGAGAACGATCCTAGCACCCTTGTAAAATTTAGTATTACTTTTCTATGAATATTTGTTTCATTATTTGTCTAAGCCACTGGTTCTTAATCTTTTTTTTTTTTTTTGCCTGGCGCCCCTTTCAACTATTTGTATATCCTGGTGCCCCCTGCTCATTTTTGCACTAGGGTTAATGACTCAATAAGATAATTATAATATATTATTAGGCAAACCTCAATTATCATCAACATATTTGAACTGATAGTTAATTAAAAATTAGCGACTTTCATACAAATGAATTTTTACTCAAAAAAGATGTAAACTTACTCTATTTAATAAGCCAATCATTAATGGCTATCCTGAGCCTGATGAGATCCTGCTAATATTTCAATATCAGGTTCAATGTTCGACAAACGAAGTCTCAAGTATTCTTTTGTATATATTAAATTTGTTATATCAAGTTGATTATTATATTAGAAGTATTATAACGCTTACCGCTCCCCCTAACCGCTTACATTCCCTTCAGCTTTCAGAACTCTCCAAGAGGGGGGGGGAGCTACTGCCAAGGTTAAGAATCACTGGACTAAGCTAAACCATTTCTGGGAAAGGTGATTCTCATGGACTTTGAGTTTGAAACAACAGGAGAATGTCTTCTGCCCATTAAGGGGTGGGTGCGAAAGTTCTTAGTTTAACAGGATACATGATGCTAGTAAAGAATGTATTAGAGTCGTAGCGAGAGTATCCTGAGCAACATGTATAGATTCCTTCATATTACCATTCTAGTCATTGTTACATAATAATAATAATAATAATAATAATAATAATAATAATAATAATAATAATAATAATAATAATAATAATAATAATAATCTTTATGACTTGACAATTTCTGTATTAAATCACAAATATATTTTTCAAAAAAAAAAAAAAAAAAAAAATTGGAAATTTCAAAATTAATAAGAATTCGGTGTCAAAATTAAGCCGGCACAAAACCAGGAAAATCAAATGTATATGTAGTTTGATCATGTTTAGAGAAAAATAATCAATTTACTACAGTTACACTTTGCTGCGTATGGTGTTATGAAATGTTATGCCATTTTAAAATAAAATATTTCTTTTAATTATTTTCAAAAGTGAAAATATTTAACGGTTTATTTGCCCTAATATTTTTATATAAGTTATTTTTCTTTCGAAATACGGATTTCAGAATATAATGTTTCGAAAAATATGCCTAATTACGAGAGTGTCAGTGTTTACTAACTTCTATGGCGATATCAACAGACATCGGTGTGTAACTGTTTCACAGTAATACGCGAGAAACGGTGTATGTACGAAAAACAATTTGTTTGGAAATATACTGTATAATTTAGCGAGCAAACAATATAATAAATAATCATAATTCAATAACTTAATAAATTCCAATATCTACTTATTTGGATACATCATAAACAAATATCGTGCAGAAATTTGTGCTATTATACAAACTTACATATAAAAGAAGTGAACGTAAGTATGCATACCATATTGGAATTGCCTGGTGGAACTTGACGAACTCACTGCATGTGGCAAAATGGAATATTTCTTCAAGTGATCCTCTGGAAACTGAGATTGCTTCGGGTTGAACTTTTTGAGTCTGAAATATTAAAGAATATCCGAACAATTAAAAAAAAAGTTCACTTCACATATTAGATAATAAAATAAAATTATATTAACAGTCAAAATTTTAATATATTTATCTCTAAGATTTTAATTTTATATTTAATTATTTTTAAAGTTTTTATAAAAAATACAGCATTGTACATCATTAATTTTATTCAAAAAGGATCTTGTAAGTGTTAAAATTTTCTCGCCATTTCTTGATGCAGAATTGTTATTCTCTATTGAGTATCAGGGTTTGTGTCTTGTTAATGTATAAAGCTAACTAAAAATTAGTTAGCTCATGGGAAGACTTTCGGTTGAATATAGGAGATAAATATCAGAAAGGTGGCAAAATGTTTTGGAAGCTATTGAAAAAGCTTACAATTGGAAAGAGTAAATCCGAGAGGATAAATGTGACAAGAAAAGACAAGATGTCTGGAGTAATTAATTACTCTTTGAAAGATTATTAAATTAAACAAGCATATACAAAGCAGTAATAGAAAATATTTAAAAAGCAGTAAGCTGCATATGTAGCAATACTTAAGGTAGAAAAATCCATCAGACATCTGAAATGTGGAATGGCATTTGGAGTAGATAATACTCAACCAGAAATACTCAGAAATGGAAGTATAAAAGTTATCCAGTGGCTGCATTACATCATTCAGAAGGAAGGCGTAGTCTGTTGGAATCAGGATAAAATTTTTACTTTAAGAGATGCAGATGAGAAATCATGAGAATATAATAAAGATCTGTATTTAAATTTCGTAGATGTCGAAAAGGCATATGACCAGATGCCAAAAAAAAAAATGCTTTTCAGTTATTTAGGCTTTGTGTGTGGGATGGACACGCAAATGTAATACTATGCTACCACACTGACAATGCTGTCCTGACAATCCTGTCTAGAGTAAGTGATAGCTTCTATCACCTACTCTACTATCACGTCCAGTCAGAGATTCTCAGAAGACTAGACTTTTCTACCGATCGGTCCATGTTGAACCTATTCGCATTCAGGTAATCGTACTCCACTGTAAATTCTCCTATTTTTGCCTACAATTAACAAAAGTCACAATCTGGCAAGTATGGTCTTCTGAGTAACGAACAATTATACATTATGGATCAGTGAAAAGAAGTACACCAAAACGTGGAAACAACTGACCAGGAAAACTAAATGTTATATTTAACGTGTGTGCTTTCTGGCCAGTAAACCTGTTTTGTGGGATAAAAATTCCTAATTTCCTAAAGGGAAAAAACACCCCATGTCCATCTTCGACATAAATGTCCTCATAATTTTCTAGAATTTTACACGGGATTAAACCTGGGTTTTAGTGAAGGACGCGTGTCGCGTTGTTCTCAAGATTACACTAAGAAGTCTGTGTTCTCAGATGAAATCCTCGTTATGTTGATACGAATAAGTTAAAAGCAAACGAACGATTTCTTTCTTTCCTTCTTTTCTTTTAAGACTAGATGAAGTGATTGTCAATTCTTCTCACGTTTTTCGAATTTATGGTTTCAGTTCATCCTCTCATCAGACACTATTTTATTGAGGCAACTGGAGTATTTTAATTAATCATATTAGAGAGAAGAATACACTGATCTTTGTGCGATTTCTAAGAGTATTCCTTCTAGGGTGGAGGGAGGGAGGAGTTAGAAAGCAATACTGCCTGAAATCAGTACTTGTCATTTCAATATATATTTTTCTGGAGCATACTATACATACTTACATCAGCGACCTGTTGCTTTCTACTCTTTACGAAATACTCCACAAGAACTGCAAAACATTTGAGCCAGAGATCGCAGAGGGTGTACATGCCTAGTATGATCATACTAAATGGGAAAGAAAATGCGTTACTGATAGCTTTGAGATAGCAGCTGACAGTGGCTGTCTGAAAAAGGAAACATCTAAGGCAGCATGTTCTCCTTGATTCAATGTGTTTCCATCCTTGTCCTTTAACTTTCCGATACCACGACTGGATTTTTCTGGCGGCAGAGTATTTTCTGGCTAACTTCACTAGAAGAAGAATGTGAGAAATTAGAGAGAATGAATTTAAGTACGAGATAAGCAGACTAATAAATCTACTAACTCATTTTATTTCCAACAGAGAGTAGGCGTTTATCCCTAAACTAACTTTGGAACTCTGCAGGAAATCATCCTTTCTCCTCATTCATCACAGATTAATCCGTTACCAATGATTACAGAAGCATACTAAACATTTAACAGTTTTTTTGTTTTTTTCGAAGAAACTAAACCATGTATAAATGAACTTTGAGTTATCTTCTTTAAAGTACCATTTTGTGTGATATCATTTCACCTATAAACCCCTTTTATCTTACTAAAATGAGGAAGGATTCTTAGACATTTGCATAGATGTCTATTACAACCTGATAGAAAAATTCCGAAGATTTTACACTCCTTTTCTTGCTTTTCCAACGAAAATAAAAGAAATGTCTGATATAACAGAGTTTAGTCAGATTAAAAGGGTTGAAATTACAAAATTAGAGAAATTGAACATTACAGTGACATGGACTGCATATCACTGAGCTATCAGTGATATGCAGTCTTACTGAACACAAACGTAGGATGAACTTGTCCTGTTATTCCAGCGAATTAAGGGCAGTTATTCTTTCACTTGAACAACAGTTGAGGTTCATATTGCATGATATTGTGAATATTTAATCAGATCACGCAAAACGTAAACCTAAATCATCTTATCTGTTTGTATATGCTTACCCGAGAAAATTAACTCCTGCATATTTTGCATAGTGAGAATTTTCTGCATGAGTTTCCATTGATAATAATTGAGATCAGTTGCATAACATAAAATATCTCTCTTTATACGTGATTCGATCGCTGTGTGTTGCTTTCTGTTATCCTGAGTTCGAATTCGCCCAAGGATAGGAGGAAATTTCCTTGTCTTTTCTCCATTCTCTGATTGAATTCAGAAGCATAGGTTGCCTACACAATACAACTACCGGTTATGATACACTTCTTTCATAACCGTAACTATATAAGAATTATTACATATCATGCCAACGTCATTCTAACTTTGTCTTGATCACGTGACTCTAAAACCACTCTTAAAAAACAGACGTCTCTTCTCTTGTTCACTTTTGGTTCTCATGAAGCATAACTACAAGTATGTTCATGATAGAATAACGGATGATCCAATCTTCAATAGATGACATATATAGACTAACGTCCCACAATGGCTGATATGTTTGCAAATTGCCTGTGTTCTCCTGTCAGGCTGCATGTTATGCCGTACGAAACACTAACTCATCTTCACTTGAAAAGTCCTTTTAACGTCCTCGAGTCATTGATGCCATTAGATTTCAGCTACATCCAACCGAAAGAATGAATGCTGTGATATACTCACTACCGCAAGCGATGTCGCTTAATGAAATGTTTATTTTTAACTTCACGTGAAACTCTCGTATTATATTTGAATCTTTGCCTCTCCAGCGAATGTTTTCGAATTCATTTTTAAGTTGAGAATGAATTCTGATGAAATACAAATACAGGAAACTGTATCTATTGGTCAGAGACGAATGGGATGAATAAATAGTACGAATGTTAGTAAGGTAGAAAATAATTGCTGATTGAGTTTTAACCGGTTTCGAAGAAAGCTGAGATATTATCATATCATGTCAGTAAAGTAGGTATTTTTGTAAAAACAAAGAAGAATCCGACATTTAGAAGCATCATTAATCAATCTTATTCCAGTTTGGTGAATGTGGTCTGATAGCATAGCTGATGTTCACAAGACATCTGACGTGACGATCTGATTGAGATCAAAAGTAAAATCAGGATTGGGGGGGGGGATGAAAAGAGGCTATAATTCGGAATTCGGTTTAATTTTTATACTCAAGTTTTACAAATAAATAATGAAACTTTACTTAACTGTGAATTCTTGGCGAGAAATGAAACAAGAGATTATGTGGTCCTTAAGGAGTTAATTTTTGAGTTGTTGTTTGTTCAGTGTGATTTCTGAAATGAGAAACAAGTTCTGTAGGGTACTGTTATTATAGACTACCTTTACGTGAACAGCAACAAAGTGTGTTTCTTTAAATATTTTTGAAGAGCTTCTTCAAAGGGATATACTCGATATTATTATCATTATTACTTAACTCCTCCAAGGAGTCCAAGGACTCATTGGGGGGGACACTCTACTCCACGCATATAACCACCTCCCTACTACTACTACTACTACTACTTAATTCTCCTATTACACACAACTAACACTAACGCCATCTACTGCCCATCATCATCACCAACAGTTTTTTTTTTTTTTTTGTCTGTAAATTGCGTGTGTTCTGAAGGCCAATTTGCCTGTGCGGTGGATGAACCCAGTTTCCGGGAGGGAAAAAACCCTTCTATCTTCGTATGAGATCGGTTAACTCACCTTCGAATGAAAAAGCCTATATAACGATTAATCTCGCAACGACGAAAATTGAACTAATGTCTTTTCCCATCGAAGGACGCAAAATATCGTTGGAGCCACTCAAGATCTTAAGTTGCAAGCAGGATTCTAGATAGCCATTGAATTTGCTTTTAACCATTATTATTAAACTCTCTGATTCAGAGAGCTAATTTTGTTTTTAAGTGGCTTACTATATCAATCGTTATGCTACTGCTGGCAACAGCTTTAAGTTTATTTACTCATGTTGTTTATTGCAATGTGCAGAAAGTCTGTTAATTTGCTAATTTTTTTATCAAATTTCTTTTACTTCTTTATAAAATAAAATCGCTCATTTTAATATGGAAAATTTCAATGTTTCCAACAAACAGAATATATTCATTTAATCGGATTATTTTTCAGTTTGTAAAGAATATTCATAAATTTGAAAAAGTTTTTTTTATTTTATTTTGTATTTTTTATTAAAATATTTATTTTTTATAATTTTTTTATATTTTATTTATAAAAAAAATCAGCTAACGCCTATTTGTTCCCTTTAGGGAGTAGGCGTGGCCGTTTATCCTATGTAACTTTTGGAGACTGAGTGGGCAGGTCAATCTCCACTGGTAGCCAATCAGAGAGATAGCTGGCCCAAGGCTATCACTGATTCATCGGTACGCAGTGAAGAAGGCGGCAAGCTAGTGCCGCCATCTCGTGGTTCTTAACCCTAACACAATATTTTTAATGTCTGAAAATGGTGTGGTCAACGGTCGATTTGCTTGAGTTTACGAGACGAGAAACCCGAGTTTCCAGGAGAAAAAACCCGCTAGCCCGTGCCAGAGATCGACTAACTCTGGAACCGGTCGAAAAAAGGCTTAGAAAAATTTCCTCTAGTCGGCGACTAGATTTGAACCATCAAATCCTTTCTTCGTGCGGTCAAGCGCCGTAGAGTGCAAACGCCACTTCATTTTATTTATATTATTTTTTTTTATTTATACAATTTTTTTTGTTCATTAGAACATGATACGAACTTCGATTATCGTTGTTTTCTTTACGTTACATTCGAACATAAATAAAAACATATCTCTTTATTCGGGAATTTTGAACTTACGTAAACCCAAGTCATGGAACGCATCGTGCATTGCAAACTCTCCACATACGTTGAAAATTTTCAAATCATACCCAAAACACAATATGGCTCTCAGAAAAATAAAGGAACAGCAACACTCCTGAAGATTTCACAGACCTAATAAACGCTGCATTGGATAAAAACAGAATAACATTAGTCGTATTCTTTGACCTAACAAAAGCATTTGACACACAAAAACTTGTTAACGAAATTAGCAAGAAATTAACGCATGTCGGAATCGGAGGTTGTCTACTCCAGTGGTTTAAAGCATACATGAAAAACAGGAAGCACATCACACGTATAGGATCAGCATACAGCAAAGAGGTACCGGAAACCTGCGGAGTACTGCAAGGAGCTGTTCTATCTCCCATCCTATTTAACATATATATATACACACACACACACGACATAAGCCATCTTCCCTTAAAAAGTAAAATCTTCCAGTACGCAGACGACACGGCCATAGTATCCATTCACAACAACAACGCAAATATCGCTTATACAAATATGCAACACGACATCAATCAAATCACTAACTGGTTAACCGAAAACGCATATATATAAACCCTGGGAAAACAAGGCTAATGATATTCAAAACCCCCTAACCATGCCCATAGAAACTAAATATCTCACTATCTGACATTCACCCTCTTATACACAAAGCGCTGAACCTAAAACCACAACCATCGCACAGGTTAAAACAACACGCTATCTCGGACTTCACTTTGATGCCGATTAAAGTTGAAATAGCCATAGAAACTACCTACACACCAAGCTTATGATAATAGCAAGCAAACTATACCGATTAAAAGACATTGCCCCAACCCACATAAAAATACTAATCTATAAAGCATTATGTGAAAACATTTTAAGATATGCAATCACATCATACGCATTCTGCGCATACTACAGACTTAACAGGTTACAATGGTTGCAAGATAAAACGGTAAAACTGATATTCTGGGAACAACCCACACTTATGCAGGCAGCACGGACAGAACACAAAATATTTAAGGTGAAACACTTATGCCACTACACAGTCATGTTAAAACATTACTACAGCCCAACCTATAGAGCAGTGTTCCTCAACGTTTTTTGGATCATGCCCCACCTCAACGTCTCAAAGATTTTGATGCCCCCCCTCTAGCATAATAGTCAGTCAAGTTCTGAAGAAATATAATATAAATATGTACATGTACATTTTCTAATTGCCCCAAAAATATTCAAATTGCCCCACGTGTGGCGTACGCCCCACATTGAGAAACACTGCTATAGGGTAACCAGAACAACATATCAGATAACAAGACCACAGTCAACAAACTACATAACATATAAGTACAACAATCACAACGGCAAAGCCATCCGACACACACACACACACACACACACACACACACACACACACACACAAAACCTATGACAACCCCTCTCAAATAACACCACTACAAGGCAAACAAACACATCATGTCCAAATCCAACCCTACTTGCAAAAAAAAAAGTTAAACTGTGTAATTGCATTTGAAGCCCTCCAAGCACATACCAACAAACAGTAAAATCGGTTTGCGACCAGTATAGAAACATAACCACGAAACCACCGCAATCTATTATCTTCCTCAGATAAGCTCTGAGGAAGATAATAATAAGAATAACTAAAGCTTCGAGGAAGAAATCAGGAATGCCTCCCAAATTATTATTATTATATTAGTTATTCACTCAAAAAAATAATCATCACTGTTAACATTAGAACATGCGTTGTAAATGCGCAGAGTGTTATTAAAATTATTAACTGAAATCCAATGTAAAAAAAAATTGTAAAATTATACTCAAGATAACTATTGTGTGTGTGTATATATATATATATATATATATATATATATATATATATATATATATATATATATATATATATATATATATATATATATATATATATAAAGTTATATAAAATATATAAAAAAATTATTATTAATATTGTACGCCCACAGATGCGAAACCCTTAGACACTTCTGCACATGTCAGATAAAGGAGAATCCATTCCGATAATAGGATAATCAATCCGTCTTGTGGGATGAGTTGTTTATTATTCCAAGTTGGAATATTAACTTTTCTTTTATGAACATTGTAGTTTTTAAAGTGGTAACTATTCTGCTTGTATAACAGTTGGAAAATTTTACGTATAAAGCAAGTGATTTCGCGTGTTGGTGATCAAATCATACATCGTTTATATTTTTCTCCCCTTCAGCATAAATTGACTATTCTTGGCAAACTGCCAGACCCTGTCCTATGAAGTGAGGCTCTAAATAGAAGGTACGCCAACTTGCCGCCATATTGGATCGAGAGTCGCCCACAGTCACATTCGTTCGAGCTCTTGATTTTCTTGATTTATAGCGAAATGGGGGGGGGGGGGGTTCTGCTCCAAATTGTACAAACAGGCATTCTGAAGGATTCGGTGTCTATCGATTTCCAAGATAGCAGGGCAATATGGCTACAGAATTGTCGTCTGCTGCATGAATAAAAGCCAACAGATTGTTCTAGACTTTGTGAAGTGAGTATTGAATTGAGCATATAACGAGAATTATAAACCAAGTGATAAAATGAAATAGTTTAATAATTATCCAATCGATTAAATAATTCTAAAGAAAAAAAAAAATCAACAGTTCGAACAAATGCGACTGCGGGCGACTCTGGATCCAAGATGGCGCGTGTAAGCGTACTTTCTATTTAGAGCCTTACTAATGAACTGTGTGCGTACAATACGTGACGCAGGATTCTAAGAACTCATCGTCCTGTATCAACTACAGTTTTTGATTGTATATATGAAGCTAAACTTCACGCATACCCTCATTTAAATCGTTTGCATATTGTTATAAATGATCTCATTTAAATAATTTCTTTATTGATACAAATGGTACGATATATCGTGCGCATGGAAGCTTTTCGTTTAATTTCGCACGCACGCACGCACACACACACACACACGGTTTTCATTCTATTAAAAATGAAAGGCGAAACAAAAATTCTGAAATCTAATTATTGCTTATATATTTATAAAACATCACTTCATTAAAAAAAAAGCCTTCTTACAAAATTAGTACCGCATAAATATTGCAGTTTCTTATCTATTTACGCCCATTTATGTGATCATGAACTATGTAACTGGCATTCAACAAATTCTAGTTTTTAATTTAATTAAATTTTGAGATTATTTATGGCTATGACTTACCTGTGGCTAGTATATCCAAATGTTTCTTTTGACTTTTGGGGCAATACCATTTCCCAATGGTATTCGATGGTTTCCGGTTGTATGCCATCTGCAAACACTCAATTCGACACTTCATCAAATGATAACGATACCATGCTTGGATTTTTTTAGCTGCGGCTATACGAAGTTGCTTATTCCCTTAAAGAGAAAAATAGAGAGAGAGAGAGAGAGAGAGAGAGAGAGAGAGAGAGAGAGAGAAGCATAAAAAAGTGAACCAAAGTATTTTCAATGTATTTGCAAGTAGTGATTCTGGATGCGAGTAAGGAATACTTACTTATAACTCGCTCGAAAAATCCATCAACAAGTCTGTAAAGCCAAAGGAAGAGTTCAATGACAATAATTAATAAATGGCAAAACCACAAAAACGCAGACAATCCCACGAATACAGTAAGTACCGACACCATTTTGATCGAAACTTTGTTAATTTTCTGTTAGAAATCAGATGGAAGTTGTTTTAAATGAAATAAAACATGATTTAGTCCTGTCTTGATGTGGAAGACTCGAGGACCTTCTATAATCTACAAATTTTATTATGAATCAATGCAAACAGTGAAAAACAAAACAATTGTTTTAAGCAGGCAATTTCATCTCTCACTTTTCAAAAAGCAGGCAACAATCAATTCAAAACAGCGCCTTTAATTCTTGATAAAAACATAGTTTCATTGTCGAAATTATCATAGCCAAAATGTCCAATATCTATAAGAGATTATATTTCTCGATTATATTAAATAAATAGTTGATTGATTTACTAATATAAACACTAATATAATTGATACCCATTAATATTAAGATGCCTTTATGTCCTGATAATGAATTATAATTAATTTCATTTTGTCCCTGGATATCCCATATTTCCCCTATCGGCGGCATTTGGAAATTTAAATTTTTTTTCTCTACCGAATCCTACTTCATATTTCTTGATTCGTCTCCCTAAAAATTTGGTGACATTCTGGCTGTTAGATCGAGTAACATAAGGCCTCTGAATAGAGGCTCTGAATTATGGCCACCCTGCATAAACAGAAAATTATAGGAGGACAGTCTAATTCATAATTTTGTTCTTAGAAAAAAATTCCTGAAGCAAAAAACCCTCCGCATCGAAGAATAGCCAACGATCTGACAATATTTCTGTCAAATCGTAGTGTTATAGTGGTCATCGTGGTGGAGCATACGTAACGTTCATATCTGTAGAGAAAAAAAAAATTTAATTTCCAAATGCCGCCAATAGGAGGACTATGAGATATCCAGGAACAAAATGAAATTAATTATAATTCATTATCAGGACATAAAGTCATCTTAATATTAATGAGTATCAATTATATTAGTGTTTATATTAGTAAATCAATCAATCAACTATTTATTTCACCTTCAACTATATGGCATAGTTGAAGGCGAAAAAAATAAAAAACTTTTATAAAGACTTTGCAACTGGAACATTAACTCCTATGGAGATAACACAGTTTTTCTCCCCGAAAAGTATGTTTTTCGGATACAAACTAGCCAAAAAAATATACTCAATTGACAGACAAAGCACATAATTTCTATCTTTTAGACAGGATGAATCACTCGCATGTTAGGTCTTTCGCATTTATGGGGCTTTTATGAAGTCAAGTTACTTTGCCGTGACAGGTCATTGAGAAGTAACACGTTACGGAAAATTCAAAATATGCACTTCATGGTTTCTACTTTGACACTATTAGTGGGTTCCAAACATAACATTTCCATCCTTAGCATTTTTTGATTAGCGCTCGTTTAAAGTAATCAAGATCTTGATATTAATTAGTAAATTAAATTTAAGTTTCAAGATGATAAACGGTTTTCATTTGGATCAAATGATCCAAATGAAATCATTTCTCTAAATCAGGGGTCGGCAATCGTTAAACATAAAAGGTTGACCATACTTACATGACATGTTGAATTATTTAAATAATACATTTTATAATATGAATAATAAATTAAAAATAATTTTATACCTATAGTTCGTGATGTGGTCGTGCAACTTGGCGCGAGTCAACCATGTGACTCATCATGAGTGGGGATAACAAATGCGACGTCATCCTACGACAACCGAGATTTTGTCGCACTTTTGCAGTCGTTCCTTGGTCCGTCTTTTAATATAATTCAATAACATCAACTATTATTTTCAGATATATAGTTGTTAAAAATAATTTCAAAAATACGTTCAAGAAAATGTAAAATTACAGATGAAGAAAGAAGGTTTAATGGTGCTGTTATGAAAACATAAGTGTTGATGTTATGAAAGAATATAATATCGGACGTCATTACGAGAATCAATGAAAGCCAATAGAAGGATTTGAACTGTGAACTTTGAAAAAATCAAATTCATAAATTACAAGTTTCTTTGACTGCTCAGCGAAACATATTTAAGATGCAAAGTATTCATAATGAATCCATTGTTCGTGCTATACTTGCGACCCAATTATTAAAAATAAAAGTTAAATGTGGCCCATGTGTCTGAAAAGTTTGCCGAACCTTACTCTAAATGATCAACATTTAAAGAAATAATAAGAAATCATACGTAACTAATGGTAACAGTTACATTGTGTACAGTATAACATAAAAAAATCTCTGATTTCAGTTTTCACATTTCATTTCTGTAGATTTTGTGTTGTATCCACTAGAAGAAAATGCGATGATGAATGTACCTGTTTTATGTTTTCTGCAGTAATTTCCATAATTGTTTTGTTTTCATCTTAAACATTAATTTTAATCTTTATATTAATCATTCGGAGTTTAATGCTGACGCTAGCGACATGGTCTGAGGAAAAACTATCAGTGATCTATTTACAACGTCTTACTCAGCCATGGCAAAAGTGGGTGAAGAATAATGGTGATTTTAGTACCATAAGATGGATACGTTATAAACGACAAAATGATTGCAAAAGGTCTACAAATTGGCCATCCATTGATAAGCCAGATAGCATTCAAGTAAATATTGTGAGCTCTAAGCTACTTCTTGATGCAGAGCTCTACGTAATTGTGGAGTAGACTGACATGTTATGTGAACAATGAATCATGATATGACCTTTTCAAAACATATTTGAGTCTGAGTGTGGAAAATGTCAGGAGATCGTCATTTGCCAGATGTGGCATGCATCGATGATTCCGTGGATTTGGAATAGAAATATTTTTCATGCCTTTTCATTTCTGGACAAGTCTATGTTGTATGCATTTCGCCGTTCTGGATGCTATCTACCTGATTTTTAGCCGGATGCTCAATGACATGCTGCTCAGGATGTAAAGATATGGTTTGAAGAAATGGGAGCTTCTAGGAAGACTATTCAAATCCATTTTTCGTTCCGATGAACTGAGGGCGACACCAAAAAAGTACAGAAACTCACTACTATTTTGGTGCAGGAATGGATCCAAATATCTCTGATCCTTTTTCAACATTTTAAGTACCCATTGGTACTGCAGCTTAGAAAAGAGCTAAAAAAAAATTGGCACACTGTATCTGTAACTGTATAGCAGCATAGTGTATGTGGAATTTCTCTAATTAAATCTTTCCTTCTATTCGAATACCTTATTTCATTATAGTTGCGTTTTCCTTTTTTTTTCCTGCAAGTTTCTATAATAATCACTTATTTTTAATGAGAGCGATCAATGGGAATTTTGGGCGATTCTTCTTGTAGGCATGTAATGATGTCCTGGACTGCTGCGGAGAGGCCTTTCCCTGAATTTACGATGCTCTAGTTCATCCCACAAATGTTCAAAAAGTGTTGGGATCAGAGCTCTTTGGAGGTCAGTCAAGTGTGGTGACGTTCATGTTCACAAATCATGCAGTTACAGCAACAGTCTTATGACGTTCATTTTATTGCTGAAAGTGTAAATGGTCAATTCCATAGAAATGCCATAAAGTATGAAGCAATGCATTGCCCAGAATGTTCAGATACTTCTCGTATTTTAATGTTCATGGCATCACATACAGAGGTGTCCGAGGCCAAACCAGGAAAAACAGAACCATACTATCACACCGTCACATCCGAAATGCATTGTTGTGGTTATGCACGCTGGTAATAGATGTTCACCGGGTATCCCCCCCACACACACACCAACACCCGTCCATCTACTCGGTACAGGGTGTAGCGTGATTAGTCATTCTGTAATACAGCTTTCCAAGCTTCTACATCCCATTCTCTTTGCACCACAGAAGATGACGTTGCATGTTGATTTGGGTAATGTGGGGCTTGTATATTGCAATCATATCCATGGAAATCCATGTTGTGAACCTCAGTTCTGAATGTTTATGTGCATATTTGTTCCAGTCGATGCCAGGAAATCCGCATTCAATGTGTCGGCCGACGATTGGCGATTTTTACATATTATCCTTCGTAGCCTTACGGTCATATTCGGTGAGTGAGGCGGGTCGTCCACTACAGGAAGCATTTGTAGTTGACTCCCTGCACTTTAATCTCTGTGTAGGATCACTGATTATTGAACTGGGATGACCCAAATTGTGAATAATTTGCCTAGGCATGCAATATGGCGTCCTATCACAACGTCTCTTTCAAACTCTGTCCTTTGACTTCTTCCCAAGCAGTATATCTGTGCTGAGAATTCATTGCAGCATCGTGCTACTCTAAAGAAATTAACGCGAGCATACTCCTTTTCCTAACACTTTTTGCATCATCTTGTTGATCAAGTGAATGTTCTGCATTCAGAATCAATGCCAAACCACATATGTGCTATAATTTGGACTAAAGGAGGCCCAAGACATACTATATAACAATTTCTAATTCTCTTTCTGTACTATTGTTTCTGTGCTGCTATCAAACATTACGTATGATAATTGGTCTTTAAAAATTTAACAATTTTGCTTTTTTATTTGTAAATATTAGTTGTATAATTTTCAATACAAATCTTCAAATAAATATACCTACATTTTCAATGCAAATGTTATTGTCCATCGTAATATGCTGTCCTGCAACTCATGTTAATATGTTTCTATTGCAATTTTCTTTTAATGTGCATTTGCAATTACTATTGTTATTATTACACTTAATGCTATTCTTTTTATTATAAGTAAAGTAGCTATTTTCGAAGATTGCTATGATTATTATTGTTATTAAAAATTATTATTATTCATTTGCATTTATTAATTCTACTTATAAGAAACTTTTGTATCATAGCTTTAAGTTTTGTATATACACTTTTGTGTATATGCAATTTCTTTAAAATAAAATATTTGATTTGATTTTAAAAAAAAATGTTGTTATTACATACACGTCAAAGCACAACACTAAACTAGCTGTATACAGGAAGTATTCAAACCAATTGGAGACAGCTACCTTAGGCAGTGCGTAACAGAGGGTACCTGAGGATCAAGGGTATTGGATTTGATCATCTCATCAGATGATGATATTATAAATGGGGTGTTAAATCCTCCTCCAGTTGATGAGAGTGACCATGAGGTGGTTACTTGCAGGGTGATCAGTCATTTGAGGACGTCTGTTAGACAGGGATATATGTGGAATTATAAGGTTGGTAATTATGAAAAGCTCAGGAACCAGCTTGCGGCAATAAATTAGAAAGAGGAACTAAGTCGAAAGGATATCAATGCTGCTTAGGCCCAACTCAAGAACTATTTGGTAGTGTGTGTATATATATATATATATATATATATATATATATATATATATATATATATATATATATATATATATATATATATATATACAGGGTGTTCGGGATAAATTTGACAGTTTCGTAAGGAAAAAGAAAATCTTCTTTGTATCTATTAAATTTAATGAATTGACAAAAAAACATTACAGGCAGAGTTAATTACAATACTATCAACAAGATTTACTCAAAATAACCACCATTAGCATCGATCACAGCTTCAATTCTGCTTCGGAACCTCGAACAAGCTGATGCTACAGTCTCCCTGGGAAGGGCCGCAAAAACTGTTTTAATTTTATCCATTAACTGGGCTTTTGTATTACTGGAAGTGCGATTGGTGTCTTTTTCAACTGCGCCCCATACAAAATAATCCATGGGGTTAAGGTCTGGGGAGTTTGGAGGCCAAACATTTGGACTGGTGAAGTCGTAGAAATTTTCAGACAACCATTTTTGACTTTTCCCAGAGGTGTGGCAAGGGGCCGAATCCTGCTGCCATACATACGGCCTACCATTGGCTACCCTTGTTATCCAGGGCTTGACTACAGTTAGCAACTCCACGAACAAAGCCCGAATTCCAATGCCAGGGTTCTTCAACACCTGTTCCTGCAGATTTGCGAGGAATTCTGCTGTACGAACGCAATCAGATCGTCTGCTAGGGATCTTTCTTCTTGCTACATCCTCGTAGTCACCATTGCAAGTCTCTAGTTCATGCCTGATTGTTTTTACTGTATTCAGGGAGCATTGGGCAGCAGTCGTAATATCCTTATTTTGATGGCGGGCACGAATCATCATGATACAAGTTATTCTCTTCCATGATTCAGGTGGGTTCCAGCTATCCATCCTTTCTGACATCTTGTATATGAATGAAGAAGGGTCCAAACTTTTAAATGAAGAGAAGTGTGTGTTAATACATGTAACTTACGGAAAAATATAATTAATTATAAATATGTCAAATTTATCCCGAACACCCTGTATATATATATATATATATATACTGACTATAACCGAGACTAGAATAACAATTAAATTTATTCAAAACGCAATATGTTTCATCGGATTGTCCGACTTCTTCAGGCGTGGGAACATAAAAAGTAAGTAAACACTATAAGAAACATCGTATCACTATAAAACGACTATTATAAAATCAGTTAGCTTTGAACTGTAGCTACAGTCCGTTGAAGTTCTATTGTTAAGTAGCTGCGTGCGTCTGATTTCACGCGTGTGCCAATATCGGATAGCAGAGCTGAAAGAGTCCGGTAGATTATAGCTGAGGTTATTATTTATGTGATGAGGGTCCATAACAATTTCCTTAGACTCGACTATGCGTCGCTCCACCTCGTACACGGCATATATGAAGGTTTGAGGTTGTTGTCCAGTTTATCTCATGTTGACGGCCTTCATCATTTGTGTTTACTGAAAACAGTACATGGCTTGACAGGGCACTCGCTCTAGTTCTTTTGTAGGCAATGTCTCTCTGGTGTTCTTCCAGACGTAGGAGGATGGATTTTTCAGTTTGGCCATTGTATTGCTTCCCGCAGTCACACGTGATTTTGTACACTCCTGGGAATTGTAGATGGTTGTGAACTTGTTTGTATTTGCTTAAAATCGATCTTAGGTTAGGAAGAGTAGAGAAACAGGTTTTTATGTTGAACTTTCTTAAAATTCTTCTTAGTTTCGTGGAGAGCGAGCTGATATATGGTAAGGAGATATAACCTTTTGGATTGTCTTGCGTTTCTGAGTTGTTTTGATGGCGGTGGTATAGATGCTTATTAATAGTTTTCGACGAGCAGCCATTACTTGTGAAGATTCTTTGTAGATGTTCTAGTTCATTTTTTAGATCTTCATCATCGGACAGTATAGATCTAGCACGATGTGCTAGGGTTGAGATGATACCCACTTTCTGCGAGGATGCATTCAGGTATCGATCTGTGTGTGAAGATTTTCTAAAGATTGATATTTTAATAGAATCAGATGACTTAGTAAGTCTTACGTCCAGGAAGGGAAGAGATCCATTTTCTTCAACCTCCATTGTTAATTTGATATCTTGGCGGAAGTTGTTTAAATGATTTTAAAAAGACTGAAGGTTATCGGTGCCATGGTCCCAGATAAGAAATATGTCATCTACAAATCTTAGCCAAATTTTTGGTTTAAGAGTAGCTGAGGAGATTGTCTTTTGTTCGAAATCTTCAAAAACGATGTTAGCTAATATAGGAGACAGGGGACTTCCCATTGCCAATCCTTTATTTTGTTTGTAGATTTTCTTCTCATATTGAAAGTAGCCGGGGTGAACGCAATGTGATAGCATGGAAAACATCTTTTTGAAATTTTGTTCTTTAAAATATCGAGAACCTCTTGAATTGGTACGTTTGTAAAGAGAGCCACCACTTCAAATCTCACCATGATATCTGAAGGCTGGAGTTTGAAATTTTTGATTTTCGAGACGAATTCTGTTGAGTTTTTGATATATAAAGAAGAATTTCCTGTAAAACCTTTTAAAGATGAAGCCAGAAACTTAGATAAGCTGTAGGTAGGCGAGTCAATACTATCTACTATTGGTCTCATATAAATTATATATATATATAATTTATATGTGCCCCCCCGGTTTCTAATAAGTTCATTAGTTTGCTTAAGCATGGACTCTACCAATGTAGAACATGTTTTTCTTATTTCTGCATCTCGAAACCATACCTTCATAATGGATTGTATTAAGTTATCCTTAGTATCACAATTTATTTCCCATGTCCCTTTTTCACTATAGCCCACGAATTTTCTTTTGGATTAATGTCAGGAGAGTTACCTGGCCACTGATTGAAGCAATTGGATGTTGTGATTTTTGAGGAACTCTTTCACTTTTCTGAAGTGTGGCATTGAGCCAGATCCTGCTGGAAGATGAGTTCTTTTTCTTTCCGGATCTGTAGGTCCACTCTTTTCTCCATTTTTTTTGTGTATTGGTCACTTTTTATCATACCATCAACGGGTACAAGTGATCCGACCATGTGCAAAACAACCACAGAACATCTTTTTAGCTGGGTGTTTAGGAGCTTGTTGAAGGTGGGTGGGAGAAGTCTTCTCACCTGCTGACCCGCTTGGAAAAAGAAATGGCTCTCATTTAAGAATATGATCTTCTTTCACTTCTCAACAGTAAAGCATTTGTACACGTTTGCCCACTGGATTCTCTTTTATTTTGCATTGCCTTCATCAACAGTTGTTTCTTTTGTGGTCTATGGCAGTCGTCCCTGCTTCCAACAATCTTCGACGGTCTGTCATGTCAGGAACATTAATCCCACTAACTGCCAAGTCTCCATTTAAGTCTTCAGCAGAGAATCTTGGATTCATTTTGTTTTCCCTAAATCATAAACAATCATACTTGATTTATTAATAATGCCTTGCTTGCTTTTTCATAAAATGTATTACTTTTACTTTAATTAATTATTTATTTATTAATGAACCTCCGTAGTTTAGTGGACATGATGTCTGCATTCCATGGCGCTTGCTCGCACGAATGAAGGCTTTCAAATCTTGTCGCGACTATAGGAACATTTTCTAAGCCTTTTTTTCGACTAGTTCCCGTGTTAGTCGATCGCTGACTGACACAGACAAGCGGGTTTTTTCTCCTGGAAACTCGGGTTTTTCGTCCCATGAACTCAAGAAAATCGATGTTCCAACCTACACTATTTTCAGATATTAAAAATATTGTAGTAGTGTTAGGACCACGAGATTGGGGCACTTTTTAGCAGTCTCTTCACTGCGTGGTGATTAACTTCTAGCCTCCATAGAGCAATTGAAAGAACGACGGTACGTTGTGCCCTTCGATTGGAAAAGGTCCAAGTTCGATTCTCGTCGTGACAGGAGGAATCTTTATATAGGCTATTTCAGTTGAAGGTGAATTAGCCAATCTCATATGGAGGTAGTGGGATTTTTTCTCCCGGAAACTCGAGTTTTTCACCCCTCATACAGAGAAATCAGCCTTTCAGAACACACACAATTTACAGACAAAAAATACTAATGGTAGTGGTGGGCAGTATATGGCGCTGATGTAGATGATAATAGTAGAGGTTCCGTGTAGTTGGTGGATGGTGGGGTGGAGATGGGAAGTTGTAGAGTAGGTGCCTCCCTCAATGAGTCCTCGGATTTCTTGGAGGTGTCATGAAATAATAATAATAACTTAGTGATGCCAACTCCCTATATGGGAATAAAAAGCGTTAGTTTTTTTTTTTTTTAAACCTTTGGCATCTGAGTTTCCTTGGTATGCACTAATTAAAAGACACGAAGTCTTCCCAGGAGCTCTTATGTTCTCTTTTTATTAGTGCTTCTGCCATATGATTGATAAGGTATTGAACAGTCTATGCTCTCTTTAGGTTTCTGTCTGGTCTCTCATGAGAACTATGCTGGAAAGTCAGAAAAGCGAAGCCTTATTTCAGGTACTAATAAGTATGGGAGTCCTAGACCGAGCTCATGTCTTTTAAGTAGTGCATTCTACGGCAACTCCGATGTCGAAGGCTATATTATTATTATTTCGTGACACCTCCAAGGAGTCTGAGGACTCATTGAGGGAGGGCACCCACTCCGCAACCCTCCACCTCCACCAACTTCCCCGAACCTCTACGATTATCATCCATATCAACGCCATCAATTGCCCATCACCACCAGTATTTCTTGTCTGTAAATTGCGTGTGTTCTGAAGGCACAGGCATGCGGGATTTGTATGTATGCGGGATAAAAAAACCAAAGTTTCCGGGAGAAAAAAATCCCGCTACCTCCGTAGGAGGTCGGCTAATTCACCTTCAACTGAAAAAGCCCATGTAACGATTCCTCCCGTCACGACAAGAATCGAACTCAGACTTTTTTCAATCAAAGGGTGCAGCGTACCGTCGTTCTTCCAATTGCGTTACGGAGGCGCTATATTACCATAAACTCTCTAAACTTTAAAACGTGTACGTTTCTTTCTGTATTTCACTATAAAATATGAATGGATCCCTAAAATCCTCTATTTTAATATCTTATTATGCCAAATTGAAGCCTTTCGGTTCTTTAGTAAATAATATGTACATTTGTTTGTCAAATGTAAGACTCATCTCTGGAGACCACTCTACGCTAAGCAATTTTTTAAAATATAATTAGCCTTATATTTTCTTATTTTTACACGCATGTGTAAAAAACGCAAAATGTAGGTGTAAAAAACTATAAATGTATGTGTCCCTCGAATACTTGATAAAGTTGTGATGCAACTTTACATTGGAGATCAAAAACATGTGATATTGCAGAAGTACTTAAGAGGAAGTTTGAAATAAAGCAAGGGTAGTGGAATGTGTTGAAGTGGCGCATTTAATAAAATTAACTTACCCCAAAGTAATCTTAGGTTAAAAATAAATATGTCTTATAGTAAAACCGACGTTACTCGTCTCCTTTATATTTCAATGGGCTCGTCTCGTTGTCAAATAGTAAGTAACGCAAGATCACGAATAATAGGCTCATACCCTGTTGAGAGCCTGTACGGTAGTAATGCAGCCTAGATTTGTATTTCAAGCAAAAGTTTGAGATCGCAGTAATGAAAGTGTAATTGCGTAATTCTTTTTGGCTAGCTATGATCAGAATCTGCGCCAAGTTTCTAGTTATTTTTTCACTAACGAAGTAGCGATCGAAAAATAAGTTTGCGGTTTTTGTGATTTGATCGGCCTAAGATATGTTGTTTTTAGTCCATTGACTACTATGACACTCTCTACTTCGCCATGCTTCCAAGTTGTTTAAGAGAGCGTCATGGTTTTTTATCACACAAATCCTGTAATGTGACAAGAAACTGAAAGGGAAGCAAAGTGATAGGCAAATAACATCACATCTTTAGCTCAGTACATCAAATTCCTAATAGTACGATGGTACTGCAGTACAACACTATGTGAATTTGCAAGTTAAGAATTCCACAATATGAGAAATACTTTGTACTGATTAACTTATTCTCCTAAATGTTTCTATATATTTAAAGGCTGCTATGAACTATAATTTATAATACATTTATATCTCTATAAGTGTGATTAGTTATATTTATAATAATTATAAATGATGTCTTATAGTTATTATAAGGTTATTCAATACAAAACAGTGTTTAAATCAGTTTTAAGTTATGGATCTGAGAGCTGTGTTAGAAGCAAAATGATGGGCGAATAACATATCTGCAGCTCAGTATGTCATCAAATTTCTGATAGTATGATGGTACTGCAGTATATGGTGTTAAAAGTACTGGAAAAACTAGTTGAAAAGAAAATTCAAGAATGGGTGGATAATAATATGATACTGTATGAGAGACAGCATTTCTTTGTGAAGGGTCAGTCATGCAATTTACTACCTTATTATTATTATTTGACACCTCCAGGGAGTCCAAAGACTAATAGAGGGAGGGCACCTGCTGTACAACTCTGTCTCCACCACTCAATCCACTAACTATGCCAATGCCATCTACCAACTACCACTAGTATTTCCACAAACAAGCAGGATTTGAACCCACAGCCTTTTGGCTTGTGGAAGTTTTTTCACTTGGCTATGCTACTAATTATATATTGGGTTTTATCCTTTATCCAAGTGTTAGCAAACAAAGTTTGCGCCTGAAGTACTTTCAGGACTGGGGGCAACTCGTGGTAAAGGTGGAGGGAAGGGTGCATTAAGGGAAGGGCCCAGACCAGTTTCGACCTTTATTGAGGTGCTGTTTAAGTAAAGACCTCTATAAATTAGGCAGTCCCTATGAGCGACCGTCCAATTGAGCGGTGGCTCCACTCTGTGACAGGCTCACCCCACCACCAAGCAAAGCCATAATCTCGGCAGTGGTCCCACTCAGAGACAGGCAAAAACCTACTCCCGAGCAGAGCCTCTCACATCTCAGGGAAAGCAACCACTTCTGCACAAAAGTACATCAGTGGGAGCCAGACCCAGAGGTGGTGATAGTGAGGTGGAAGTAATGGAGAAGTCATATTTACCTATACGAGTTGCCAAAGGGTGTCACACCCTACTATTAAAATTCTCTGGATTAGCGATAAGTTTATGAAGTTTTTACACTTGGCTATGCTACTAATTATATATTGGGTTTTATCCTTTATCCAAGTGTTAGCAAACAAAGTTTGCACCCGAAGTACTTTCAAGACTGGGGCAACTTGTGGTAAAGGTAATATAAATTCTCATCAGTAGCCTTATCTCCATAAACTTATCTCTAATCCAGAGAATTTTAATAATAGAGTGTGACACCCTTTGGCAACTCGTATAGGTAAATATGACTTCTCCATTACTTCCACCTTAGTATCACCACCTCTGGGTCTTGCTCCCACTGATGAGATCTCAATAAAGGTCAAAACCAGTCTGGGTAGTGGCCCTTCCCTTAATGCATAGCATTATACATGTCCGCAAGGAGATGTGCTTTGCATTATGGGAGATACTAAGGCAAGTGATGAGAACGTATATGTTTACCACAAGTTGCCCCAGTTCTGAAAGTACTTCAGGTGCAAACTTTGTTTGCTAACACTTGGATAAAGGATGAAACCCAATATATAATTAGCCTTTTCGCTGGAGAGCAGATAGGCTAACCACTAACCAGCCAGGCTGGCAATAATTAATTATGCACTCAGGGTTCCCAAGTGGTAACTCTCCCAAGTACTAACTGGGCTCAGGTTTGCTTAACTTCAGTGATCAGACGAGAACTGGTGCTTTCAAACCTATCTGACCACTTTTTTACAACTTATAATAGAGTTTCAGCTGGATAATGGAAATGTCTACACAATGATTGCTGGATTTTGCAAAGGCATTTGACAGAATACCACATGGAACTCTTATGCAAATTAGAACAAATGGGGATGTATATGACACTCGTTATGTAGATAAGAGGGTGGCTGCTGGACGGATATCAAAAAGTGGTATATGGAGGGGCAGAATTGAGGTGAAAACAGTAGACTAGTGGTGTGCCGCGAGGTTTAGTGCTGGGATCACTGCTGTTTAATTTGTACATAAACGATACAGGAAATAACTTGAAAAGAAATATTCAGTTGTTTGCTGATGATACAAAATTAGGTAGAGTAATATTAATCAAGGTGATGTGGAGAGCTTGCAGGACAATTTAAGTATGCTGTCAGTGTGGACAAAAGAAAATGGGCATCAGTTTAATGTGGTGAAACGTAAAGTTATGCATTTTGGGATAAATAGATTACAAGCTGTGTATAACATTGATGGAAATGTACTCCAGGAAATAGATGAAGCCAGAGATTTTGGGGTGGTGGTAGATATAGTTCAAGTTTAGAGGACATATTGCTAAGGTTTCCAAACTAGTTCATAGGATTACTTGGTTATTGAAGAACACTCTAACAGGTTGAGATAAGGAAGTTATTTCTGTTTATAAGGCCTTGAGACACTCACATCTGGATTACTATGTTCAGAACTGGTCTGGGATTCTTGGGGATGAGGAAGTGGTGAGGATTCAGAGGCAAGTGACCAAGATTTATGTTGCTTAAAGGGTTTATAGGATTGATGCAGGGGAAATGTTTCAGCTCTTGGCTATAGGAGCCGAACAAGAATCCCTGGAAACTGAATAAAGGTATGGTTAGCAGGGCTGTGAGGACTAGATTTTTTGCTGTGAACAGTGGTTGAGATGTTGCTACACAAAAGCCTTATAAAGCCATATAATAACTTTTTGTCACTAAATGTTTCTCAACATTCAGTGTTTCTACAGTGTTTTCAGAACTTAAAATTGTGCCCACGAAATCCCTAAATCCTTATTCTCATATGCAGTTTCTTGCAGTGCAGTTTCATCATTGTGATAATACACAGTAAAATACATCACTTTTCACTTTTATCCTTTACTTGCAAGATCAGTTTATTTAAATCATTTGCAAGATCTCTACATCACCTGTAACTAATGACCCTCCTAATTTATCATAGTCAGTAAACACTGGATATCTATCCATTTGTTTACTGATACCATTCCCAAGACATCACCAGGGAGAAGATTGGTTGATGACATCGAAAATGTGAATCACAAGACATGAGTCATATAGCATTTGCTTAGTTGCTCACATGTCAGTTCCAACTGAGTTGCAGGAAATAATGGTTAACTTTTGTAATTCAGATACATAACATTTATTAATTAAAAAAAAAAAATTAACAGTTAATTCAAATTACTTCCCAGAGACACATGCAATCAAAGAGGTTCAGATTCAGATAATGTTTTAAAGTTTCACAAGTTTCAAGAAATGGATGATCTATTTATATCTGCTGGAGTGAAGAATCTTGTGAAATTTTGATTCCAGAGAAGTCTGAATCTAGTGTCAGTGGCATAATAAGCAAGGTCATACATTTTAGATTTCAATAATTTGATGTAATCCTGATGTTCTTGGATTGCAATCTTAACTGAACAGTTCATCTCTGCCAAATAACTATGTCCACATGAACAGTATATTTAATGGACATCAAGCATGGAGAGATGTAGTAATTTATCTTTGGTGGATGGTAGTAAAGAAGATAGTTTCCAAGGTGGAGTGAAGGTGGTGTATAAATTATACTAACATAGAACCTATGCCATCCATATTTGATGTTTCTTTAAGGCTAAGTATCGAAACTTTTCACATCAGATTGTAGTCTGGTTGAAGGATGATATATATCAATAATTTTCTGGATAGTGACTTGATTATATTCATTAGTAATCAAGGTGATTTTTATTTTACGTAATTCTTCAAAAAAAAAAAAAAGAGAGAGAGTGGGGAAGGGAGAAGAACAGATTGTGTGAGCTCTGGGTATGAAGTTTGTTATATCTGTATTCCGTGATGGATAAAGTGAAATATGGATGGATGTATCTGCCAGTGAAGGAAGGTTTTCTATAAACAGAAAATTGAATACTTTATAGAAGTAGAAGTATGGATTATTATTATCATTTACCCTATAAAATAATAAAGCACATGAATGCATATATAAAAGAAACTAAATATAAATTGTGAAGTAGTTTTAAAAGAATTCTAAGATTACATTACAGATTTTTGGATAGATAATACTAACATAAAAAAATACATAAAAAACATACCAAATGCTTAAATGATATACTAACAATTATAAAACAGTAAAACAAAAAATGGAGAGGATGTGATAAATTCCAAACTGTATAAATTTGGCAGAAAAAAATTTCATCAGAGGTTATTAAAGTTTTAAAATAAAAAATATAAAAATTAAATATCAATAGAATGGAATACAAATATAGTAGTACCTACATTTATAAAAGGGGGATAAAAACTGTTCATTATAGAGGTATTAGTTTATTGAATACATGCTACAAAATATATAGTAGAATACTTAATGAAAAATTGAAAATATACAGTGAAAAAATGTCAAAATGGATTTAGTAAAGGATGCTCTACAATGGAGGCAGCCAATTGTTTAAAGCTACTTATAGAAAAAAGAAACGAATTTAATTTTGAAACTCATCTTTTGTTTATAGATTATGAAAAACTTTTGTAAAGTAATTAATATATATATATTGTTTGATGTATTACAAATAATAAACATACCTAATATTTAACTACAGGCAATATTGAATATATATATATATATATATATACACATATATATATATACACAAACAGAGCCTGTGTAGCTCAGTGGATGTAGCGTTTGCACACCACGGCACTTGACCACACGAAGGAAGACTGCTTCGTTTCTAATCTAGTCAATGACTAGAAGAAATTTTTCTAAGCCTTTTTTCGACTGGTTCCCGAGTTAGTCGATCTCGGGCACGGGCAAGCGGGTTTTTTTGTCCCGTAAAGTCAAGAAAATTGACCGTAGAACCCACATTATTTCAGACATTAAATACGAGTGTTAGGGAACACGAGATGGTGGCACTTCTTGAGCCATCTCTCTTCACTGCATGCCGCTTAATTAGTGATAGCCTGGGGCCAGCTATTTCTGATTGGGTACCAGTGGAGATTAAACTGCCCACTCAGTCTCCAAAAGTTAGATAGGGCTAAAACAGCCTTGCCTACTCCCTATATATGGGAATAAAAAGGAATTAGCTGATTTTACATATATATATATATATATATATATATATATATATATATATACATACACACACACACACACACACAAAGATAATGAAATAAAAATAAAAGTCTGAAAAGCAATCTGTAAATTAAGGAGTAAGACTCGGATGTCCTCTATCTCCAACATGTTTTAATATTTATTCTAATCTAATCCTATGGCTTCCTCTCTTTGGGTTGCAGCTGATTACTAGGGAGATAATTATGAAACAAGGTGGTTTTCAGTTGCCTTCCTTGCCATAAGTATTTATGACTGAAGCTGTGTGTGTTCATGGGACCAATTTGCCTGTTTTGAGGGATGAAAAACCCGCGTTACCGGGAGAAAAAATCCTCCACCTCTGTATGAGACTGATTAACTCAACTTTAGTCAAAAGAGACTAGATAAAGGTTCCTCATGTCATGGACAGGAATCTAACCCAGGTATTTCCGACCAAAGGGCTTCATCTATACCAACTGAGCTATGGAGGCTCTTAATATTTATATTAATGAAATGTTATATTATACAGTGGAACATTATAAGTAACTAAGACACAGAAATTTGTCTGAATAATAAAATAAATACACTATTATTTGCAAATGATCAGATAATGATATTAGATAAGGAAGACAATGTATAAAGAGAAATATATAATTAAAACTTACAGCAGAACAGTTTGAATGAAAATACCACAGATAAAACTAAAATAATGGCATTTTGTGAGCAAACTCCAATCAGAAGTAAAATAGTTATCAATGATAAAATAATAGAACAGATAAAGACTTTTAATTATCTTGGATGTGAAATATATGAAGGAGAAAAAGACATGAAATTAAAAACTTCAAAAGGTTTACAGAGTATAGGCCTGTAAACAAAAAGAAACATCCTTGAAAATATACAATACTTTAACAGCACCTACATTACTATATGGCAGTGAAATTTGGGCAATAAATAAACAAGATAAAGAATAAATGTAAGCGAAATGAGATAGATACGTTAGAACTGCAAAATACACATTATTAGACAAAGAAAGGAACAAAGATATTTTAAAAGAACTAAAAATAAAATCAATCGAAGAAAAACCAAATAAATAAAAACAAAATTGAATAGAACATGTAAACCGAATGGCCAACATCCAATATCATAAATAATTAATAAAATAGAATCCAATTGGAAAGAGAAGGCAGGGTAAACCTCAAAAAATAATAATAATAATAATAAAAAATAAAATAATATATATATATATATATATTAGATTGAAAATGAGACCAGAACTGATCAATGTGGCTTCTATCTGTATTTTGTGTTATCATAATTATTATTAAGATAGTGAGTCTCTTGCCGCAGTATGACAGAGAACAGTTGAGGAGGGCCATAATTGCAAATGACTCTATGCACAGGTTATGCAGGAGGAGTGGTGTGGAGTTTGTGGACGTGTGGAGTGAGTTTGATGGGCAAAAGGACTTATACAAGATGGGTGGTTTGCATCTGAATGGATTTGGTGTGCGGAGATTGGAAAAAGTGTTGCTGAATGAAGTGAAAGTGGATGTGCAGAATCAGGGAAACTAGAGCTATTGGGGGGGGGGGATATGTAGACATCAGTGAGGCAGATGAGTGTAAGAATGTGTATAATATGCACGAGCTAGTATGAAGGACAACAAATCAGAATGGGATAGTTAGTATAAGTAATCAAGATAGGAGTGGGACTAACGGGCTTCTGCACTTTATGTATACTAATGCCAGAAGTATTAGGAACAAGAAGGAAGAATTTTTGGCCTTGGTTGGGTCTTCCTGGCCACACGTTATTGGCATTAGTGAGATATGGCTGACAGAAGATGATATAGCTAGTGGGACAAAATGTGAAGTGTATAGTGTGTTCAGGAGGGACAGAGAGAAAAAAACAGGAGGAGGAGTGTTATTGATGATAGCTGATGAACTGCAGCCAAGGAGAATAGAAGTTGAACTGCAGGATAGTGAAAAGAGCACATTTGAGGCTATTTGACGTGAGATTGAGACTAGCAGAACAAAATATACAGTTGAGTGCTGCTATAGACCAGGTGATGGAATAGATGGTGGAGATAGTATGCATAAGCAAATAGATGCAATGAGTGGAAGGAGGGTAATTATTATGGGGATTTCAACTATGGTAACATTCATTGGAAGGAGGAGAGAAAACATGGGAGGAAGGAATTGGATTTTATGTAGTTATTAAGGGATAACTACCTGAGACAGCATTTAATGGAATATACTGGGGGGTTCGAGAGTTCTTGACCTAGTAATTACATCTGCGAATTTGACTGTATTGAATATGACCACATTGCCACCAATTGGTGAGAGTGATCATAAGGTTGATCACTCTCACCTTATGATCAAGGTCACTCTCACCACCAACAGTGATGACCTTGGAGGTGGCTAAATGCGTGGAATTTTCAATTAAGACAGGGTACATGTGGAATTACTGGCTGGTAAGTATGACAAGCTTAGGCGATTGCTTGGTTCAGTGCCATGGCATGCAAAACTGCAAGGGCTGGAGGTTGATAGTGCGTGGGAAGCGATAAAGAAGCGTTTGAAGGAGATAATGGCTGAATGTATACCTAGAGTCTGTATAGTAAAGCATGTAGAGGCTAAATGGATGAATAACACCATTAAGCTTGAGCTGCAAAAAAAGAAACAACTGTGGAAGGAATTTAAAGAGAAAGAAAAGCAAAAGCAGATTATGAGAGAAAATTAGCCACGCAAGCTAAAGAGAATCCCAAATAGTTTTTTCGATATGCTGCAAGTAAAAGAAAAGATGTATACTGCAGCATGATTTTAAGGAATGTCGATGGTAGGGAGGTAACTGAGTCAGTTGATATAGTGGAATCACTGAGTGAGCACTTTGCAAGAGTATATCATCCAGGTAGTGATATTGCAGGAATGAAGAAACCAATAGCTTATACAGGAATTAAGTTGAATGAAATGGAGGTGAATACTATATTACAAAACCTTAATGTGAATATATCTGTGGGAATGGATGGTATACCAGCTCGGGTCTTACGTGAAGCGGCTAAAGAATTGTCAGTGCCCTTAACAATTTTGTTTAATTTGAGTCTCGGGTCTGGGTTAGTCCTGAGGGGGTGGAAAGAGGGGGAAATAGTTCCATTGCATAAAGGAGGTTCCAAGACTGCTGTTGCAAATTACTGACCAATGAGCATATCAGGAGTCGTTGTCAAGGTTTTCGAGAAAGTAGTCAAGAGAAAAATATAGGAATGGATTGATGATAATGAGATACTGTATGGGGAACAGCATGGTTTTGTGAAGGGTAGATCATGCCTCAGTAACTTGCTCATGTTTTATAACACAGTGATGGCTGAACTGGATAAGGGTAATGGGTTTACAGTGATACTGCTGGACCTTGCTAAGGCCTTTGATTCAATACCACATAGAGTTCTAATCAGTAAACTGCAGCATATGAGGATGGATATAGGGTTGATGAGATGGATAGCAGGGTGGTTGATGGAGAGATATCAGATCAGAGAGTAGTTTATTCAAGAGTAGAATCCAAAAGATGGCCTGTGACTAGTGGTGTGGCACAAGGTTCTGTTCTTGGACCACTACTATTTAATTTGTTCATTAACGATATAGGAAAGGATCTGAGAGGAACTGTTCATTTGTTTGCTGATAATGTAAAGTTGGGTAGAGCAATAGTGAATGCACATGATGTCAAAATTTTGCAGAATAATTTGGATAGATTGGAGGACTGGGCTAAGGAGAATGGATGTCAATTTAATGTGGCAAAGTGTAAGGTTATGCATTTTGGGGTGAAAAGATTAGCTGCAGTAAACCACATTGGTGAAACTGTACTCCAGGAGATTGATGATGCCAGGGATTTGGGAGTGTTGGTGGATAGAGGGCACATTGCAAAAGTGGCTAAATCAGCTCATGAAATCACTTGGTTACTGAAGAATACTTTGACGAGCAGAGACAAGCAAGTTATTGTTCCTCTGTATCGAGCCTTGATAAGACCCCATCTTGACTACTGTGCCCAGATCTGGGCACCAGGGTTTCTTCTTGATGGGGAGGAGGTGGAGAGGATCCAGAGGCGAGTGACAAAGATGATAGTAGGTCTATGAAATGAACCTTATGAGAACAGGTTGAAGATTTGTGGGTTGCTGAAATTGGTTGATAGGCAGAAAAGGGGTAATATGATTGAGACATTCAAATTACTGAAGGGTTTCTATAAGATTAATTCAGGATATTTTTCAGAACAGGACTGGTGGGGGGAGGATTAGGGCCATCCATGGAAACTGGGCAAGAGTGTGGTTAGCAAGGGTGTTAGAATTAGTTTTTTTAACTTGGAGAATGGTGAATGAGTGGAATAAGCTGCCAGAGTCTGTTTGTTGTCGGTGCCATGACTGTGAATGAGTTCAAGGCAAAGTATGACAGATACTGTGTGGATGTTGAATAGTTGTTCATGAAATTATGTTTAGGGACTCCCTTGATGAGTCTAAGGACTCCTTGGAGTTGCCCATAATAAAAATTATTATTATTATAGTTTGAATTATTAGAATAAAGAAGGAATCATATCATTAGCCGTTTCCTACCTATGTTTGTAATGAATGGGTTATAAATTTAATGAGAGCTTTTGCAAAGTCCAAGAATATGATTGTATATGATTCTCCCTTATCTAACTTGTTACCTTATAAAATGCATGTAAATTGCTAAAAGAAGACCTAACCTTTGCAAATCCATGCTGACCATCATAAAGAATACCATGTCCATCAATGCAATTTTTTATTCTATTCCTTCTTTATTCTAATAATTGAAGGATGATATCTATCAATTTTCTGAATAGTGACTTGATTATATTCATTAGTAATTAAGGTGATTTTTATTTTACTTAATTCTTCAAAAAACACCTTGGCAACAACTATAGTTATATAGACTGGTCTATAATTGGGAACTTTTTATCTAGAATCGTGCTATTTTACATTCTTTCCATTCCTTGGTAACCTTACCCATTGCAAGAATTAAACTACTGCAATTTCTAGATAAATTAATGCCATGTTCCCCTGTATCAACTTCACTATTGAACATGAATCCAACAACAGTTTTCCCTTTCTGGATAATTTAATAATCTGTACTCTCATAAAGAATAGTCAATTTTCTGTTTTGAAAAACTTCCTTCAGTGACATATCTGTCAATCTTCGTACTATCATCCATCACAGAAGACAGGTGTTATCAAAACTCTTATAAGTAGAAGTCACACAATCTGCTCTGATTCTTTTCTCTTGAAAGAATTAAATAAAATAAAAATCTCGACTGCTAGTGAATATAATCAAGTTGCCATCTCGGAATCTGTCAGTAGATATCATCTCTCAACCATGATAAATCTATTCTAAAGTGTTTCTATATCTTACCTTAAAGGAGTATTGGAACAAATAGCATGGGTTCTTTGCAATTATAATCTATATACCACCTTCAATCCAGCTCAGAAACTTTCTTTTGTACTATCCACTATAGATTTTTTTTTTTTTTCTCCCTCTCTCCTTGCCTGGTGAGAATGTCCTGTTTTTGTTGACTTCATTATTTAGGACA
The DNA here is from genome assembly GCF_054136105.1 of Typopeltis vanoorti. Taxonomy (NCBI): domain Eukaryota; kingdom Metazoa; phylum Arthropoda; class Arachnida; order Uropygi; family Thelyphonidae; genus Typopeltis; species Typopeltis vanoorti. The sequence continues at coordinate 84,529,955 of NC_143566.1, forward strand.
GTGGCCTTTCTGCTGAGATTAGAATCTGAGAACATCAGAACTACAATGGATTCTTGGAAGCTGAAAAGTCTGGCCTTGCTTGCCATGACATCATTACTACACATACCTTTTTGAATTTAAAACAAGATTCTTCACTCTGGTAGACTTAAATTTAATCATCTGTTTCTTGAAAACTTATGAATACATCTTCATTTTTTAAAAAATAATTAAGTCATGTAATAAAATTTTCAATGAAAGTCTGGCTGCAGGAAAGGTACCCAGGGAATGGAAGGAAGGTAAGATAGTGCCATTGCATAAGGGTGGTAACAGACTGGAAGGGTCTAATTATAGGCCAATTTGTGTGCCATCAGTATTATTATTATTATTCAGGCCTCCATGGAGTCAAAAGACTCATCGTGGGAGGTCCTTCCTAAGAACATAAAGTCTGTCAAGACTCATCGAGGAGAGGCCCCCCCTAAGAAACACGTCTATCATACCACTCCTTAAACTCATTGACCGTTCTCGTTCTCACCACTCCATCAGGCAATGCATTCCATGGTTCAACCACCCTCCATGCAAAGAAACCACTCCTCACCCTCTTGCTCACAGTTTCCTTTCGTAATGTCCAGGGATGGCCTCTTGTCATCACTCCTTCCCGCTGCTCAACCAAGCAAAAGAACTCCCTAGTGTCAACCCTGTAACCACCTCTCAACAGTTTATAAATCTCAATCATATTACCTCTCCTTCTTCTATCCACCAAACTCTGCAGTCCACATTCTCTCAGCCGTTGTTAAGATCTTTGAGAAAGTAGTGAGGGACCGTATACAGCATTGGGCAGATGAGGGTAATGTTATCTGTGAGAGTCAACATGGATTGGTGAAATGGCACTCTTGTTTTAGCAATATGCTAGCCTTTTATAATAAAGTTACAAGAACATTAGATGAGGAAAGGCATATACTGCAATTTTCTTAGACTTAGCAAAGGCATTTGACAGGGTGACACATGATAAGCTGATATTTAAGTTGCAGCACATGGGTCTGGATGTCAGATTGGTCAACTGGATTCAGGATTGGCTGCCTGATAGGTATCAGAGAGTTGTGTATGGTGGAGCAGTTTCAAGGAGGCAGAGGGTTACAAGTGGGGTCCCACAGGGCTCAGTACTAGGACCTATATTGTTTAACCTTTATATCAATGACATTACCAGTGGATTGCAATGGGATATTCAGTTGTTTCCGGGCGATGTGAAGCTGGGAAGGATTATTAGTAATAGTGCAGATGTGGTAGCCCTGCAAGAGGATTTGAATAAGCTAGATAGATGGGCAAATGAATGACGGTGTCAGTTTAATGCAGTAAAATGTAAGGTCTTGAGGTTTGGGAAACATCGATGGGATGCTGCATACTCTATGGGAGGAGTTATACTGGAGGAAGTAGGGGAGACAAGAGATCTGGGGTTGATGATTGATAGAAACCTGAAATTTAGGTGACATATTGCAAAGGTGGTGAAGGTAACACAGAGGATTGCTGCAATTATGAGAAGGACACTGACCTGCAGAGATAAAAGGGTTATCATTCCGTTGTATAAGTCTCTGATTAGACCACACTTAGACTATTGTTCTCAGATTTGGTCCCCAGGATTTGAAGGGGATAAATTAACTGTGGAAAGGGTACAAAGACGGTTTCAGGACTGTACAATTTTGGTTATGAGGATCGGCTGAGGGAATGTGGACTGCATAGTTTGGTGGATAGAAGAAGGAGAGGTGATATGATTGAGACTTTTAAACTGTTGAGAGGTGGTTACAGGGTTGACACTGGGGAGTTCTTTTGCTTGGTTGAACAACGGGAAGGAGTGATGACAAGAGGCCATCCCTGGAAGTTACGAAAGGAAACTGTGAGCAAGAGGGTGAGGAGTGGTTTCTTTGCATGGAGGGTGGTTGAACCATGGAATGCATTGCCTGATGGAGTGGTGAGAACGAGAACGGTCGATGAGTTTAAGGAGTGGTATGATAGACGTGTTTCTTAGGGGGACCTCCCCTCGATGAGTCTTGACAGACTTTATGTTCTTAGGAAGGACCTCCCACGATGAGGCTTTTGACTCCATGGAGGCCTGAATAATAATAATAATAACCAAGGGTTTGAATTACAAAAGCTAATTTCAGTTCTTATAGTTCATTTATCTATTAACTCAGCTGTGACTGAGACACAAAATAATAGTTGCAAATAGAAAATCATATTCCTCTCCACCCATCCTGAATTGTGTGCCCATAATCAACTTTTTCAGTATTTCATTCACCACTCCTGAGATAGCCTACCTCTATTCTGTATGTAATGGAACAGTATTGCTCTCTTTCCAATTCCTGAGAGCCCTTGCCTGTATTTAGACAAATTAAACACCTAGTCATGGATAGTTTTAACACCCTTGCTAACTTCCAGGGATGGCCCCTAGTTCTCCCACCACCCGACCTGTTCTAAAAAATTTCCTCTGTATTAATCTTGTAAAAATCCTTCAGTAATTTGTATGTCTTAATCATAACATTCCTTTTCTGCCTGTCAACCAATTTCTGTAATCCACAAATCTTCAAACTATTCTCATAAGGTTCATTCCATTGACCTGCTACTATCTTGGTAACTAGCCTCTGGATCCTTTCACCTTTTCTTCATTGCCAAGAAACCCAGGTGACCAGATCTGCATACAGTAGTCAAGATGGGGTCTTATCAAGGCTCAATAAAAGGAATAATCTGCTTCATCAAAGTAATTTTCAGTAACCAAGTAATCCGATCAGCTGCTTTAGCCACTTTTGCTATGTGCCCTCAAACGTCAACTCCCTATCCACTAACACTCCTAAATCTCTCTGACTTCATCAATTTCCTGGAGTACAGTTCCATCAATATGGTATACAGCTGGTAATCTTTTCGCCCCAGAATGCATAACCTTACACTTTGCCACATTAAACTGACATCCATCTCCTTTGCTCACACTGCCAGTCTATCTAAATCATCCTGCAAAATTTTAACGTCATCTGTATTAACTATGCTGTATTGCTCTAACCAATTTTGCATCATCGGCAAATAACTGAACAGTTCCTCTCAGATCCTTTCCTATATTGTTAATGAACAAATTGAACATTAGCAGTCCAAGAACAGAACCCAGTGGCATGCCACTAGTCATTAGTAATCAAGGTGATTTTTATTTTACTTAATTCTTCAAAAAACACCTTGGCAACAGCTGCCACTCTACTCTTGAATAAACTACTTTCTGATATCTCTCCATCAACCACCCTCCTATCCATCTTACCAACCCTATATTCATCCCCATGTGCTGCAGTTAACTGATTAGAATTCCATGTGGTATCTTGTCAAAGGCCTTTGCAAAGTCCAGAGTATCACTATAAAACTTTATCCAGCTCGGCTGTCACTGTATTATAAAACACGAGAAAGTTGCTGAGGCACGACCTACCCCTTCACAAAAACCATGTTGCTCCCCCATACAGTATCCCATTTCTATCTATCCATGCCTGTATTTTGCTCTTGACCAACTTCTCCATTACCTTCACAACAATTCCTGATATGCTGATGTGTTGAACCGTTTCCTCCTCTTTCTACCCCCCCCCCCTTGGGACTAATCCATAAACTAAACAATGTAGTCAAAAACAGTGACAATTCCCTGGAACCTTCACATAAAACTTGAGCTGTATATCATCTAATCCCATAGCTATATTCACATCGAGGTTCTGTAATATGCTATGCACCCATATAAGTCCTTGTCTCTCTCGTTACTGTAATATCTCCACCTGGATGATATACTCTTGTAAAGTGTTCACTTAGTAATTCTACTATTTCTACTGATTCAGTTAAATCCCTACCATCGGCATTCATTAATATCATTCTGCCATAAGCCTTCTTCCTTTTACTTGAACATATCTAAGGAACTGTTTAGGATTATCTTTGGCCTGCACTGCTTATTTCCTTTCATACTCTGCTTTTGCCTTTCTTACCACACTGGTTATCCTTCTGGCATGTGCTTTGTGCTGTTCCTGTGCCTGCTGATGACCCTTCTCCTTGAATTCCCTCCACAGGTTTTGTTTTAGCAATCTGCTTACATTTTATGATGAGATGATGAATGCATTAGATAAGGGAGATTCATATATATATATATATATATATATATATACACACACACTGATTTTTTTCTTGGACTTTGCAAAGGCATTTGATATATGGCAATCTGCTAGATTACCATATAGCAGATTGGTGTATAAGCTGCAGAAGATGGATTGCAGATTGGTTAGATGGGTTGAAGATTGGCTTTCTGAAAGCTATAACCAAGTTTGTATGATGGAGCAGTGAGTGTCCTCAGAAAAGGTGACCAGTGGCATGCCTCAGGGTTCTGTTCTTGGGCCTCTACTGTTTAGCTTATTTGTTAATGATATTTCATGTGGATTGACTGAGGATCTTCAAATGTTTTCTGATAGTGCAGTTAGGTAGAATTATCAGAACGATACTAATTCTCTACAGGAAGATTTGAATAGACTTTTAGCTTAGACAGAGTGGAGTTGTAGTTTTAATATTAATAAATACAAAGTGTTGCACTTTGGGATACAGAGATATAAGGCTACATACTGTATTGGTGGAACTTCAGGAAGTGGATAAGATTTGGGATTTTGCAGTGATGGTAGACAGTGGACAAAGTTCCAAGGGCACATTGCAACTGTTGCAAAGATTGCACATCGTATTGCTGCTATGATAAAAAGTACATTGACGTGTAGGGATAAACGGGTGGTGGTGGTGGCCTCTATATAAGGCATTGGTCTGACCACACATGTTGACTGTTGTACTGAAATTTGGTTGCCAAGATTTCAATGTGATGTGGAAACATTAGAGACAGTCTCCAAAGACCAAAGCGATATTGAGAATCTGGAATGTTGGTTATGAAGAGTGGTTAAAAGAATGTGGATTTGTAGATTACAAAGTTTGTTGGATAGGAGAAAAGAGGAGATATGATAGAGTTCCTTCAGGTTATTTAAGGGATTCTATCAGATTAATACAGAAGGAATTATAAAAATAGTGGAGTGGTGAAGGGTGTGGAGAGTAGATTTTTTATGTGGACAGTTATTGGTGAGTGGAATGCCTTGCTGGAGTGCATCATGATGCAGGGTGTGTAAATAATTTCAAAGTTCATCATGATAGACAACTTCTCCCACAATGAGTATTGACTGTATGAAGGTTACTGAATACCAACAGAACATTACCATTACCCCCCCTCCCCCATCCAGCCATGAAATCTATAGACATCTAGCTAAATCTGGATACAATTCTGTAACACCTGTTGAATAACATGAATAAGAAATACAATTTGGTCTCACTATTTCATCTACCTTGCAGTAGGGAGGTTAATCCGAACTTGAATGTCCAAGCAGCAAAATTTGTTTGCAGATACAGTATTTATGATTTCCTAGAATCTATGAGACCATCTTGCAGCAGTTGGACATAAAACCACTGGAGTATACAAAAGCAGATAATGTAATGGACTGTCTTCATTTTTGCATTCATTCGTACATATACTGTTAGCACATTTTAAGCTATGTGGAACCGTTATTGATTCTTCTCCTGTGCAACAACTTTCTTCCTTAGCATTTTCTAAAAATTACAAATATTCAGATCTTGTCCACCATTATGTTATATCAAGTTTGCAAAGAATGTTTGTGCACTGTGTGTGTACATTGTTCAAATATTACATCAGTGATTTATTCAATGCTCACACTATTTAGCCCACATGGTATAAAAGCATGGATATTTATTATCTTCCCTTATTAAAAAGTGGCTTTTGATCTGTTGAAACTTGTCTATTCTGTCTCTGATATTTGTATATTGTATTCCTCATTATACATGATATCACTTTATGTGTTTTCGCTATAACGCGATTTTAAAAAGTTAATTTAAAAAATCGCAACCGGTAGCAATTTTGCAGTCACCCTGTGCGTGGTCACGTGACTTTGTACACGCATCGCTTTGACAAGGCAGCATCGTGCTGCATGTCAGTCTCACAGAAGGTGTAAAACTAGTAAGCTCCATTGTTGGAGTCTTCTGCAATGCAAACATTATGGAAAAAAGAGGTAATTGTAATCAAAATACTTCCAAGACTAAAAAACAGAGAAAAGCTATAACACTGGAGGAAAAATTAGAAGTTATAAAGAGGTATGAATGTAATGAGCGCACAGTCGACATAGTCAGAGCTACAGGAATTTCAGAATCAACTTTAAGAACAATAAGAAATCAAGCAGAGAAAATAAAAGAAGGTTGTAAAAGTGCAACGAGAATGTTGACAACTAAGATAACACAGATAAGGGCACCAGTTATGGAGAAATTGAAAAGGATGTTGGCCCAATGGATTGAACATGAAAATCAACGTGCTGTTCTGTTATCCACCTTGATTATCCAGGCTAAAGCAAAAAGTTTGTTTGATGATTTGAATGCTATAGATCCTGATCCTAAAGTGCAATGTTTTGCTGCAAGTGCTGAGGTGGTTTGAACGTTTCAAGGTGCGACATGGATTCCATAATCTCAAGCTGACTAGCAAGGCTGTGGGAACTGATGTTGTTGCTGCTGAGAACTTTCCAGCAAAATTTCTAAGCAAGTATTTGCTTCATTATTTATTATTTGCCTCAGCAAGTCTTCGATCTCGACGAAACATGGTTGTTCTGGAAGCATATGCCTAGTAGAACATTTCTATCAGTGCAAGAAAAGAAGGCCCCAGGTTTTAAAGCTTCCAAGGACTGTCTCACTTTGCTGTTAGGTGGAAATGCATCTGGAGATCATAAAACTAAACCACTGATGGTTTATCACTCCGAAAACCACGTGCACTCAAGGGCTACTCAAAGGAGGATTTGCCTGTTGTATGGTGGTCAAATAAAAAAGCATGGATTACCAGAGCTGTATATGAGTCCTACTTTTGCAATGAACTGTGTCGTGAATTGAAGGCTTATTGTGACAGGATAAATGTATCCTTCAAAATTCTTCTGCTTCTGGACAATGCACCAGGACATCCTCCAAGCATCATTGAAATTGATGAGAATATCAGTTATTTTTCTGCCACCAAACACAACATCCCTCATTCAAACCATGGATCAGCGTGTTATTGCAACTTTCAAGAGTTATTATCTCTGCAGAACATTTTCCCACCTAGTTCAAGCTACATGTACCGATTGTGAAGATAAAATTTCATCATCTCATCCGCTTGATAACGGCTTAAGTCCACTAAGAAGAAAGGTTCTCCACTTATCGCGGTCTTTAGCCATCTCAATCATGACTCTATAGCTGGGTAGATGGAATGTTCTTTCAGCAACTTTATCCAAGTACTTCTTGGTCTGCCTCTAGATCATTTTCTTCCTATATATCCATTCAGAGCTAAATATGGGAGTCTATGAGGAGACATTCTCTGAATATGACCAAACCATCTCAGTTGATGCTTAATGAGTGTGTCTATTATATTATCTGGGAAGTTTAAATCTGTTCCGACTTGATCATTAGTCTTGTGTTGCATCCAGTGGGTGTTATTAATTTTTCTGAAGCATTTCATTTCAAATACTTGAAGTTTCTTGATTGGTTATTAATCTCCAGGCTTCTGAAGCATAAGTAGCTATTGGGATAACAATTGTTTTATATAATTTTAATTTCAGACTCATTGGGATTTTTTTATTTTTCCATATTTTGTTTAGTTTATTCATGTTGGTACAACATAGGTTTAGCCTGTGTTTTACTGTTTCCATATTGTTGAGGTTACTAGATATAAGACTGCCAAGATAAACATGTTTATTAACTTGTTCCAGCAGATGATTTTCAAGATTTATAGAAATATTTTCTACTTCTCTACCTATCTTCGTTATTTTTGTTTTATGAAGATTTATTTTCATACCATAAGTTTTACAAGAGTCATTTAAAATATTAATCGTTTTTTCTAGCTGTGGTTTAGGATCTGCTAAAATAATGATATCATCTGCGTATTTTATGTGATTAGTGTTGGTACCGTTGATTTTTACACCTGGTTCATCAGCTATGGTTTTACAGGCTTCTTCTAGGAAGATGTTAAAGAGTTGAGGTGAGAGAGGGCATCCTTGCATTACACCTTTCCCTACTCTGAAATCCTCGGTTTTAATGTTGTTTGTTTTAACAAAAGCTTTGGTATCTCCATAATAATTTGTAATAAATGTTAAAATATCAGAATCCATTTTTACGTGTTTTAGGAGAGTGATTAATTTGTTTCTATTAACTAATCAAAGGCTTGCTTAAAATCTATAAAACAACAGTATATGAGCAGGTTGTATTCCCAATATTTTTCTGCAATATTTTTAATGGTGAAGATATGGTCTATAGTGGATCTATGTGGCCTCAATCCTGCTTGGTTTTCCTCTATGATTTTTTTTTTCTGTAAGCACCTGTGTTCTCTTTTGTATAATTCGAATGAATAGTTTATAACTATGCCTTAAGAGTGTTATGGTTCTATAATTTTCACATATTCTTTTGTCTCCTTTTTTGTGAATTGGTATAATTCCTGTTTTCCAGTCAGTTGGAATTACTCCAGTATAAAGAATTTGATTAAATAAATTCATTAAGAAATTAATGGCATCCTTGTCCCCATATTTCCACAGTTCTATAGATATTTCATCTTTACCTGTAGCTTTTGAAAGTTTCATTTGGTTTATTGCATTTATAATTTCTGCTGGGGTTATGGGTGGTGCCTTTTCATATATCATCTTTTCTGTTATACTTTCCTCCTCCTGTTTTGAAATAATGTTTGACCAGTTTCTAGATTGTTTTTATCTTTCATTGTTAATGGTTTATCTTTATAGATCTTAGTTAATTCTTTGATAATTTTGTATACCGTTTTATTATCATTTCATTTATTAGCTTCTTTGCACAGTTTTGCTTTTTTCTCCAGCCAGTAATTTTTGGCAAAATAAAATTTCAGTGAAAGAATTTTGGAAGAAATATGATATAAAAATGGCAATTGACAACATTGGAGAGGCATTGGCAGAAGTTAAGCAGTCCTGCATGAAGGAAGTTTGGAAGAAAATTTATCCTGGAGCTTCTGATTCTAATGATTCCTAAAAGTGAGCTTGCCAACTTAAGACATGATATAGTTAAAATGGCAAAATCTGTTGGATTTGAGGATGTAGATGAGACAAATGTGGATGAACTACTTGTGTCCTACTCATCAGAGCTCACTAATGAAGATCTGGAAATGGAAAACAACATGAATGATGAAAGTCAAGTGTCCTTTGTTGCTGAGCCCATCAAACAGCTTTCAACAAAACAAGTGACAGAATTTTTTAAACACATTGACAATGTCATCAGAATAATTGAAGAAAATGATCCTAATGAGACTAGAAGCACCAAAATTGCAAAAGAAATTCAGAATCCTTTGACTTGCTACAAAGAACTTTATATATATAGAGAGAGAGGAAGAATGCTGCCCGTCAGCTGAGTCTCGACTGTTTCATTAAAAAAGTTGAAGATCATCAGCCTATCATCCCAGGGACTTCAAGAGAGTGATGATCCAAACTCACTAGACCCAGTCCATTCATTATCCGATTGAAGACTGTCAGAAGTGTGTAGTGTTTAGGTGTTTATGACATTGTATTAATTAAATTCATTCATTCATTAAAATTTGTGCATTTTGTTTAAAAGTTTAAATAATTCATTGATTAAAATTTCTTTTGCTCTTAGGTGTAAAGTTTTCATATTTTTATCCTTCTGAAGAAACCCCTATCCCTATCTCACCCATGCTAAATTCAACTCACTTTACGCAATTTCGTGTTATGCGATTATTTCATAGAACCAATTAATCACGTAAAGTGAGGGCCACGTACATTTCAAAAAAAAAAAAAAATGGGGTATCATATGATGAGTTCCTGTTGATTTGATTCCATCTTATGCAATAAAATGGTGGTCCTGACAAAACAGAGAAATTCCTAGATCTTGTATGTGCATTGGATCTCTGTATGTACTTGTAAGGGCAGCTTATAGTAACAAAAAGAGGAAAATCTTAGAAGATAGCTCATTAATGCTGCAACCCAAAACTAAATAACTCATAATATTTCTGAGCAGAAATGTTAAATGCTTAGAGCATAATTTCTTTCCATAACAGTAGTAACTTTTTATGTGCTCTCACCCATGAAAGGTTGTAAACCAATAATACATTAGTACTGTAAGTCTGATATATATATTTTCTTAACATAATCCAGAAATCTCTTCCAGAAACCAAACTTGTAAAAGATGTTTCTTGTTAGGTGGGAGAGAAATTTCGTTGACTGGTGACACCAGGCAATGAAATTCCTCTTTTCACTTAAAGACATTCAGAAACATTGTGCTCATAGTGGCATTCCAATCCTACAAACTAGTTATCAGCATCAGCTGGTCACCGATAACAAGCTAGAATATTAGCAATTAGTTTATTCTAGCCATTTATCAAGTAACCAATTAGCAGAGATAAGAGAATGTATAATTCATTGTAGGATGTGCAGCTCAGTACAATGTGATTTAGTGTATTGTCTTTGCAGTTGAACACACACATGGGATTACAGAAATATATCAAACTAATTGCTGTGGAAAATTTCTTTACATATAGTAAAGTTATTTACTTTACATTATATAAAGAAACAGTACAGTGATGCAGTCTGTTAAGTTAATAAAATTGAATATGTTAGCAAGAGATATATTCTAATCTGCCTAATTCAATTTTGTCTTTATTACATGCATTCTTTTAATATCTTTCTCTTAATCAGGCACGAATAGCTCTCTATGAAAAAGGAATTCAGTTCGAACATAAAATTGTAAACTTGGCGGAATGTGAACAGTGTGAACCTTGGTTTCTAAAGTTGAATCCCGAAGGTGAAGTTCCAGTATTGGTAGATGGTGATAAAGTTATTCCTGATTCTATTAGTATTATGGACTATTTAGAGGAGAATTATGGTTTTAGTAAGTGGATAAAATTTCTTCAATTTAAGTTTTTATACATATTAATTTTATTAAACACAATTTTTATAATGTCCAAAACATAGTAGTTGTTTTTTTACGGAATGCTTAGCAGCCAGAGCTGAATAACTGAGAGGAGACCTCAATTTAAGGAATAAAGAACTAACCAGGGCTTCTGACTTAATGTCCAATCCTCACCTTCTTGTGTTGCACCATGTTGGCAGGTGTGTAGCTGTATGTATAAACAAATGTGGATGGGCTGGCAGTTTGGTATTTAGCCAACCAAATTCTATTCTTATTGGCTTAAACCAATTGAACATAATGGTACAGCATGATAGAATTTCATGCCATGGCATTGCAGGATAAACAAGGTCCTTGCTGTTTTAGTCAGAGAACCAGGATGAACAGCAAAAAGTCTGCTACTGGAATAAATCCCAACTGAACATCAGCAGAGCTCAAGATTAGCACCATAAACATAAGAAGTATCAACAGAAAATAAATGAAACTAACACAAGAATTGGATAAGTACCAGATCAACATAATAGGCATTACCATAACAGAATACAAAAGCAGGTGAGATTTTTCTGAACAACAAATACACATCCTAAATTCAGGCAATAACAATCAGAGAAATGGAGTGGTTATATTCAACACTAAAGAAGAGAATAATCTTCTGGATGGCAGGCAATATCAAGTAGTAATGGGAAGGCAAATATCAGAATGGGGAACTGGACAATGAAACACTGTTGTGCTTTGGTATAGAAGGTTTTACAAAGGGTGAAGTAGATAGAGAAGGCAGTTGACAAAAATGAAAAGGTTGACCTTGTTGGAGATCTAAACAGTAGGAAATGATTACTAGACATATAGAAATGTTTTGAGAAAATTTGGAGAAAAGAGCAAAGCTAATAATAATGGTAAGTGCCTGGTAGATTTCTGTTAGGACATGGATAAGTACCAGATCAACATAATAGGCATGTATGACACTATGTTCACATAAAGATGTGCTTGAATTCACCTGAGGAGAAGGTGCAAGGAATAAGAAAAGTTTTGTTGATCTTGCTGGTTCAACACACAAAGGATATAGAGAATTTGAAATTGGAAGTGATTACCATTTAGTTCAGGGCAGTATAAAATTGAATATCATATTGAAAAGCCAAGTGTTTAAGAATGTTTTGAAAAGAATCAAAGTAGAGCAGATTTCAGAGCTGAACTGTAGATTAATATGTACACATTATTCAAGAAAAAATGAAAAGAGTTTGAAAACAAGAACGAAATCATGGTGATTCACTGGCAAATCCTAAAGAAAATATTTATGATTCAGCCAGAGAGACATGGTGAGATTGTCTGCAAAGAAATAAAAAAAAAAAAAAATCAAAACTTCATGGTCAATTCAAGAAGTTAAAGGTGCATTGCAGAAAAGAAACAAGAAAGTGTATCAAAAGTTCCTAGCAAGTGAGTTGAAAAGTGGTCTGAGAGAATAAAAGAAAAGTGCAAGTGAAGCATTGTAAAACTAACTAAACTTTGGTGAGAACATAGAAAATCAAGACTGGGAAGGTGGCAAAAAGAGTCTAGAGCTGTTGAAAAAAAAGTTCAGAAATAGAGGAAAAAGTGCTACAAAGAATACAAAACTGCAGAAGACATTGTTGAGATATTCAGTGATCAATTTATAAGAGCGTTTCATCCTGATCAAGGTGGAATCATGAGGAAATTAAGTGTAGAGGACATAAGATGGCTTAATTGTGAGTGAACAGGAGGTATTTGAGGAAATAAATAACCTTGATTTCAATAAGGCAATAGGATTGGATTACATATCATCATGCATCTTGAGGGAATGTTCCAGGGTATTGGCATGTCTGCTTAATAAGACTTACAACAGCACAGGTTCTCCAAGGGAGTGAAAGGAGGGTAAAATTGTTCCACTGCATAAAGGTGGTGATAAGACTGTAGCTTCAAATTATAGGCCGGTCTGTATATCTGGAGTTGTGAAGGTATTGGAGAAATTGGTGAGAGGTAGGATACAGAAATGGGTTGATCAAAGCAGTATTCTCTGTGGCTATCAGCATGGGTTTGTTAATGGAAGATCACTAACTTATGTACTACAACAAGGCGATAAATGGCCAGCCAGGCTGGCTGAGTGGTTAGCATATCCACTCTCCAGCCAAAAGGGCTGTGGGTTCGAATCCCGCCATGGATGCTTGTGATTGTCTTTGAATATAGTAGTGGTGGTGATCGGTGGTAGATAGCATGGTATAGTTGCAGTTGGTGGATTGAGCAGTGGAGACAGAGTTGTAGAGCAGGTACCCTCCCTCGATGAGTCTTTGGACTCCCTGGAGGTGTCAAATAATAATAATAATAATAAATACCTTGGACAGGGGAGATGCATATAGAAAAGACTGCCACACAACAAGCTCTTAAATAAATTGAAACAGATGAGATTGAATAACAGACTTCTGAGTTGGATCAGTGACTGGCTGTTGGATAGATATCAGAAAGTTGTATATGGGGATGCAGTATCCCAAAAGAGAAAGGTTTGGGGGCCATTGTTGTTCAATTTGTATGTTAATGATATTGGGTTGGGTTTAACTAGTGATGTGCAGATGATGCAAAACTGGGGAGAGTAATGCAGAGTCAAGTAGATGTTATTGCCTTACAAGAAGACTTTGATAGATTGCATGAATGGGCAGGTAAGTGGAACTGTCAGTTCAATGTTGCAAAGTGTAAGGTTTTGAGGAGTACAGGAGATGAGAGATCTAGGCGTGATGGTGGATAAGGACCTGAAATTCAGGGACCACATTGCACCAGTTGTAAAGATATCACATTGGATAATGGCAATGATGCAGAGGACCATGAAATACAGAAATAGAGGTTATGATTCCATAAGGCCTTGATGAGGCCTCATGTGGATTATTGTGCACAGATTTGGTCACCAGGTTTTCATGGTGATAAGGATATGTTGGAAAGGGTCCAGAGAAGATTCACATAGGTAGTCTTTGGGATGTGGAGTACGAGGACAGGTTGAGAGAATGTAAGTTCCAGAGCCTCAGATTGTAGGCATTAGTGAGAACTGGCTATCAGAAGCAGACATGCTAGCTGGTATCAAGTGTAAAGGGTACAGTATTTTTAGGAAGGATAGACAGAAGAGGAGGGAATGTGCTGCTAATGATATTGAGTGACTTGAATCTAGTTACTGTTGAGACCTATGACTATACTAATAACAGTTTTTCACCAGTAAATTAAAGATGCCAAAAAATTATATTCTTGGTTTAATCATTTATCCAAGTGTAAGCAAACAATGTTTGCACGTGAAGTAACTTCATGACTGGGCAACTCTTATATAGAGGCTAATGACTTCACATCACTTGCCTTAGTATCCTATCCCATAATGCAAACCACATGTCCTTATGGACATGTGGAATGCTTTACATTATGGGAAGGGTCACTACACAGACCGGTTTAGACTTTTATTGAGGTCTCATCAGTGGGAGTCAGACCCAGAAGTGATACCAAGGTTGAAGTAATTCAGAAATCATATTTCCATAGTAGTCAAAAGGTATCACACCTTATTACTATAAGTTTGTGCATGTGTGTGTTATACGATTGCCCAGTCATGAAGTTACTTCATGTACAAACTTTGTTTGTTTGCTTACACTTGGATAAAGTATTAAACCAAGAATATAATTTCTTGGCATCTTTAATATTTATAGTATAACCAAGTGGAAAAACTTAAGTTTTTCATCTGGTAGTGAGTTTGAAGCAATCTGGTGTGAAGTAGATGTCAACTGGATCAAATATATATAGTAGGGTTTGGTTACAGAACAAGTGGATCGGTTGCTAGCCATGAAAAAATGCATCATCAAATAAAGACTGAGTGCGAAAAGAGTAATCATAATGGAGGACTCTAATTATCCAAACATTGACTGGGTATCAGTAAAATCTGATGAGAAGAATGACTTTATTGAGCTATTGCAAGACAACTTCCTCAATGAGTATTTGACAGAAGGAACTCAAAGTCAAAGGGTGTTAGATTTGATTATAGTGTCAGAAGGAAGATTTCAGTTAAAGACATTAACTGAAATCTATTCTGCATCCAGTTGGTTACAGTGACCATGTGATACTACTTTATTCATGCCAAACCATCATCATCCTTTTAGGGATTTGGGTCCAGTGGCCTGTGTCGGTCTCATTCCATCTTTTCCTTGATCATCCCTGACTTCTAGATCCTCTAGCTAGGTGGTATCAGAGTTATTTTTTGGGTAGTTTCGAACTGTTCATTTTTTCGATATGCTGTTCAACACTGAGTCTATTTTTAGTTCATGTATTTCTGTGCTTCTTTTTTAGATAGAGAGAGAGTATAGCCTGCTTTACTTCACAGGAATTTCATTTCTACATTTACTATTCTTTTTCTTCTGCAGTTTTTATGATACATAATTCACTTCCGTACAGTAGAGAAGATCTTGCCTAAACTTTATAAACTGTTATTCTTGTATGCTTTTGAACTTTGTTAGGTTTGAAAATATTATTGATCATTCCTATTATCTTTAGGAAGTTTGAAATTTTGATGTTAATGTCAGCTTCTTTTGTGATATGATACAGTGCATCCAAGTTATTTGAAGCAATTAATTTGTTCTAAAATTTTATTTTCAATCATGATTTTACTTCTGACTGGGGATGGTCCTTTAAAAGCCATGATTTTTATTTTGTCTGTTGATATTTGCATTCCAATTTTTTTGCACTTATGCTTAATGTGTATATTGATCTATGGAGTTCATCTTCACTTCTTGCTATGATTATCTGGTCATCTGCAAACAAAAGGTGTTAAGTCTAGTTCCATTGTTCAGTTTAAATGCTAGTTTTATATCTTTCTTCCATTTCTTAATGATTTCATCTATACAAATAATAAATAAGAGTGGTGACATTGGGCAACCTTAACAGACCACTCTGTTTATTGATTTCCATTCTGTAACTTTTCATTGATTCTTACAGGTATTTGGTTGTTCTGATACATGTTAATAATTGCAGCAAGCAGCTGATTTGGAATGTTTAGATTCTTGAGTACAGTCCACAGTTTGTTCCTTAAAACTCTGTCAAAGGCTTTCTGGTAGACTACAAATGGTGTGTGTGTGTGCGTGCGCACGCATGCATTTCTATGTTGTATTCATATCCACAATGATCGGTCCTTGGTCCACTGTTATTCATTCTGCATATTAATGACATTCAAGAGGTTAAACATTTTTTTTACTTGGTTATACTATAAATTAAAGATGCCAAAAAATTATATTCTTGGTTTTATCCTTTATCCAATTGTAAGCAAACAAAATTTGCATGGTGAAGTTCACTTCATGACTGGGCTACTTGTGTATATCGATTGCCTTAGTATCCCACAATGCAAAGTCCCTCCCTGGACATGTATAATACTATGCATTATGGGAAGGACCACTGCCCAGACTGGTTTTGACCTTCACTGAGGCTTCATTGGTGGGAGCCAGAGAGAGACAGTCAAGAAAAGATTATTCGCCTAATTTTTTTTTTTAAAAGATATAGGGATAATATTATTCCAAACCTTGGTATTTGCTAATACCAAATCATTGTGTGGTGTGACAAATACACCATATATTAATGATTTGATAATTAGATTCCATGTGCCTCGATCTGCATTTCTTGTAAATTCTTGGAATATTAGCAATATGATATGAAACGTTTCATATCTCTGCTAATATTCCAAGAATCTACATGAAATGCAGATCAAGGCACATGGAATCTAATTATTTAATACCAAACATTGTGTGATTTCTTTCTTTTATTAGCAAATAGATTTATTATTCTGTTCCCAGTTGAACAGAGCCTTTCCTTGAGATAAAGTGGTAATTAACCTTTCTGTCCACAGCTTTTCACATTCCAAAAGGTGGTTTTTTATGTACTGTAGAAAAAAAGCATTTATCACCTTCCACTTGATTCTGCCAGTGTTATCAGACTAAAAGTTGCTGATCTTCTCCATGAAATAATGATATCTAATATATTTATCTCAGAAAGAAAAACTCTTCTATCTATTAGGAAGAAGAGAAATGTAATTTTGAAAACAGATGAAGGAAATGCACCAGTAGTTATGAACACAAAAGATTATAGTGATAAAATTTCCCATTCACTCTGATTCTTCCATCTACTCAATCATAGATCATGATCCTACTTGGACCACCCATGAAAAAAACCAACAATTGCTCAAAAATATCCCAAACTGGCTACTATACTTATTACGAAAATGCAAATTGCTGCACCCTGTTCCTTCATAACTTTATGGCTCTCCTAAGGCACACAAGCTTGATGTTCCCTTGAGACCAATCGTGTATGGCATCAGCTCTCCAACTTATGCTTTATCATGAATCAATGTAAGAATCAGAGGATCTGATGTGATGTCCTAAAAGACTAGCAAGATGTTTTGATAAAGGCATAAGTTGGAGACTGATGCCATACACAATTGGTCTCAAGGGGGATATTAGGCTTGTGTGTCTTAGGAGAGCCATAGTTATGAATACTAGACAGCTTCATCCAGAAGCCATCTGGTATAGACATATCTTCTGATGTCTTTGCAAGTTTCATTATAGTATCTGTCTTTACTAATGTTCCAGTGGATGATGTGTTAGACCTTATCGGAGATCTTTCTCCACTAGCTATCACAAAATTGTTTGAAATTGCCTTCAATCCAATTTCTTTAAATGGAATATTTGTTTTATACAAATAAAACAATGGTTGCCCTCTCTCCTCCATCAGCTGATCTCTTCATAGAGAATTTTGAAAAGGATTGATTTCCAACTCAAATTACTTTGAAATTAGCCATTTGGTTGAATCATTTGATAATATCTTCATTATTTGGAAACATGACCTCCCAAGTCTACAGTATTTCTTCTTTCTCATAACTATTTTAAACTTAAAATTAATTTTTCCTTAGAAGTAGAAAAGGATGGTAAACTCCCTTTCATAGATGTCTGCATTGAAAATAAACCTGACAATGATTTCTTACAATGCACCTCCAGAGTGACCTGTCACTCTGGAGGTGTGTTATAAGCCTACTAATAACACAGGGCATTATCTTCATACTGCATCCCTTCATCATCCTTTCCAAAAGCTAGATATCATCCACACCCTCAAGAATAGAGCCTGGTGAATTATAACATATTAATATCAAGTTAAGGCAAGGCTTAACCTAGTGAAAAATAAACTTTCAACAACTAGGACTATATATACTTCCAGATTACCATGGATGCAAAGTGCATATTAAAATTGTAATACCATTTATATTACATTGAAATATATGATGGATATGAAGTGTAGAGGAGTAATTATTTTACCCATATTGATGGCGACGTGGTTAAACTGAACAAAACAGAAAATGTTTTTCTTGTAGTTGTTGTTTAAAACTGTTTCATTAAAATGAATGTTAAATTTTCATCCCTTATATATATAATAAAAATCTACAGTATAAAAATGTGATTCACAGTGATATTAATTTAATAATGAAATTTTTCCAGATTTTCCAAAACTTATTCCAGAAAAAGGAACAAAAGAAGCCCGAAATGTGTTAGAAATGAGAACACTAGTAGATACATTTAAGTTTCCAGTGATTTCATTTGGCTGCATTATTTATCCTGAGTTAACAAAAAACTTCAAAATGTCAGCTGCAGAAATAAAATACAGGAAAGGTATGTGTATATATATATATATATATATTTTTTTTTTTTTTTAACTCTTAATTATAGACAAGATAGAAGAAAATCTTTTCTTTTATGCACTCTGCTTTTTTTTTAAAAAAAAAAAAAATCAGATGTATTTTCCAACTTCTATATTTTCATTATCTGTTTAAAGTATTTTGTGTTTTTAGAAAGTTGGTATTTTTAATAGTACAGTGCATCATTAATAGAAGTATCTCATTCATTATCATCATTTCCTACCTGGTAGGTACCTTCAAGGAGTCAAAAAATTATTCATGAATACTGTGCAATTTTCATGAGGCATAGTTTTAGTTTCTCACATAAAATAAGTGACAACTAAATATAAGTAGACAGACAAAAAAAAAACTATCAGGAAACACAGACACGAGAGTAATTTAATTACTCTTGTGTCAGGAAACACAGACGCAAGAGCAATTTTTTCTGCCCTTTTGTATGGAACAACATTTTTAAACCACTATGATGACAAACTTGATATATTAAATTTCATTTGCATAAACTCATGATTTTACTGTAGCTGTTTTCTTTAAATAAGATTTAAGAAATCTTATTTAAAGATTTCTTAAGATCCCTTGTTTCCAATCCATCCACCATATGGTAAGATGACCTGTGTTGATTCTTTAAGAATTCTCTCATGAATTAGTAGAATGTTCCAATGAATGCAGGTGTATTTACTCAGTCCCTATGACAGGTTTTGATAAATGCATCCTGTCCCATCAACACAGTATCACTGATGTACTTAGAATGGATTGAGAAAGGCCTCTACATAGGGTTTCTGGCACTTGCAATATATTTTGCATACATCAGCTTCACTACTTTTCTTCAGTACTTTAGGTACTGGTATATGTATTATAGCAACAGGATTAGTCAGATCATATCATTGTATGGACTACAGCAGTTTCTTTGTGTGTGTATGGATAGCCTTCAAACAACACACACAAGAGAGATCCCAAACCTTATAACACAAGTTATAAGGTACTTATAACAGAGTACCTTGTGTGGGAAAGTGAAGGAAAAAGAAGGAATTCATCAGCAAGCTTCTTGAAGAGCTAGTAGTTGTACTCATTGAGGAAAGTGGTACAGGAAAACAGTTTCAGAGAAATAAATGGAACAAAGTAAGATTAGAAATTGGTTCAGTATGCTTGAAGTTGAAATATGTATAGATGCTAATCAGCAATTGCTTGTGTTCTTATTAGAGGAAAGTGGAGGAATGATAGTGGCTAATTAAGTGAATGACTGACTAAGGCAGTTTCTAACCTCTGAATGTCGAATATGTGGAAAGATTGAGAAGATGAAATTTGCAGTCTGGTGGACAGGAGGAAGAGGGGAGATATGATAGAGACCTACAAGTTAGTAAGGGGTTGTTATAGGATCAATGCTGGAGAGGTTCTACAGAAAATAGTGGGAGATCAAGGGAGAACCATAGGTCATCCTTGGAAATTGTATAAAAAGAGTGTGAGTAATGGAGTGAGAAGCAGGTTTTTTTCATGCAGAGTTGTGAATGATTGGAATGCCTTGCCTGAGAGAGTGTCTGCAGAGAATTTGAGTGTGTTTAAGACACGTTATGATGAGCTGTGCGTATGATAAAAGGACCTCCCAGATGAGTCTTTGACTCCATGGGGTCTTGGGTAATAATAATAATAACATCCATGAAAATACCTATAAAAAAAGCATAATGCAGAGACAAAATATCTAATGAGGAAGAGACTTGAGTGTATCTGAGAGAAGTTACCTAATAATCTTGTGGATAGAATCAAAAATTCTTACAGAGGGAGAGGTTTTGGATGAACCAAACGGGACAACAGTATTCTAGGGTCAATCAGATTTGAGATTTAAACAAGAGAAAAATTGTGTTTTGTACAAAAAAAGAATATCAAGTGTTTTGAAGATTGAGGAGACAGTGACTGCAATATGTTTATGCTAGGACAAGCTAGATATGAAGGTAAGCCCAAAAAGAGAAACCGATCTTGACTGAAAATCAGAATATTATCGAAAGTAAGTGGGAGTGAAATAGAATATCTCTTCTGATTAATACAGGACTGTGTTTTGATAATTGAAATTCACTAGATTATCTCCACTCCATTTGAGGAAAATGGTACAGGATGACAGTTTCAAAGAAATAAAGAACCGAGGTAAATGGGAAGATCAGCATTTGAGACATTGATTATGGTATATCTTGACGATTGAATCATTTGAGTACTATATATTTTCATTTTTTCATTAAGTATTCTACTGTGTATTTTGTAGCATGAATTGAGTAAATTAATAGCTCTATAATTAGCAGGTTTATTTTAATATCCCTTTTTTAAATATAGGCATTACTATACTTGAATTCCATTCTGTTGGTATTTGTATATATTTTATTTAAAAATTTTAATAATCTCTGATGGATTTTTTTTTCAGGAAATTTATACAGTTTGGAGCTTATCCCATCTTGTGTGATTTACGATTATTTATTTTATTAGGTTGTCTTTTATTCTTTCATTGTTGTTAGTGCATTTAAAGCATTTTGTAAGTAGTTTTAATCCACCTGATAGTGAAATTAATATTAATGGAGGTTTGATGTCCTACAAAGTACATGCAAACTGCAGAATAAATAATGAATTAGCCATGTGAAAAGTAAGATCCATTGACAGTTTTTAAAATAACTAAATATAAAATGTGATCTGGTGAGACTTTAGTTATATAGTAAGTCGCTGCTCATATGTGATAAGCCTTGTTATCAACTGCAGTTCAGATGTATTTGAGCACCACGAATACAAAAATTTTATAGTTAATGTAAGATATTAACTATTAGAATATCTTATATAAGATCTATAAGAATATAGATTTAAAAAAAAAATTGGCTAACGCCTTTTATTCCCATATAGGAGTAGGCGAGGCCATTTTAGCCCTATCTAACTTTTTTTGGAGACTGAGTGGGCAGTTCAGTCTCCACTGGTACCCAATCAGAGATAGCTAACCCAAGGCTATCGCTAATTAAGTGGCACTATCTCATGGCCCCTAACCCTAACACAATATATTTAATGTCTGAAATAGTGTGGGTTCTACAGTCGATTTTCTTGAGTTTACAGGATGAAATACCCAAGTTTCGGGGAGAAAAAAACCCGCTTGCCCATGCCAGAGATCGACTAACTCGGGAACCGGTTGAAAAAGTCTTAGAAAAATTTCCTCTGGTCTCTGACTAGATTTGAAACCAAGTCTTCCTTCGTGCAGTCAAGCGCTGTGATGTTCAAACACCACATCCACTGAGCTACACAGGCTCCTATTATTATATAATATCTTATATTCTTAACTTTATTAGACAAGTAAATTGATAAAAAATAAGAGAGGAATAAATATGATTTACATTATAAATTAATAGTAGTTCATTATATTTCACTGTTCCTAAGCAGTAAATGTTATTTTTTTTACTTCTTAGAAATGTATGCATCATATATACCATGTTTAAAACAGAAACAAGTTCAATATCCAGAATTTAAGGAACGGTATGAATTAAAAATAAAAAAAATTGAAAAGTTAGATTCTTTCCTGAATGACGTTGATTCTTTCAAGAAGGTTCTGGATGATACGTATACACTTATGAAGAAACTGGAAAGAGAATTGGCAGCACATACCAAAGGTAAAATTATGTAAAATTACCAAAAGATAGATTTAATGGTTGTTTGAATATAGATGGTAAATGCTCAGTCACTAAATGTGAAATAGTTTACTTTAAAACTTCGAAATTTCTGTTTTTCCGCATGTGTGTGTACGCACACTTACATTTTTGAATGTATTGAAAACCTAATTTTCCTTGCTATCTCTCAGAAATACAGTGACATTATGTATCTTCTTCTTTCTCAGATTCCATCAGGAACACTGGGGGTCTGTAAAGGCTTTCTACCAGTTCCTTATCTTTGCTATTAGTCTTAGTTCAATTCAACAAAACTCTTCTTCTCACATTCCATTTAGTCAATCTCCTCCATGTATTTTTAGGACAGCCAGGCTTTCTCTATCCTTATGGATTCCATTCCAGGGCTGTATGACAAATTTCTTGACGATGTCCAATCCATCTAAATTTTTGCTTTTCTGATTTCAAGTTTGACTTTTTTGCTGATTTATTCTTTTCCAGAAGTCTTCATCAGCAATAATTTGTGGACACCAAATTCGAAGTATGCTCTGCAGACACCAATTTATGAATGTCTATAGCTTTCTTTGCATTTCCTTTGAACCCAGCCACATCCAAATAAAAGAACTGATTTAATACATGTATTAAATATTTTTGTTTGTATCATGTGCTATTAAGAAAACGTTTTATTTGTAAAGCATACAGTATTTAAAATTTGTGCCTTAACACATAATCCATCCCCACCATTGTCTTAATTCTCCCCCCAAAAAAAACCCTGATCCCCTTCCAGTTGGGAACCCCTGATTTCATTTTCCATACTCTATTAAGATTTGCATACACACTTCTTGCCTTTTAAAACTTTAAAACCTCTAGTTGCTTCTCCATTTACAGATAAAACACTACTGAGATATGTTCAATTTTTCCATTTTCGATTTTACTTGGTGCTTTATTGTTCACATTGATTCTCATTTCTTTCATTTTGTTTGTATTTATTTTCAAACCAGCTTTCAGCGATTCTTCTTATGAAGATATTCAAAATAAACACACCACATTATGACTGAGCAATTAGACAGACATCGTCTGCATAGTTTAGATCACCCAAAGTTATTTATTTTCCATGATATTGATATTCCTTTGGCATGTTTCATTGCTGTCTGTTCTAGAACATGATTAGCACCAGTATAAATAATAAGAGAGATAGCAGACATCCTTGTTATACTCCAGATACAGTTTGCAAGGGCTGTGGCAAATATCCATCAGGCAGCATCTGACATTGAAATTTGTTATATTCTTCCTTTATGAGGTTTATTATCTTGTGTGGGATTCCTTTTGTTTTGAAGTGCATTCCTCACAGAATCTCTAGCAATAGAATCAAAGGCTTTTTCGTAATTCACAAACAGCAAATATAATGGAGAGTTAAATTCACCCAACTGTTCAATTATTATTCTTAAGGTGTTAATATGGTCTATACATGATCTATTTGGCCCTAAAACCAGACTGCACTCTTCTCACCTTCATCTAAAATATTAAAGATTCTTGAAAGAATAATTTTGCAGAAAATTTTGCTAATGACACATAGCAGGTTTATGCCCCTCCAATTATTACAATTTCCTAAATCTCCTTTCTCTGGTTCTTTCTTTTAAGGTTACACAATGGTCAGCATTCATTGTGAAGAATTTATGGAGACAAAAACACACACGTTGGAGTAATTCCTTTACTTATAATTATGAAAATAACACTTGACGTTTCAAGCTCTGTATTGAAGCATCATTATCAGGAAAACATACATATGTACAGGACACAAACTACATGACACTACACGAAATTAAGCTAAAACTAAATCAGGAGTTCCAAACTGGGGGGGGGGGGGATAGGGAGGAAGAGAATTGGGACCATAGTGGGGTTTGGATTATGTGTTAAAGCAAATTTTAAATATTGTATGCTTCACAAATAAAAAGTTTTCTTAATATTATTATTATTATTACTGGCAACTCTAAGGAGTCCTTAGACTCATTGAGGGAGGCCCTAAACATCATGTCAAGAACTATTCAGCATTCGCACAGTATCCATCACACTTTGCCATGAACTCATTCATAGTCATGGCACCCACAACAGACTCTGGCAGCTTATTCCACTCATTCACCACTCTCCAAGTTAAAAAAACTAGTTCTAACATCCTTGCTAACTACACTCTTGCTCAGTTTCCATGGATGGCCCCTAGTTCTTCACCACTAGACCTGTTCCGAAAAAAAAAAAAAAATTTGTCTGAATTAATCTTATAAAAACCCCTCAATCATATCACCTCTTTTCTGCTTATCAATCAATTCTGTAGCCCACAGATCTTCAACCTGTTCTCGTAAAGTTCATTCCATTGTACTTGGTGCTTTGTTGTTCACATCGATTCTCATTTCTTTCATTTTGTTTGTATTTATTTTGAAACCAACTTTCAGTAATTCTTCTTATGAAGATATTCAAAATAAATAGCTTATCATTATATTTAAACATTTTTAATTAATGATCATATTTACTGAAGTCAGAATTAACTATAGCTTGAATCCATAAATTTAAGATATTAGTATGCTCGAAAGGAAATCTGTAAAAAAAAATTTTTAAGTTGTAGCCTATAAATTTTATTTAAATACAGATTTATTTATCTATGAAACTGAATATGATTTTCAGAGTTTTTAGATTTTTTAATGGTACTATTTTTACACTCAGGAACTGCACAAATATTCACCATTTTTAAAGAGATTAACAAACATTTGTTACAAACTAAAATATAATCGACATATTTAGAAAATCTGATGTGTAGCATACATGTGACCTTCACACTAAAACATGGTCAAATAAGCCCCGCCTGTCAAGCACAATTACGTCTTTTCAAGTTGCAAACTGATAACAGTGAAGTTGACATAGCAATGGTGACATGCTGAAGAGTAACATTAAGATTATCATCACTCCGTTTTCACTTGTAGTATTCTGAGATGCATGTATGCGTGTGTACATTTTTTTTTGCCCATCATGAGTGTATACAACTAATGCTGGGATTCCACAAGGCTCTTTTCCCTTGCCCACCCTCTTCCTTCTATGCATGATCTACTCCAGCTGACTGCTAACCCATTACACAGCTTTGCTGATTGCAGGGTTTATCAAACATTTCACTCCTTTTTGTTTGATAAACCCTGCAAAGCACAAATCACCACAACCTCTAGAACTGTAATGTCTACTACTTTAAATTCTGATCTTCAAAACATTCATTAATGCGGTAACATTATAAACAACAATGCTAGCAAAACTAAACTGCATTATTTCCCTTGTCCTTCAAATCATACCCTTGACAGTACTCAATCTCTATTCAAGTTGAGATTCACCTTCTTGGGAAAACTCCAACCTCAAATCTCTCTTGGCACACATATCACAAATATTGCCTCCTCTGCATCCAAAAAATTAGGCTGTCTTTTTCATTCAAGGCATTACTTTAACTTTAAACAGCACCTCTGTTTTGCAAATCTGCCTGACCATTGAATATTTCTCTCATATCTAGGGTGGTGTCCCTAAGAGCTCCATGAGAATACTGGATTCTATAAAGAAAAGAGCAGTTAGAATGATTGCTGACCTCTCTCTCTCTCTCTCACTCACTCACACACATGCACGCACACTCCACTCATTTGGTCTGCTCCTGTGTGAAAAGGCATTCAGCTCTCACAGTCTGCATCTTCTGTCAATATTTCTATGGCCACTGTTCATCAAAATTTGCATCAATAATTTTCCCATCCTCTTGCAAATCCATCCAAATGCACGCAGCAGCAGCTGACCAACACTCTCTCACAGTTCAACTCCAAACCCACAGAACAAAATTTCCTTTTCTTTGTTTATCCATTTCACTGCTACTCTCTGGAAAAATCTTCCACCATGTGTTTCCCAAGGAATATAACCAACATCATATCAAATTTTAATAAGTTCTTTATTGTCCATCCATAGTAGTAGTAGTGTACTATAGGTTGACCAACCTCTTGTGAATGGGTTCTCCATAAAAAATTATATATATATATCATCATCATCATCATCAAATTCCTGGTATATACCCTCAAGGTGGTGTACAGGATATGATAGTACTACATGAAAAATTTACATCATTACTAACTTCCTATCTACAATTTTCCCTCCAAATCTGTTTGTTACCTGTCAAGATTCCAATATTATCAGATCTTATATTTCTGTCTTCTAAGGCACTTTTTACTGTATCAATCCACCTACATCTTGGTCTTCCTCTAGGTCTTTTTCCTGCCAGCCTGGCAGAGAACACTTGTTTTGCTAATTTTTCTTCTCCAATTCTGTTTAAGTGACCATACCACCTGAGATTAGCTCTGCTAATGAATTCCTGGATGCTGACAATGTCAAGTTCTTTCCTAATATCCTCGTTTTTAATATCATATTGCCATTGATGCTATCTGTTTATTGCCCATCCATAGTAATAGTGTACTATAGGTTGACCAAACTCTTGTGAATGGGTTCTCCATAAATTCTGCTCATCTATTCATGCCCCTAATCTTTCTCAGGACTCTCATATCTGCAGTCTCTAGTCTTTGGTTAAGTGTTTTACTTCTGACCCAGCTCTCCAATCCATAAGTTAAAACTGGTTTGAACACTGTCTTGTATACAAATAATTTAGTTTTCTGACTAATTTCTCTCTTATTCCATATGACTTCCTACCATACCAGCTTTGTTGATTCTGTTGTCTATTTCCATATTTAATTTACCATCTTCACTAAAAATCATGCCTGAGTAGCTGAAATGTTTTTCTTTTTCTATAGGTTCTCCATTCACAATGCAGTTGATATTTTTAATGTTTTTTCTGCCTAATTTTATCATCTTTGTCTTTTTAATGCTGAATTGAATAACTGTTGTAATAGATGTGGTATGAAATATCATATTTATTACAACAGTTATTCAATTTAGTCAGGGAATCTTGCAGACTTGTAGCAGATTTATTTAGAAGTATAATATCATCTGCATAAAGCAAAGAGCTGAGATTAACATCTCCAATTTTGATATCCAGTTTAACCACTATCCTTCATAATGTGATCCATATGGATAATGTACATTCTTGTCTGACACCAGATTTAACATTAAACCACCTTCCTGTGCTTCCTTCAATTCTAACTGCTGACTTACAATTCAAATAAAGACTAAGTATTGCTTGATATAATGCCCTATTGACACCATATAACTGTAGCATTTTAAATAGCTTCTCTCTTGGCACCTTGTCATATGCCTTTTCTAGATCTACAAAACTTAAATACAGATCTTTGTTATATTCCAATGATTTTTCAACTATCTGTCATAAAGTGAAAATCTCATCCTGACAGCCTCTATTTGTCAGGCCTGAATCCAGCTTGTCTTCCCCAATCCTTCTCAATGGTTTCTCAAGTATACTTGCACATATCTTACCAGGAACACTCAGTAATGAAATGAGTCTAATTCTCACATTGTTTTATTTCCCTTTTTTTATATGGGTACAATGAGAGCTGTACTCCAACCATCTGGAATTCGTCCCTCTGTCCAGGCCTTTTGAACTATGCAGCGCAGCCACTGTTAAGACTTTTTATATCTCCATACTTGAGCATTTCTGGTCAAATATCATCTACTCCTGCTGCCTTTCACATTGCAGGCTTTTGATGACTTTTTCTACTTCAAGTATGGATATATATTCCTGACTGCATGCCTGGTCAGTGTTTTTTACCACTGCACTATCATCTCTGCTTGTTTCATTTAGCAATTTTTTGAAGTAATTACTCCATACGTCAAGTATATCTTTTTCTCCTGTTTTCATGTCACCTTTATCATCTCAAATTCCTTTTACAGCACTCTTTCCTCCAGAATATCTTGTAACCTTCTTGATATTTATTTTCAATGTTCTTACCAAAGTCTTCCTATGACTTTTGTTTAGCTAGTTTTACACAGTGTTTAGCTTTCTTACATTTGTCTCTGTATTCTCTAAGAGCAAGCTGACTCAGTTGCCAGGAACTTTTGATATGCTTTCTTCTTTTCCTTCACTGCCTCTTTAACTTCCTGTGTCCACCATGGAGTTCTGATTTTTCTATCTTTGCACACAAGCGCACCACATGTCTCTGGCTGAATCAGTCAGTGTTTTCTTCAGGGCTAGCCAATGAATCTCCAAGGTTTTGTTCCTGTTCTCAAGCTCTTTCATTTTTCCTTGAATAATATTTGTGTATTTTAGTCTGCAGTTCACATCTGAGAGCTGCTCAACTTTTATTCGCTTTAAAACTTTCTTACGTGTTCTTCTTTTCAATATGAAATTCAATTTTATCCTGCTCAAGACTAAATGGTGATCACTTCCAATTTCAAATCCTCTGTACACACTGGTGTCCTGCACCAGGGAGAAAACATCACTATCAACAATAACATAGTCATTCAGACTTTTCTTAATCCTTGCCTCTTCTCTCCATGTGAATTTGTGCACATTTTTATGTTGGAACATTGTGTTAGTAATAACCAGTCCATGTCCTGAGCAGAAATTCAACAGGTATTTGCTATTATTATTAACTTTGCTCTTTTCTCCAAATTTTCCCAAAATATTTTTATATGTCTAACAATCATTTCCTACTCTGCCATTTAGATCTCCAACAAGGACCAAAAAATTCCTCCACATCTATTAGAACCTTCTGTGGGACCATAGGCACAAATAAGTCTCATTGTCCAGTTCCCCATTCTCATATTTGCCCACATCACTCTACTTGAGACTGCCTGCCATTCAAGAAGACTGCCTCATATTTAGTGATGGCTACTAATTCTATTCCTTGATTGTCATTGCCTTAATATAACATTTTGTGTTTATTGCTCAGAAAGGTCTCACCAGTTTTTGACTTTTTTGTTTCAGTCATCCCTATTATGCCGATCTGGTACTTATCCAATTCCTTAGCTAGTTCCTTTTCTTTGTCATTCAGGCGTCTTATGTTGATAGTACTGATCTTGAACTTTGGTGATGTTGAGTTGGAGGAATGGGTTTTAGGATTTGTTCCAGTAGCACTTTTCGCTATTCGCCCTGTTTCCCTGGCGAAAATAACAGGGGCCCCTTGTTTAACTGGTGATGCCTCAAGCCAGCATTAAATTCTCATGTTGTACCATCATTTGATATTTTGGTTTAAGCCAATAAGATTACAATTTGGTCAGCTAAATCCCAAATTGCCAGCCCATCCTTGTTTGTTCAGTATCCAGGTAGAATACCTAACAGGGTGCACCACAAGAAGGTGAGGATTGGACATTAGGTCAGAAGCCCTGGTCAGTTCTCTGCATGCCTTTAAAGGCTATGTGGAGGTCTCCTCTCAGTTATATAGCTTTGACCCTTAAGCACTCCCATATATATAGACTAAACTTACCTTGCACTGCTGTTGGTGCAGTTAAAAACAATAAGAAAGTTCTTAGTGAGGTGAAAGGTGCTATACCAGTTAATACTACAGTTATCTGTAAATGTGGAAATCTTATTGCTGAAATGGAAAAACTTTTAATGGTGTGGATAGATGACTAAAGAAGTTGGCTTGTTCCCTTAAGTGAAGCTATTCAGAATAAATTTTTTGTTTGCCAAAAGTATTCTGAATTTTTCATTTGCATCCCTGACGTAACTACTTTATTTGCATCATTTATGTGCTTAAAAACTTTATTAAACATTACATGTATTTACAAATGTGTATGGAGGAGGGAGAGTGATTCACTATACAATGGCAGTCTTGGAACCTAACATTGTATGATAGTATATAAATGCTATGCTACATTCCCATTTATTTGCACTTTATTTCTTTTTGCTATATGAACAATGTTCACCATAATATTAAATACAAAATCTGTTAAATTAGGGATACATTGTATTAGAGTTCAAAGGAAACAATGGTTAGGTTGTGTAATTAAAGTATGGGTTACATAAATTGTTAATTCAAATATGATCAAAAATTAAATTCTGGTTATTTCTCAAAACTTTAATATAGGCATGCAGTCAAAACAGCTAAGATTTTTTTTTTTTTTTAACATCATACACATATGAGAAGTATCGTGAAACCAAATTTGAATTACAAAAACTAATAGTGTGTTTGCTTGATTACCCATTTCTTTTCACAGTTTATATGGTGTAAAACATTCATTATAATAAAATTATGGAAAAAAATTCTGTGTTAGAGTAATAATTTCAGTTTAATATAAACCAAAATAATTACCAAACATTGCAATCTTCGAATCAAGATTATCATCTGGAATAAACACACACACACACAAAAAAAAAAAAGACAAGCTACATTACTGTACACTTAATATGCTAAAGTAACACTAAAACAGTATTAGTTTGTGCAATATATGAAATAAGAGCAGAAATTATTGCATAGTTCTGAAGTCCCATGTCTTCCCTCAGGCAGTCTATCCTTCACTGTCTACTGTGAGCCCATACATACTGGCCAATAATTCATACAAACTCTAATTACCATCCTTCACAAAAACTTGGGATCATTATCACCCCTCATAAACAAAGCAATAACGGCTTGCTCTAATGAGCAAGCTCTCAAGCATGAATATTAGAGCAAGTTGTTGTTGCTCTGTTTTTGAGGGTGTTAATGACTCCAAGTTTTTGTGAAGGGTAATAAGAGTATGTATTCATGTATTGGCTGGTATGTTTTTAAATAAACAATAGATATAGCAAAAATATCATTATTAAAATTCTTAAAAAAACAGCACTTAAAAATGAAAATAATATAGATTAAATGTATATCTGAAAAAAAAAAAGTTACGCAGTTACAACCTTAATGCTACCTTTAAACTGCTTACAAAACTGAAGAGCGTATTCAACTCCTCCAAAGATCTCCTTCCTTCCTTCCTTATTCCAACTGGGCTGTACCAAATTTATTGTACCTGTAATTTACCTTATATTGGTGAAACGAGAAACACTATTCCAATCCAGAAATAAGAATACAAGTGACACATCAAATTTTAACAAATTTGGTAAATCTGTCTTCTGCGATCACATTCTTAACGCTGTGCACAGAAATGACTGAAACATGGTATGAATGCAAATTTAACACGTTTGCTGCCACGCTACTTCGGCATGGTCTGTTCCCCTATGCCGAGCAATTTCACTTCTTCAAGGTCAGTACGGTAATCTCGTTGCTGGCGGTAAGCATCATACGAGTATACTCGTAGTTGGCTTGTACAATTTTTGTACAAGCATATACGATCTATGAGAATACACAGTTTTGATGCTAACCCCACAAGCCAAGCATTTTCACTTCTTCAAGGTCACTACAGTAATTTCGTTACTGACGGTAAGCGTCGTACCAGTATAACTCATAGCTGGCTTGTGTAGCTGGTTTACCTACTATGAGTATACTTGTAGTTGGCAGCGAACATGTTAAGGAAGCCTGTGAAATTTACAGCAACCATACTAATTTAAACAGCAATGTTAGCCTAAAAATCCCAAATAGATTGCCCACATAACCACTAGTGTTACAGATATTTCAGGATTCTGGACAATAATTTCAGCTCTTATTTTATATATTGGTTACCACTAATATTGTTTTGTTTTACTTATCTGTTAGTAATCTGCAGCCAAATAGATAGCAGGACTCTTGCTTTGATTTTCTTCACTAGCCAAGTAATCTTATGGGCTACCTTAGCAATACGTCCTCTAAACTTTAACTCTCTGTCTACCACCACCCCTAAATCTCTAGCTTCATCTATTTTACAATGAGATCAGTATGATACACAGCTTATAATCAATATATCCCAAAATGCATAACTCTACATTTCTCGACATTAAACTGATACCCATTAACTATTGCCGATACTGACAGCCTATTTAAATTTCCCTGGAAGCTCTCCACATCACCTTGATTAACTATTACTCTACCTAATTTCGCATTATCAGCAAGCAACTGAATATTTCCTTTCAGGTTATTTCCCATATCATTTATGTACAAATTAAATAGCATTGGTTCCAGAACTGAACCTTGTGGCACACCACTAGTCACCTGCTTTCGCCTTGATTCTGCCCCTCCATATACCACTTTTTGATATCTGTTCAGCAGCCACTCTCTTATCCACTTAACCAGTTTCATATCCATCCCCATTTGTTCTAATTTGTGTAACGTGTTCCATGTGGTATTCTGTAAAATGCCTTTGCAAAATCCTGCAAAATCATTGCGTAGCCATTTCCTTTATCCAACTCAGCTGTTACTCTATTATAAAAAGTTAGTAAATTACTAAGGCATGACTAACCCTTCACAAAGCCATATTGACCCTCATAAAGTATCATATTTTTATCTACCCATTCTTGAATTCTCTTTTTTTACCATGCCTGAGATACTGATTGGTCTATAATTTGCTACTCTAGTCTTAGAACCTCTCTTATGCAAAGTAACAATTTTGCCCTCTTTCCACTCCCTTGGAACTCTACCAGAGCTGGGACTTGAATTTAACAGTTTAGTGAAAGGGATTGCCAGTTCCCTTGCACATTCTTGCAAAACCCTAGCTGATATCGCATCTAATCCCACAGCTGTATTTACGTTGAGATTCTGCAATATCCTAAGAACTTCAAATTCATCCAGCTCTGTTCCCACATTAGTTTCTGTCACATAGTTTAAAGCATAACTTCACTAGTATAGTGAAGTTACTGCTTTAAGTCAACAGTTCGCTGATAGGATGCCATGTGGTAGGCCTATCTGTTGATAGATAGGCCTGCCACATGGCATCCTATTACAGTGCCTCTTTCAAACTCCATCAGTTCTCTTCTCACAGCCATTTCACTAAGGACATAGTTGCACTGACTTGGGAGCATTATATTCCTTCAATTTATACCGGCTACAGACACGCAACTCATTACATGGCATGATGCACTTTGTCCATGGTGCTGTTTGTGTGTCGTGATTTATTTCTAAGCATTGTATACATAATGCAGGGGTGAGGAACGTCTGGCCCACAGGCCGTATAAGGCCTGCGAAATCATTTGGTCTGGCCCTGCCAAGGCAACCGTAGACGGAACTCGAAATTCAATAAATCTAGGAGCTTTTTTTCATAGCTCAATAAATTTATATTAAGATTAAGTGAATCATAATAATGATGCAAATTTTGAGGGACAAGCAAGGAATGTCCACTACGGGATAGACAAGACACATACGAGTACATTATGAGACAAACACGTATGCTTCTCCGGCTGCCATGGCAGTCAACAAGAAGACCTCGAGAGTCGATGGTATGAACATTGGATATGTTCCAAATCCAAAATGCAGGACAGCGATCAAAGCAAAATAATCGCATTGCTGGTGACACACACACACTGTATAGTTATTAAAACTTAAGTGGCGTGACATCTTAGAAATGACAACTACAAAGAAAAGTTGATGCAGAGTGTCGATCTTTCCAAGAGAAATGGATAAATGATTTTTTTTTGTTGAAGTCAAAGGCAAACCTGTGTGCCTAGTTTGTGGCGAT
Organism: Typopeltis vanoorti; assembly: GCF_054136105.1. Taxonomy (NCBI): domain Eukaryota; kingdom Metazoa; phylum Arthropoda; class Arachnida; order Uropygi; family Thelyphonidae; genus Typopeltis; species Typopeltis vanoorti. The sequence goes on from NC_143566.1 coordinate 84,563,720, forward strand.
GCATTAGCAGTAATGAAAAAAGCCAATCTGGAGCGCAAAATACAGCTCAAAACATGCTAAACTCAATGAATTGGGAGGCCATATGCGTCTGGATAAAATCAGTGCTTCAAAAGAAAGCTTCTCGTATTACGACCACATGTTTATTAAGATAAATAAGAATAAACAAACCCAACAAGTTTCATATGTCGTTTGACTGACATCTTCAGGGGTTAAAGGTAATTAAAAGTTTAAACACAAGAAATTAGAAATTACTCAAAATAGTCCATTCTATGATGTTATGGCCGTTCATCCTAACTGTTCATTAAATTAAAAAATTCCGAATGCAGAATCTGTGCATGCTAAGTTTGAACAATGCTGGATGTTGTCGTGTTCTGTTGTTCCCGTTCACACTGTTCAAGGTCTGACTTTACACTTAAGTCAGACCTTGGACAGTGTGAACATGAAGAAACGAACATAAATTTCCTTGTGAAACAGTTTTTTTTTCAATATAAGACATGTTCGTTTTATGCCAGAGTACATTATGGCTGGTGGAAGTTGTGTGGCTAGGCCTGATTTGTGTTCTCTCTTTTTTTGCACGTCTTTTTGGTGTTCGTTCATACGAATTTCCCCTGATCTTCCCGGCTGGCCTACGTAGCAGATGCTACAGGAATAATGAATTTTATAATACACCTGGTTTTTTTAAAGGGTGATGTGTAGAAATCTTGATATTTTTTTCTACCAGAAGAAAAGCAACTTTAATGTTCTTTGCTTACTAATTTGGCCAATTTGTTTGTAACATTCTTGATGTATGGTAGCATGATTCGGTTCTTGAAATCTTGCTTTTGTGATATGCTTGTAGGAGCTGTTTTGAGGATTTTCTTGATTATCTTAGGTTCAAAACCATTTTTTGGAAGATCTGTGTTAAATAATGTAATTCTTCATTTCTTTTTTTTTTCTGTGCTGAAAATATTGTAAGCTCCATTCCTCAAGGTTTTTATTAAACTTATTTTTTGGCTTGGGGGGGGGGGGGGGGGGAGAGGCTGCATTAAGAAATCTTCCTGTGTTGGTGAGTTTTTCTATAAATGGAGAAAGATAATCTATTATCTTTTTCATTGATTTCTATTAGGATATCAAGAAAAGGAAGTTTTTTATGTTCTTCCTGTTCCAAAGTGAATTTTATGTTGTTGTGTAGAATCTTTAAAAGCAATGAGTTCCTCTGTTGTTCCTGGCCATATGATGAAAATATCGTCTACATAACGAAGCCAAATTTTCGGTTTTTTATGATAGCTGTTTAATGCATTATTTTCAAAATTTTCTATATATAGGTTAGCTAAAGCTGGGGAGAGGAGGGGGGAGACCATTGCCAGTCCTTTTTGATCCCAAAATTTGAAAAATGTATTTTTTATGCAAATGTTTACATAGTTCTACAATGTTCGGTGGAAAAGGGTCTTCAAGGAGATTCACTGTTTCATTTCTGGAAACATTTGTAAAGAGGTTGACTACATCCAAACTTGCCAAGATGTAAGGTTCTATGTATATATCCTTTATCTTGTCAATAAAATGTGCACTGTTCTTAATGAATGATGTTGTTTTTCCTATGTGTTTTAAATCATGTTGGTGAGGTGTTTTGCCAGATTCGAGGTCGGAGAGAGTCTCTTCCATCCACTATCGGTCTTAAAGGAATATCTATCTTGTGTATTTTTGGTACTCCATATATTCTAGGTACTAATGGATGTTTTGATTGTAGAGTTTTTTTTTAGTTCTTCAGTCCAATTGGGTATATTTTTAATTAGATCATTGGTTTAATTATCAGCTCGCCAGGTGGGATCTCTATCTAAGGGTGTATAGGTATTAACATCTTCAAGAAGAATTTTCATTTTTTTTGTTATAATCCTCTGAGTTCATGACTACCGTCGCATTCCCTTTATCTAACTTAATTATAAAAATGTATTTGTCTGATTTTAATTTTTCTTTTAGGCTTACACGGTGATCAGAATACATTTTGGAAAATTATGGAGACGATTACTAACTCTAACGACTAACTCAAACACGGTAGTTGTCTCCATAATTTTCCAAAATGTATTCTGATTTTAGTTCTTTGAGGGCTGTGAATTCTGTGTATGGTAAGTTCCTGGGTGGTAATTTGCTTTGTAATAGTAATGCTGTACTTTGTATTCAGATGAGATCCAATGCATAGGATCTGCTACGTAAGCCAGACAGGAAGATCAAGGGAAATTCATATGAACGAACACCAAAAAGACGTGCAAAAAAGGAGAGAACACAAATCAGGCTTAGCTTCCCACACAACTTCCACCGGCCATAATGCACTTTGGCATAAAACGAATGCATCTTATATTGAAAAAAACTGTTTCACAAGGAAATTTAAAGAAGCTGCAAATATGCTTAGAATTCCAACGCAATGCAGCAAAAACCAGGGCTTAATTCTACACCAAGTTTGGTCAGCATTGATAAAAAATATACCTAAGTCAGACCTCAGACAGTGTGAATGTGAACAACAGAGCGTGACAACATCCAGCATTGTTCAAACTTAGCATGCACATATTCTGCATTCGGGTTTTTTAACTTAATGAACAGTTAGATGGCCATAACATCATAGAATGGACTATTTTGAGTAATTTCTCATTTCTCGTGTTTAAACTTTTAGTTACCTTTAACCCCTGAAGATGCAAGTCAAACGACATACGAAACTTGTCGGATTTGTTTATTTTTATTAATCTTAATAAACATGTGGTCGCAATACCGGAATCTTTCTTTTGAACTGCTAAACCATAGAAACCTACGCCTACAAAATCAATGCTCTTCAGCGGAGTTTGGAATCACAACAAGCTGCTTTCACTAGGCCTCGTTATGAAGAGACAATGTTATTGAGACGCGTTATGTAGTGAGCGAGCTAATTGCAAAGAAGCTGAGACCTCACGTAGAGGGAGTTTGTGAAAGAGTGCATGGTGGCTGCTGCAGAGTTGTTAGCACCAGACAAAGTAAAATTGTTTCAGAGTGTTTGTCTCGGAGAACCATCTCAGATTGGATTACTGACCTAACACAAGATATTGAAAAAACATTGAAGGATTCTGCATGAGATTTCCAATTTTTCTCTCTACCTTGTGATGAGACAACGGACATAACAAATAGTACTCAACTGGCCATTTTCATTCGTGGGATAACTGCAGAGTTTGACACGTGAGAGGAAATGCTGTCACTGGAAGTCATGCATGGCACTACAAGAGGTGAGGACTTGTTTTATCAATGAAAAAACTTGAGCTAACATTTGAAAAGTTAAGTGGCCTTACTACAGATGGAGCTCCAGTCATGGTTGGCTCGCAAAAAGGGTTAATTGCATTTGTCAAGAAAGAACTGAATTGTCTCAGTCTTGATCCAAGTGATTTAATTATATGTCGCTGCATCATACACCAAGAAAGTCTCTGTGCACAGTCGTTGTGGCTCAACAATGTGATGGCAACAGTAGTGTCATGCATAAATTTTGTCAAAAGCAGAGGGTTTAACAGCCACCCAGTTTAAGGAGTTACTGAATGATCTTTGAGTCTGAGTACGGTGATCTTGTTTATCACTGTGAAGTGTGGTGGCTGAGTCACGGGAACATGCTCGTGAGGTTTTACGAACTGTGGGATAAAGTCAAGCAGAATTGAAGGGAAAACCTGTCAGGGAACTCAATGATAGCAAGTGGCTGTGTGATCTAGCGTTCATGGTGGACATTGCCAAGTACCTCTCAGAGCTGAACATCAAGCTGCGGGGTCCCCAACCAGCTTCTCATCTCCATGCTTTCAAATGTGAAATCATTTGAAGCTAAATTAAGGCTGTGGAAAGTGCAACTCGAAACAAATAACATGGTGCATTTCCCCACTCTGGAAGGACAAAAGCCTTCTACAACACTTGAATATGCTGATGAATGTGCGAAACTAACTGAGGCATTTAATGAAAGATTCAAGGACGTGAAAAGTAAACAAATGGAATTGAACATCTTTTTGCTACACTGTTCAATGTGGAACCAACTGATGTGCCTGATAACCGACAACACGAAATCATTCAGCTGCAAAGCGATGATGAGCCGAAAGCTAAGTACATCACCCTCCCATTGCTTGAGTTCTATAAACATTACATAAGCAGTGACGAATTTCCCACTTTGAGGAGACATGCATTGAAATATGCATCTGTGTTCGGAAAAACTTACTGCTGCGAGCAGTTCTTTTCAAAACTTACCATCGCAAAGAGTCGACTGCACTCCAGACTGACTGACACAAACCTGGAAAAGCAGTTGCGAGTAGCAACATCATCAATACCAGCCATCACATTAGAGGTGAGTAGTTAATTAAATGTTTCACCAAATATAGCAGGCTAATTTTTAAGTTTATAATTTTGTATGGCTCGTGAATGATGTTATAAATATCCAAATGGCCCTTGGCAGGAAAAAAAAATTCCCCACCCCTGACATAACATGTTATTATTTACCAGTATCTGACCAAAATATAAATATTATAAACCTTAATTCATACAGTAAAAGAAAAGGTGAAAGGGTAACAAACTAGTATTAATCCATACACTGGCTTTGATTTGTTTATACCTGAGTAATTTTACACGGTCATTAGTTACAATGTCACTGAAATTGAAATAAAATTTAGATAGTGAAAGTTTTTCCACTTGGTTATACTATAAATTAAAGATGCCAAGAAATTATATTCTTGGTTAAATCCTTTATCCAAGTGTAAGCAAACAAAGTTTGCATACGAAGTAACTTTATGACTGGGCAACTCTTATATAGAGGCTAATGACTTCACATCACTTACTGTAGCATCTCATAATGCTAAGCACATATCCTTATGGACATGTATAATGCTATGCATTGTCTATGTAGTGACCCTTTGTATAATGCATAGCATTATACATGTCCATAAGGATATGTGCTTAGCATTATGGGATACTATGGTAAGTGATGTGAAGTCATTAGCCTCTATATACGAGTTGTCCAGTCATGAAGTTACTTCACGCACAAACTTTGTTTGCTTACACTTGGATAAAGGATTAAATCAAGAATATAATTTCTTGGTATCTTTAATTTATAAAATTTGGATGCTGTTTATATAACATGGATACAGAACATAAATTAATATATTACATTCATATGGACATTTAGGTGGTTGATATGTGGACTTGTTGCTGTTTTAAACACTCATAGTATCTTCTATACTAGTACTACATAATTAATTTTGCTCACATTCATGAACACTAACAATTCAAGTTTCTAAATATCTTTGTTTTTATATAATTCTACCATTAATGGCATCTGTTCACTCTCTTAATTTTTTTTAGAACTCATATCTGTGGTCTCTACTTTAGACTATGTGATTTCTCCCATCTCTCAGACCTATAAGTTAAAATTTGTGTGAACACTGCTGCATACTTCTAGATTATAGAAATAAAATTTATTTAACTGGCGCTCCACCATACCAGCTTTGTATTATATATTCCCATATTTAATTTGCCATCTTCATTTTGGTAGTCATCAAGTACTCAAAGATATTTTTAAAAAATGTAATGATTATTGAATATTTGAATAGAACACACCAATAAAATTGGATCATACATCCATTTTTACCATTACATTAATAATAGCCCATGGAGTGCAGAATGAACAGCATTTAATTATTCATGCAACCCAGCATTCATCCCAAAAACAATTCATTTTTTAATTAATTATAAAAACATTTTGAATACTATTTGATACATCTGAAAGTTATCAGAAATAAAATGTTTTTATGTATTTGGTAATACAGTGGATTTGTTATCTTCTGACACACCACACAAAATAATAATGTACATAACAGGTTCATACTATTCTATTATTTCTATTTTAACAATTATGTATAATGACAACAGCACATTTTTTACTCTCTCTTTATCTCTCTCTCCCCATTCACTAGATAAATCCAATTGGTGGCTCTGCTCAGAAATGTACAATGTTGCAGATATTGTTCTGACAGTTGCTCTTCAAAGACTAGAGTTTACAGGATTTTGGGAGCATATTTTTGGAACTGGAGAGTTTCCACATTTAGAAGCTTATTATGCTCGTGTAAAACAACGAGAGAGCTTTCAGATGACCTACGCAACCTCTTAACTGTAAATATAAGCATGCGAAAGGTTTTTTTCATAAAATAATTTAGATTAATTTACATTAACAATTAATATAGTGGGTACATTTTATGTTATGAAATTCCAGAACTGTATAAGGTTCAAGGATAGTATTTTGCTGTTATAACAAAGTACATGTTGATTTTAAATATTTTATAATAATAATGTTTACTGAGTTAACTTTGTGACACATTTTTTTAAAAAAAATTATTAGACTACAGTATTGTTGAAAAACAGATCTTCCAGTATGATATTCAGTTTTTTACATTGAAATATTTTCTGTAAATACTGATGAAATTGAGGTTAGGTACATTTCATAATATGCCATCTTGTAATGACCATACCAAAGAGCTAATTATATTTTATAAAATGCTTTTTTTTACCAAAAAAAAAATATATGCAAAATATTGAATATCTTTTATATTTTTGTTGCTGAAATTTATATATGTATTTTTTGAAAAATAAAATATATAAAAGAAAAATTTTATCATTGCCTGAGTAAGAATGTATATATATTAGGTTTAAACAAATTTATTCATTCAAAATTCCAGGAGTTGAGCAAAGGATTTGGGATCAACATATCAGTTTTGCTTCAAATAAAAACCGTTTTGTTGTGTTTAAAGAAAAAAAAATCTTTTGCTGACTGCTTGCAAAATTATGCAATCTGTTGTATTGCATAATAACCAAACCAACAGTCTTGGGCACATTCAATTCATGTATGGAGGAATGTACTTGAAGGAATGTAGAAACATATAGTCGACTCACTATAGCAAACTTATAACAAACTCACTATTAAGAAACTACCAAAACAGTCTGTCCTAACCAAATCAAATGTGAAACTATTTGGGGGTCCCTACGAGTTTCCTAACATGAGAGTTGATTGCTCAAACTGCTTACTATGTTTCAGCCATTCCGACTGAAGTGTGCATGCTCTCTAGAAATCAATGAATATTGTAAAAAATCATAACTTCATATCTTGCTGAATCTCTCTGAACAAAGTAATCAGGGCCGGCTCAACACAGTAAGCAGGCAATGCATTGCATCGGGGCGCCTTCTACAAGCTGAAGTGAGTAGAAAAATAAAATAAAAACATGTTTTAATATTAGCGTTTATTAAATATGGATACGCACTAAATATATTGTAATAAATACTGTGACTTATAATTATCTTTAGCAAAAACTACAAGCTGTTTTTTGCTAAGTGTACTATAGAGCTGGCGGAAGCACTAAATGAGCCAGACCATCGCCCAGGGCATTCTTTTACAGGGGACGTCTTATATACCCAGTTTATTTTATATGCAGTGCGTATTTCCTAGGTGCACACTTATATCGGACTTAACCTCTATTACGAAGTAGCATTTGGAACAGACCTCATGCATTGTTTGTAAATAATCGAACTGTTTATTGCTAAACACAGTGAACGTGTAGTTAATTCACACTGAGGTAAGTAGATTTCAAAATTTAACTTAAGGATTTACAAAAGTGTATGTATTTCTTTAAGTATTTATTTTCATTTATTTATTTATTGCCTTACCAATTTTTTGTTCAATAGATTTTTTACTTCAAAATAAATTCGGGCATAACGGAGACGGAAAAAATTATCAGGAGCTGCAAATAAAAAAAGTGGCAAAAGAACTTGAAAAAGAGAAAAAAAAAGGGCAGCTAACTAAATTTCTCAAAAAGTCTGAAAGTTTATCCACGTATCTCTTAGATAAATTAAAAGATTTAAATTTAGATATTAAAAATTTGTGGAGACAAGGATACGATAACAGGGCAAACATGTGAAGACAACATAGCGGCGTTCAGAGACACACATAAAATATCCTCGAGCACACTTTGTCTCGTCTGCAGCACATACATTAAATTTGGTGATTGCTGATGCTGCTCAACTTAATATTGTGAGGTTTTTTTTTTTAATAGCACTATACAAGAAATTTATAATTTCTTCAGTGCTTTGACTAAATGATGGGATGTACTGAAAAAGTACACCAAAATTGCATTTAAAACTTCATCAGATACTAGATGGGAAATGAGGATTGACGCTCTTCATTCGCTTAGATATAATATTGGAGATATTTTAGATTCTTTTGTAGAAATTTATAATACTCAAATTGACAATAATGTACAAAATACAAAGCAAAAACATTAGATTTGAATCAAGATTATGAATTTTTGTGTTCACTTATAATCTGGTATTAATTAATGCAAAGATTTGCTGTTCAGAAGATGTCAGAAGAAGATTAGGAATGGCTAAAACAACAGTCAGAGACGTGACTAAAATCTGGAAGGTTGGATCTATCTCCATGGGAACGAAGTTGAGAATTTTGGATGCAGTTGTTTTTCTAACAGCAACTTATGGATGTGAGACTTGGAACCGAATGAAGTCAGATAAGAAAAGAATAGCTGCTTTTGAGATGTGGTATTACAGAAGGCTGCTGAGGATAGCATATACGAAAGTTAAAATATTTTGGACACATTGAAAGGATGGAAGGAGAACTTTTCAGAACAGTAATAGAAGATAAAGTACCTGGAAAAAGAGGAAGGGTAGACTGTCGATGAGATAGATGGATGGTGTGTGTGTGGAGTGACTGAGCTTCAGAGAGTTGAAGAAGCCTCCAGAAAAGCGTACGACAGGACTACATGGCGAAGCCTCGTGTGGCACATCGCCAAGCATTGGAGTAACCATACAGCATCTGTGGATGTCCAGTGAACATAAAAATGAATGAATAATCTGGTATGAAATTTTTTGCAAGATCAATGCTTCAGAATCCGAACACAAATTTAAGTGAATCTATAAATGCATTAAATAATGTAATCGACTTTACAAAAGAATTTAGATCAGATGAAATTTATACTTGAATCGGCAAAAGTTAGCATTAGATTTAGAAATTTCTCCTGAGTTCAAAAGAAGCACTTAGACGTAAGAAAAGATTGTTCTGTTAGGAACATTCAGACGAATTACCAGTTGATCTGCAATATAAATTTAAAGTTACATTTTTTTCCCTTCTAGTTGTGAACACTATTATTAATTCTTTGGCTGAAAGGTTTGATCTCTTGACAAGTCACTTTAACATATTTCAGTTTATATCCAGTTTGGAAGAAATTTCTAATATGGATGAGGGCAGTTTAAGAAAACACTGTGATGATTTACAAGTTGCGCTGAGTGATGGTGAAGAAAAGGATATTTGTGCCACCGAATCATATAATGAAATACAAATTCTAATAGACATCTTACAGGATAGTGACAGCTTTAGACCCATTGAAAATATTGCAATATACTCGTATATACACGAATGAATTAGAAAGCATCTTTAATAAGTTAACAATTTCTGTTTGAATATTTTTGACACTTACAGTTTCCGTAGCAAGTGGCGAATGATAATTTTCAAGACTGAAACTAATTAAAACATATCTAAGATCTAGCATTTCACAGGAAAGGCTGGTTGGACTGTCAAAGATCACAACAGAAGGTGATATCTGCGAGAAACTAGAAACAAGTGAAATTTTGGATGAATTTGCTTTCATAAAATCAAGAAAGTTAAACTTTTAAATTGTTTAATTTTTTTATTACATTTCTTTTTCCATTAAAAATGAAATTATTCTTATCATCATGCAATTTTTCTAGCTTTCACATCTCTAGTTATACTAACTCATTTCCAGTAATCGGCAACTTATGTATGTGTAATTGTAGTCTGTGTTCATTTTTGCATGTTTTGCTGTGTTGTTGATATATATATTTTTAGAAGTACACAGTTTTACATAAAATTATGCGTTTTCAGTTTTCAACCTTTAAATTTTAACTATATTAAAAAAAAAAGGGGGGAGCTCAAATTAAAATTGCAGTTATCAGTTATCAAGTGCTCTGCTGATTGGCAACAAATCGCATGCCTTCTTATATAGTATGCCCACAGATACGAGACCCTTCGACACTTCTGCACATGTCAAAGAAGGAGAATCCATTTCGATAATAGGGTAATCAATCCGTATTGTGGGATGAGTTGTTTATTATTACACGTCAGAAAATTAACTTATCTTTTATGATCATTGTAGTTTTTAAAGTGGCAACTATTTTGCTTGTATAACAGTTGGAAAATTTTACCTATAAAGCATGTGATTTCACGTGTTGGTGACCAATTCGTACATCCTTCATTTCTTTCTCCCCTTCAGCACTAATCGACTATTCTTGGCACAAAGCCAAGAGAAGCTCTAACAAGTGTGGGCGTACTATACCATTCATTTTCTGATAGCTTTATCTGCATAAAAAAAGCAATTATCAGATATTATATCAGCTGATATCATTATCTGTGATACTATATCACGCATAATAACAGCTGATAATATTATGTGTGACCTGGCAAACAATCATATACCATCTGACCTTCAGTCAGGATTAGTTGACAAGGTAAATAACTTAAAGAGATAAGAATTAAAATTTCATTCGGTCGAATAATAAGCCTTAAACAATGCTTACACTGAAACGTTAATCTCATAGTAACCAGAACTATTACAAGGTCGAGATGTTTGATGTTACTGAAGGATTTAAATAAATTAAAACATTGACCGGAGACTTTGCTTCTGGGTTCAGTACTTCGTATGACAGTTGACTAAGTGGAGAAATTGTTTGCCTCTTAATTATATTTTTGAATTTTTATGGTATAATAAAGTACAATTCATCACTACAAGAATTACAGCCATTTTACCATATTTAGTGGTCATAGCAGAAGCGTTCATGTCGCGACCCCTGTCGACTTGTTTACAAGCCACGAATTCTGTGCCAGCATTCTACAGTACAGTCTTCTATAGTTTTATAGTGCTACTAGCATCCTCTTCATCAGAGACACAATGAGTAAAATTCAATGACCCTGACAATCATCCCACACAATATAAAGGGCCTTTCCTCTGTAAAAGAAGATCTTATTGCAAAAATGTGTAAAGAACAAAAATATGACATTTTGTGTCTACTGGAGACACACAAAGGACCTCAACAAGCCAGATCCAAAATTGCTGCTATGAAGCCCATAAAAGAAATACCACATGAAAAATATGGAAGTGCTATTTTCACTCAGTAGGAGCTCCAGATTACAGGATGTCTGACCACAAACCTAAACAACATAGAAATCCTTGGAATAAGGTGCCGATAAAAGAACAGACAGAATTCAGATCAAGATCATGCACTGGACAAGTATTAAATAAATGTAACAGTTTAGTATAACCTTTGTTTTTGAAATGTCGCAGTATTTGGCACAAAGGAATCCTGCTATTATTATAGGCGACCTCAATAGCACACAATGGGGTTATAGTGAAACAAATCAGGATGGAGAGTTAGTCGAACAGAGTGAGTCTTATATACGATCCTAAACAGCTATCATTATTTAACAGCAGAAGATGGAAAAAATAATATAACCCAGACCTTGGATTTGTTAGTAATAGAATAGCTATCTGTGCAATAAACAGGTAATTACACCAATTCCAAGTTCGCAACAAAGACCAATAATGTTGCAAATCTTCCCACCAGTCCGACCTAAGGAGATTCCACCTAGAAGGTGCTTTAATTTTAATTTTAACTGGGAACAGTTCTCAAGAGAATTAGACATAAACCTGTCCAACATTTTACTTAGACCAGAAAATTATGAAAGTTCACCATAGCTATTAGACAGTCTGCTACCAGGCACATCCCAAGAGGTTGTAGGACGAGTTATATTCCAAGTTTTACAGAACATAACATGGAAATATACTGTGACTAACATGATAAAGATCCATTTTCATCAAAAACAATTGACATAGATGAACTCATAATGGCACTGTCTGAAAAAAGAAGTTGAAAATGGACAGAAAATTAAAAGCTTAGATAGGAAACAGTAACGGGAAAGCCTGGTTCTTACTCAAAAAATTATCTGATGAAATCCACAATAGCAGCAACCGAAGATAATATAAATACAAACAAAACTGCAACTCGGCTATCTCTGAATAGTAAACCGAGTACCGAAGGGAAAAATACCTAAAGACTACATTTAGAAATGTTAGGGATTCAGAAAATAATCTCTTCAAAGCACCATTTTACTAAAGAGGATCTAGAAAATGCCTTAAAAGCCTTAAATCCAGGAAAAGCCACCGGATAGATATTAGAAACGAGACCCTAAGGAATCTGGGAGAAAAGGCAATAGAGTGGTTTGTTAGATTTTTCATCTTGTTGGAAATTTGCTAAAATACCCAGCATATGGAGGCAAACAAAAGTAATACCTATCCTGAAACCAGGTATGCCTGCTGAAGATCCAAATAGCTACAGACCTATTGCTCTCCTATGCTCAACGCAAGCTGTATGAGAAGTTAATTTTGAACAGATTAAGTCCAGAAATAGAGAAAGTGCTGATAAGAACAGGCAGAATTCAGATCAAGTTCATGCACTGGACAAGTATTAGATTTAAGTTTATTGAGGATGGCTTTGAAGGGGGTTAGCGACAGCAGCATATGATACACTAAATCTCAGAAGGCTCATAGTCAAAATTTATAGCATGACAAACAACTATTGGCGGAGGTATTTAGGTTGCGGCTGTTTTAGCAGGAGATTCTTTGTTGAATTTCAAAGAAAAATGGTCTATCCCACTGAAGTGCGCTCGATCCCTCCTCTTTGATATATATATATATATATATATACTAATGACCAACCTATAAAGCCACAATCAAGAATCTTCTTATATGCAGATGACAGGACAATAGCTCATGAAGCTGCTGTTCAATGTTATCAAAATCCTTTGATAACATTGGGCAGCAGCTCACACAAGAAATCGAAGCCCTTACAGTTTACTATAAGGAAAACCCTGAAACCAAATCCCAGTAAAACCCAAATGTGTTTTTCCATCTCAATAATAGGAAGGCGAGGAGAGAGTTGAATATGGAATGGAATAGTGTGAAGTTGGTCAATTATCCATAACCAACTTACCTAGGTGTTACACTACATAGGACCTTAAATTATAAGCAACACATAGAGAGGACAGCAACTAAATTTTTATTTTATTATACTTTGTAATGATAGGGTACTACTCTTACATAACGTCCAAAAGGACTTAAGGCCAAAGTCTTTACATAAAAAGAAAAATTACAAGGGTATCACCTGACGGCAGGCCTTGATATCCTATTTGTCACGTGCTGATGGTAACGCCATGCCATCATTGTACCCTGCGGGGTCCTCAAAGAAATACTTTATCACTCTTGGATAAACCAAGTAAAGACAAGTCTCTGTAGCTAGCGACGCTCCACACACCGTTCATAGAGACAGTGGCGCTGGTAAAACAAGGAGCTGCCCCAAACTCTTCTATTTGCCTGACGAGGCCAGCATTTCTCATTTCTATTAGTACTGAACCTTTCTCTTGTGGCAATAGGTAAGTGAGTGCCCAGTACTCACTATCTGAACATCAATCATCCAAACACCACCATCCCTCCTCATTACTTTATCTGGCATTCCAGAGACCTGAAATTACCATAATTAATTGTCTTCTCCGAACCCTCTCCGACATCTTTTCATCCTTTTGAAAATCAGGCAACCAAATCTGTGCACAGTAATCCATATGCAGTCTGATCAAAGCGTTATACAATGGAATCATAACATCCTTACTTCTCCATGTTAGCGTTCTCTGCATCATTGCCATAATCTGCTGTGTTGCCTTCACAATTTTAGCAAAATGTCCCCAAAATTTCAGATCTCTGTCCATCATCTCCTCTAAGATATCCCCACCAACCTTATAGTCGGCATCCCATCTTTACCTTTGCTACATTGAATTGGCAGCCCACTTACTCACTCACTCATTCAAAGAGTCTATTCAAGTCCTCTTGCAAGGTTACAACATCCATTCTACTCCTCATAGCTCTCTCCAACTTTGCATCATCTGCATACAACTATCATCAAGACCTTTACAATGTTATTTACATAAAAATTAAACAACAGACCCATGGGACACAACACAAGTAATGCAGTAAGTATATTTTACTTAATGAAATTACTGACTTGTATGTTCAAGGAGAGTATTTTGCTGTTACAACAAAGAACAAGTTGATTTTATATATACTTTTATAATAAAATTTATCTAATTTTTTAAATATACTTTATCAAATATATGAAGAGCCAAAGCTTCAATTCAGCGACATAACTTATTTAAGTAAAGGGATATTACATCCCATATTGTTTCTTAGCCGAATAAGAAACTTAGAGTTTCATGCCGAATATAGAAACTATATAAAGTTCGGCGATTCAAAGCACAAGCAAATACCTGGATAGTGCAGCAACTAACCCTTAAGGTAGTGCAAGCTGAGGCAACTCATAGCAAAGGTGAAGCAAGCTCCGATCACTATTCTTGATATTTGAAGCTTTGGCTCTTCATATATTTAATAATTTATTAGAACACCTCTTGGCAATTCTCATAGAAGGGATGTAAGTTCTGTTCACTACAAACTCGGTATTATTAACTAGGTCTACCTACTCAGTGATGAGACCTCAATAAAGGTTGAAACCGGTCTGGGTAGTGACCGTCTCTCATAATGTAGAACAGTAATACAGCTCCTAGGAGCTAAGTTCACATTATGGGTAAATATCAAGAATAGTGATTGAATCTTGCTCCACCTTTGCTACGAGTTGCCTCAGCTTGCACTACCTTAAGGGTCAGTTGCTGCACCATCCAGGTATTTGTGTGCGCTTTGAATCGCCGAATATAGAAACTTTATATAGTTTCTATATTCGGCATAAAACTCTTTGAGTTTCTTATTCGGCATGAAACTCTTTGAGTTTCTTATTCGGCTAAGAAACAATATGGGATGTAATATCCCTTTACTTAAATATACTTTATCAAGTTAATAAACCCCAGTACTGTTTTCAATCCAGGGCGAGCCTCAGCTACTGGGTGGGTCCGCAGGTGGTAGATAGAGGAACAGCTTGCAGATATGCAAGCTAGCTGCAATGAGGGAAAACCTGAGCAGCCCCAAACCGAAGTGGTAGTGCTAACAGGGCACTACCAAACACTGTAACATGGTCAGGTCATCATATAATGGTCATACCACATCGTCCATCTTGTGGGTTACCAGGGGATGCATTCGGATTTTTGGCAGAGGGACATTATATGTTACAGTCTCCTTTAGACACCATTCCTCAGCACTCTGCCAGAGGAAACTCCATCAATGAGCCTGCTCTTGGGGAGGTGTTTAGGGGCAGAGCAAAGAAATGGTTCTGCAAAAGGACGGAAATGGCAACGACAACGGCACCAGACTATGGCTTTAGGCAACTTAGGTTGGTGGCAGAGGATTGTGACCATTGAAAGTCCCTCTTGCAACTGCTCCCCCCCACAACTCGATTAGTAAAGGTAGGTCTTGAAGATGGATGTTTTCAACATGGCATTTAAATACATACATTCTATAAATACAGATGAACTTGAAGTCAGATACATTTCATAATATGTCATCTTGTGAGAACCAAGTACCAAAGAGCTAATTATTTTCATATTTTTTTTTTTTTATAATTTACTATTTACAAAAAGAAAAAAAAAAAAACATTTGGAAGATATCTGTTGCTTTAATGTGTGGTGTCTGAAAAATTATCATGCGTATCAAGGCCTAGCATGGCCTGTTCCGGCCTTAGAAGACATCTTGAATCGTTTAAGATGATGTCCTAGTTTTCTTTTTCCTAATGGCTTGTACTTTAAGGCTTGTTTTGGTAATCTTTCTGTTTTCATTCTTCGGACGTGTTCCATCCATTTGTTTATATTTTTTAATTTTTCTATTACTGGTTCTTGGTTTAATTCTTTCATAATTTCTTCATTTCTTTTGTGATCAAATAGGGAATACGTTGCAGTTTTTCTCATAAACTTCATTTCTGCTGTTGTTAATCTTTGCTTGTCTTTTTATTTTATTGTCCAGATTCGCTTCTATACATTAAGACTGGTAGGACTAATGTATTATATACTTTTAGTCAGGTTTGTTTTTGAACTAGGTTTCGTTTAAATATAGTTAATTACACCTGTTATTTTTAAATATTTTGCAATTTTTACGTTTATATCTTTTTCATTTTCATATGTGATCATACATCCTAGGTAGTTAAATGAATTCACCTGTTCTAAGATCTTGTTATCTATTACTATTTTAGTTCTTGCTGGATCTTGTCCTTTGAAGGCCATAGTTACGATTTTTCTGTTGATATTATACCATAATCTTTGGATATCTCATTTAGATCTAAAATAGCTTTCTATAAGTTATCTTCAGAATTTGTAATTATTATTTGGTCATCAGCAAAGAGGAGAGTGTTTAAGTTTACTGTAGGAGAAAGTTTAATTCCTTGATGTAAATTTTTATTCCATTTTATTATTATTTCATTTAAGTAGATATTAAAAAGAGTTGCTGAGAGGGGATATCCCTGTCAGACCCCTTGATTTATCTCTCTTGTATATGATAGCTCGTGATTTAATCTTATTTGTATTTGATTATTTTCATATATACTTGTGATAGCTTTTAGGATATTATTTGATATTTGTCTTTCTTTTAATATGTTAAATAATGTTTCTTTTAACTTTGTCAAATGCTTTTTCAAAGTCAATAAAAGCAATATGTGTTTCTAAATTGTATTCTCTTTTCTCTATTATTAATTTTAGGCAAAAGGCCGGGTCTATACATGATCATCCTTTTCTAAATATATTCTGTACTTCTAAAATAAAGTTTTCGGAATATTTCATTAGCTTGCTATTTAAGATTCTGCTATATATTTTGTAACAGGAATTTAGTATACTGATACCTCTATAGTTTTTAGGGTCATCTCTATTACCTTTTTTAAAGATAGGAATCACGATTGCTTTTTTCCATTCTATTGGGGGGATACCAGTTGAATAAATTTTATTTAAAAATAATAAGAGTCTTTCTTTGAATCTTGTTCCTGCATATTTATATAGTTCTGAACCTAGCTTATCTTCTCTAAGTGATTTTCCTTTTCTTGTTTCTTTCAGGCTGATTTCTAATTCTTTAGTTATTTCCTTTTCATTTTCGTTAATTGTTTGCCAGTTGTCTTTTATAAAATATTTGTCTGTCCACAATTCTGTGTAGTAATTTAGAAATTCTTCTAATTTCAATTCAGTGTTTAATTTTATGTTTTCTTTGGTATCTGCATTTAAATGTTTCAAAATCTTATATACATTGAGTTATTTTAGATAAATCATGTTCTAAATTAGAAACAAATTTGTTCCATGATTCTCTGTCCTTTTCTGACTTCTCTTTTAGCTATGGCTCTTATTCTTTTATATTCTATTTCATCTTCTAATGTTTTACTGCTTAACCATTTGTGATAGGCTTTTTTTTTCTTTTTGATTTTTTCTTTGATTGTATCATCCCAGATCTTCAGTTTTTTCCTTTTGAATTTTTTGGTCTTTCCTAAGCTTTCATTTGCTGCTGCATTTAGTATCGTTTTTATATTAAGCCATCCTATTTCTATTTCTTCATTTTGTTTTATTTTATCTAGATATGGGTTAATTCTTTGTTCATATAGCCATTGTGCATTTGTGTCATTCAATAGTCTAGTTTTATAAACAAATGTTTCAATTTTTCTTTCTGTTCTTGTTACTTGTAGCCATTTAGGTGGTAATCTTAATTTTATTTTAACAAGGAAATGGTCACTGCTTATTTCATATCCTCTGTGAACTCTAACATCTAGTGAAAATTTTGATGTCTTTTCATTTAATATAAAGTAATCTAATATTGATTTCCATCCTCTTGCTGCCCAAGTATATTTATGTATGTCTTTATGTTTATAGAAGGAATTCATTATTTTTAGGTTATTATAAACTACAAAGTCAATCAATTTTTTACCATTCCTGTTTAGAATATGTTCTCCATGTATTCCTATATTATTATTAATTTTTGTGTTTCCAATTCTTGCATTTAAGTCTCCTGCTAAAATTACGTAATTATTTTTATTTATTTTATTATAAATGTTTTGTAGCTGATTATAAAAATCAATATTATTCTGTTCTCTTCTTTCTTCTGGGGCATATAAACCAATTATTGTTAAATAGCCTCTACTTTTATTCTAGCTTCTATTATTCTTTCATTCCATAATTTATAATGTTTTAACTGTTTTGAAAGGGAATTATGAATCCAAATCATGACTCCTGCTTGTGCTCTTTGGTCTCTGTTGACTCCACTGTATATCACATTAAAATTTTCGGTTCTCATAGTTCCTTTTAATTTCTATTTTGTTTCAGTGATTACTGCTATTTTAAAATTTCTTTCATTTAATAATTGGTCTAATTCTATTTCTTTATATGCTATTCCTCTTACACTCCAGTTTGCTATGTGTATTATATTTTGTCGTTTCCATTTTGTTTTACCTTTTCCATTCCAGGGTCGTTTCCCATAGATTCAATCTGATTATCTTTTTCTGTCAGCTTACAAGTAGAATTATGTTCTCCATGTCAGGGGACTAGCCTGACGATGGAATAGTTCAGTGGTAGGGCTGCTACCTTAAGGCTTCTGAACTAGCCTTCTTCCGAATTTAAACTCATAGGAGAAATAGGGCATATTGAAGGGGGGGGGGGAATATTATAGAAGAATTATAATAAGGTTTATAGAGAGGGCATAGTTGTAAGGCCAGAAATGAAAAGACTCCATGGCCCTCAAGTATTCTAATAGCATAAGGGTCATAAAATAAGAAGAGTTGGCCGATAAGGCCTTATAGGAAAAATTATATATAAAATTAGCATTGCATATGTAAAAATATTATTATTATATGGTATCTCCATGGAGTCTGGAGACTCATTGTGGGAGACCCAAACTGACTATTATACACAAATCTATCAAACCTCTCCTTAAACTCATTCACTGTTAGGGAACTCGCAACTAATTCTGGCAATCCATTTCACTTACTTGCCAATCTCCGTGCAAATAATCTGGTCTGTACACCCCTACTAATCACATTCTTATGCAATTTTCACAGATGACCCCTAGTTCTCTGATTCTTCTTCTTCATTTGGCTTCTTCAGTGAGAGGGTGCAGCACCATGTCCTTCCAGTTCTCTCTGTTGGTGGCTTTCTTTTTTGTTTCTGCATATCCATGTGATCCTGTCCATGATCTTATATTTTCAAGCCATGTCCTTCATTTTTTGCCTTGATCCTTTTCCCATAATTTTTCCTTCTAAAACTGTTAGTATCCTCTGTCCTGCTGAACCTCTCTGTTGGTGGCTGTCCTGTCAATCTCATCTTTCTCTGGATCATTTCCTGTAATAAAGATCTCTGTGTTCTCATTCTCTTTAGGACATCTGTATTTGTCACATGTTCTGCCCATGAGATTTTCAGAGCTCTCCTATAGCATCACATTTCAAAAGGCCATTATCTGTTGCCTTACTCTATTCTTGAATATCCAGGTCTCACTTCCATATGTGAAAACTGGCCACACTAATGTTCTTATCATTCTTTTCTTTGTCTCAATACCCACAGAACTTCTGAGCAGATCTTTATTTTTCCAGAAGGCATATTTAGCTATGGCTGTTCTTATTTTTATTTCTTTATCTTGCTTTCCATCTGCAGTAAAGTAGGCGCCTAAATATTTGTATTCTGTTGTATGTTCAAGTTTCATGTTGTTTATGAATATTTCTGGCTCAGATCTGTTTTCTTTTGAAATTTTTTTTTATCATATATTGAAAAATTTCCTTTGCATCAATTTTATAAAAACCCCTTTAACATCCTGGAAATATATACATATTAAGATATTTTAAACAAATTTATATTAATCCATTTTTTATAAACTGAGTTTTAAAGATTCCAGGAGGTGAGCAAAGCATTTGGGACAGGCAGTTTTTGATACACTGCTTGGAAAATTATGCAATGCGATGTAGTGCATGGAAAACCAAAATGACAAAACTCAGGTGCATGTAACTCATGTACTTGAAAGGGTGTAAGAAACCTTTATAGTTTACTCACCATAGCAAACACTCATTACAAACTATCAAAAAATCTGTTTTAACCAAATCCCCATAAATACAGCACCCAAACTATTCCACTATAACAAACCATTTAATGATCCCTACAAGTTTCCTATGGTGAGCAGTGATTATATCATAAAAAATTTATTACTGCATTTTGGCCATGATAATTGTAAAATTAATCATATAGCAATGTCACAGTATCCTGTACACTCCTATCAGAACAGTAATGCAACAGTTTAGCATGAAAGCAACCTGTTATTCTATCTTTATGGTCAAACCAAAATTTTACCAGTAAAAAGTGTCATTTTTTTGCATTATCAATTAAAAATAACATATAAGACTTGACTGTTATTATTCTCAAGTGCCCCCCCTTTAACAATCCAAGCTTTATTTTAAGCCCCCCCCCCCACTGCACGATTACAAAATTCCAAGTCAGACTACAAAATATATCATAACTTGAAACTCTCTGTTCAGGCTTTGTACACTGCCACACTCTATAAATATTAGTTTTATCATGAATGAGAGTTGTGTGCTTGACCATTTATACAAAGGAATTTTCAAAATGGCTGACAAGAAAAAAATAAAATAACAAAAATAAGAAAATTTTACTTTTATTTTAATTACATATTCTTATTTGTACACTTTCATATAAAATATTTCATTACTGAAATATTTGAAATATTTTGTATTGTGTATAATATTTTTAACGATACTAATTTTAAATTCCCACCACACATTTTGTCTGGCTATAATAATCTCATCCACAAAAATGAAATCCTATAGCAAATTTTAGGAAATCAGTATTATACATTTCTGTAAGGATATGTCTTGAATTATGGGATACTAAGGCAACCAATATGAAGTCATTAGCTTCTATATACAAGTAACACAGTCATGAAGTTACTTGATGTGCAAACTTTGTTTGCTTACATTTGGATAAAAGATGAAACCAAGAATATAATTTCTTGGCATCTTTAACTTTAGAAAATATATTGTCCAAGATACAGATGTAATAAATAGTTTCATAGGTAGTGACTACGGCTTAGTAAAATCAAAAATTGTCATCAACAAAAGATGGGAAAGACAGAAACTGATCAAAAGTAAAAGACCCTCTATTACCAAATCTAGAAAAAAAACAGAGCTCTTCCAAAAAGAGACCAAAGAAAAGTTTTATAATATTGATATGAATGAAGATCTAGATAAAACCTACCAAATAATGCCAAAGAGATTGGTGGAATTAACCAAAAGAAGAGTGAAAGAAAATTGTCTGATGAAACCCTAAACCTTCTCAGAAAGAGAAGAGAAATGAAAAGAGATCTAGACATGAGAAGTAGAATAGAATTTTTAAAGCTACGTAAGATAAGAAAAAGAATAACACAAGAAATTAGAAACTTCAGAACAAGGAGAATTAGAATTACAATAGAAAACAATATGAGGCTAAATGGAGTGAGAAGAGAGTTGCCCATAGAACAAAATAAATTAATAACCCTTAAAGATGAAAAGAAGTACTAATTAAAGACAACAAATAGATCATAAGAAGAAGTAGTTCAGCATGCAATGGGAAGCATGAGTTATCAAAAGACACCAGGGGGAGACGAGTTATACCAGTAGGCAAGTTTGTGGATGGAGAAGTGAATGGCATTAGTTAAGAGCATGAGAGAGAAGGAACACAGAGTAGACAGGAGGACACTGTGAAAAGTGTATATGATGGTTTCAGGAGTAGATGCGTGCATGTGCAAGAAAGGATTAAGATAATCAAGGATGTGGAAGTTACATTTAGGTCTGGGGAGTGGCATAATATTGATGATGATTGAAAGGAATGAATAAGGGGAATGTGGAGGAGTCATATCTGAGAAGTGGGGATAATAGGACTTGTTCAAGAAAGAAAAATGAGCTAGTGTGTATATCTATAAATGTTAGAAATATTATTATTATTATTATTATTATTATTTGACACCTCCAGGGAGTCCAAAGACTCATTGAGGGAGAGTGTGCCAGCAGCATCGAACGATTGGGCCCCCTTCCAATTACTAACCACGCTCAAACTTACTTAACTGAGCCATTAGTAGCAGAGGATCTACCAATCGACCAACCTTTGCCAGTTATGTATCTGAAACAAGGAGAATGAAACTGTAGCATTGATAGTTCATTCACCCAAAAATTGTTGGTATAAGTGAGACATGGTTGAAAGAGGATGACATTCTGAATAGAGGAATAGATATGAAGAGATATGTAGTTTTTGGCATATGATGGCAGAGGAGTTGGGCCATCTAGGCCATCAACATGCAAGGAGCAAATACTGATGTTTAGACAAATTGGTCTGGCCAATAAGAAAAGGGTGATCATTATGGATAATTTCAATTATGGTAATATAGACTGGAATGAAGAGACAGCATCAGGAACCAAAGAATGAATTTCTTGAAGTGATAACTATATTAAGCAGAATGAAACAAAGGCCACATGTGAATCGAGGGTCTTAGATTTGATTATCTCATCAGAAAATATAAATGAAGTGTCATATCTTCCTCCAGTTGGTGAAAGTGACCATGGAGTGATCATTTGGGTGCTGATCAGCCATATCAGGACTTTTGTGAGAAAGGGTTATATGTGGCAAGCTCAAGAGGTGGCTTACAACAATATCATGGAATGAGGATTGCATGAGAAGGAAATCAATGTTGTTTGGTCTCTACTCAAGAGACTAGAGACCAAACCAAAAGAGTAGGGAGTTAGTCTCTACTGGCAGAGGCAGTGAATGAGTGTATTTCAAAGGTCAGGAGATTAAATACAGTAGGTGGTAAAGTGGATGACTGAAGAAGTGAAGCATGCAATCAGGAAGAAAAAGGCATTATGGAGACAGCATAAGATGAGTGGAAATAATCAGTTACAACAAAGAGCAAGCAAGGAAGATGAAAATGACACTAAAAGAACTCCTCAGGAGTTTTTTGATATGTCGGCAGTAGAAGGAAGAACGATTATGGGAGGATGATGTTGGTCAGTGATAATGGAAGAATGATAAATACTGAGGAGGAATAGTAGAGGTGTTTAATAAGCAGTTCATTCAAGTATTCCATCCTTGTTATTGTAACATAATGCAGAAATTGAGAGCAGTGGGAATGAAGGAAGAACTGCTGATGGTGAGTGAGCAGGAGGTATATAAGGAATTTGTCAACAAGGCCATGGGACTTGATGGTATATCACGGCATGTCTTAAGTATATGTTCCAGGGAGTTATCAACAGATTTATCTTACATTTTTAAGATGAGTCTTAGATTAGCCCAGGTTCCAAAGGAGTGGAAAGATGGCAAAATTGTTCCACTTCATAATGGGGATGATAAGACTAAGGCTTCAAATAATTATAGGCCAATCTGCTTGTCTGGAGTGGTGGTCAATGTGTTAGATGAGGACAAGGATTCAGAACTGGGTTGAGAGAGCAGTAGAATTCTCTTTAATGAACAACACTAGTTTGCTACAGGTCGATGGTGTTTTAATAATCTGCTAACTTATTATAACAAGATGATGAATACATTGGACAAAGGAATGCACATATGGTAGTATATTTAGATTTCACGAAGGCTTTTGATATGTTGCCACATGCCAAACTACTAGTAGTTAAACTGGAACAGAAGGGATAGGTATCAGCAGATTGAGTATGGGAGAGTGATATCCAAGAAGAGGAAAGTCACTACTGGTGTGCCTTGAGGTCTGTTTTGGGACCATTGTTTAATTTGTATGCAAATGATATTGGAAAAGGCTTAAATGGTGATATACAGCTGGTTTGCTGTTGATGCAAAGTTGGGGAGTGTTATGAGAAGTATATGTTATGAGTGTAGCTTTGCAAGAGGACCTAAAGAAACTGAATGGGTGAGTGCGCAGGGATGTCAGTTTAATCCTGCACAGCATAAGATTTTAAAATTTGGGAAGCAAAGATGGGATGTAGAGTGTAGGATTGGTGGGTATATTTTAGAGATGGAAGAGATGAAAGATCTGGGGGTGATGGTGGATAGGGATTTGAAATTTCATGGACATTTTACTAAAATTGTGATGACAACACAACATATGGATTACTGTGCACGGATTTGGTCACCTAGTTTTTAAAAAGATGATGCGATTCGAAGAGGGTTCAGAGATGACTAAGTTGGTTTCTGGTCTGGAATGTGAAATATGAGGAAAGATAAGAGAATGCAAATTACAGAGCCTAGTGGATAGAAGGAAGAGGGGTGACATGACTTGAGACATATAAGTTGGTAAGGGGTAATTACCAGATTAATGTGGATGAGATTTTTCATAGAATATCTGGAAACGGGAAAAACGAGAGGCCAGACCTTTCATAGAAGCTGTATAAGTTACATGTGAGCAAGAAGGAAGGGGGGAAAGGAGTAGATTTTTTGCATGGAAAGTGGTGGGTGATTAGAATGCATTACCTGAGAGTGTAGTGAGTGCAGGGACAGTGAATGTATTTAAGTCAAGGTATGTGAAAGTGGTACTTCCCACGATGAGTCTCTTGACTCCATAGAGATCTGATAATGATGACAACAATAATAATAATAATGACTATGTTAAATAAAATTTATACATCATGCCTAAGACCAGGAGCGGCTCGTGCATAGGCACTGCGGAACTGCAGCACCAACAATTTTTCTCGATATATATTTATATTTGCTTGTAATATTTAATTTTATCATCAACAATCCTATACAATTCTCTTATTTTGTATAAAAAATAATAAAATCCATCTTGTAGCATTTAGGAAGGCGAAGGACGTTAGCAGTACTGTGTTTACCAGTGTCATATTGCTACACATGCAAGCATATGCACATCATAGTGAGATGCGTCCTATTAGCGTAGTGCAGCACTGTCCATAGTGCAGTTCCACTGTTGTTTATATGCAGTTTGCAGAGGTAGTAGAGTGTTTGTGGTGCTTATCGTGTTTCCTCTGTCTCTTTAAATATTTGAACATTATAATTAAAGACATAACATTTGTTATAGATTTTATTTTAGAACATTATTGGGGTTATGATAATGGATTTTATTTTTAAGTAATTTTGAATTATAACCAAACTATAATTTTATCGATAATAAACAATGCTGTTTCATGTTTCATTTTTTTTTTAATTTTTACCATAATTTTGATACTTTATCAAAATTATGGTAAAAAATCAAACGTGTACACTGTACTTACAGTGTGTATGTATGTATATTTCGAAAATTGCAACACTGACACAATTTCAAGCCACGAGCTGCCACTGCCTAAGACAGAGAATACCAAAGAGTTGGAACAATGCTATCCTTATCAGTTTTTAAAAAGGGAAACAGAGAAGATATTAAAAATTACTGTCATCACAAGTCTCCTTTCAACAATATAAATTTTTACAATCATTAGCAACAGAATACAAAAGACTAGATTTTTGCCAACCTCCAGAACAAGCAGGATTCAGAAACAATTACAGCATCATTGATAATATGTAATAAGACAAATAATTGAAAAGATAAATGAATACCGAAAACCCTC
This sequence comes from Typopeltis vanoorti, assembly GCF_054136105.1. Lineage (NCBI taxonomy): Eukaryota > Metazoa > Arthropoda > Arachnida > Uropygi > Thelyphonidae > Typopeltis > Typopeltis vanoorti. Next base: position 84,589,313 of record NC_143566.1, read on the forward strand.
AGGTCTGGCATTTGTTGACTTTGAAAAGGCTTTTGATTCAATCTCAACATTAGCTATTTTAGAAACCCTTAAAAAATCAAAAAACCGAAAACACTTACATTGATATACTTAGTCCCATATATAAAAATTCGATTGCATCTTTAAAATCAGGAACAGATATGAAATTTTCTATAAAAAAAGGTAGTTATATATTATAACTACCTTTATTTTAAAATCAGAAGCATGTTCTTCTTTTCTACAAGCTTCACCCCTCCCCCTTCAGTTTGAGCTGCTAAGCTTTGGTACTTAGCAGCCCAAACTGCTGGATGGATAGATGGCTATCCATTATTACAACCAGTGAAGTACAATGACCTCACCAGAGCCCAGCAGAAAGAAATATTTCTTCATATACTTTTGCTTATTATTAAATTACATAGAAAGAAAGCATATGTTTAATTTAATAGAAATAAGATAACAATCCTCTGCTTATTAAACGGCTTCTAATGCAGATGTTCACATGACAGTGTGTGTGTGTGTGTGTGTGTGTGTGTGTGTGTGTGGAACTATTTGCAATCACATGAATATAAATTTATTGAAAAGACTGTTACATACATATAATTTGCAAAAAATGCATTATATACATGGAGCCGGAACTTTCAGAATATAATACATATACAAGGTATCATATATTAACCTACCATTGTTCTTTTCCTTCCTCTCATTTGTACTTCTTCCAGCTTTTTTAAAACACTACCTGCACCTTTAGGATACACGCTTTTGTAAGCTTCTAACAAATAATGAAATAATTCTTCAGAATTTGGATGTGAACTTAAAAAAGCTCGTTCCAACACATACAAATCAACACCCTTATCTTCAGCCATATGCGATGTAAAACTCAAACCAAAATCAATGAAAACAATGTCTGCGTTCGTTTCTGAATTTTCTTTAACTAATACATTAGAAGTTGTAAGGTCACCATGGATGATATGATTCATATGCATAATTCCAATATTGTTTCCAATTTTACTAATCAGTGGTTTTAGCTCAAGGTTTGATTTCACTCCCAACTCTCTCTGAGTTTTATAAATTTTTTCTCTCACACTGATGTAATCTATCATGTGCTCCATTACAATGCACCTGGATTCTATATCAACAAAGTAAATAGCTGGTGTGCGAATGCCTGGAAAAAATTATAATTGTTCAGTAAAAAATGAAATTAAGCAAAGATAAAACTACTACCTAGAACAGGGGTGTTCAACCCATCAATCGCAGTGCGATTTTTGGTTGATCTCTTGTGTATTCCTCCTTACTTACAAATTTAATTAAAACTGAAAACATAATATTTTATTTATCATTACTTTGTATTATTTTTAATTCGCTTTAAGTGTATGCTATTGTTTATTTATTTTCCGTTAAAATTGTCAAATCAGTAATTTTCTTATAAGTCCAGGTAAATGAATTAATTTGAATCAGTGGAAGTCAAACAGTGAGCCGAGTGAATACGATTATAAGCAAAGTGTAAAATCTCGATTGTAGCTTAAATATTAAATATTTCAAAGCACATTACATCGATTTTTTACTTAGGTTAAGTCCCATGTGAATATTGTAAAAAAATAAACTTTGTTTGTCTCGGTATAGTTTGTATTAGATGTTTTTGTAAATAACTCTTTTGAAGTTAACTGTATATACTGCTTTAATAAGAATATGTTAGAGGGTTAAAAACAAAGGCAATGTTTTTGTCGCCGAAGCTGAACATGGCGGCATTAGAAAGATTGTTATTGAAGCTTGTATGAGAAAGGCTTGCAGGCTCTAAGCGTAAACATCTCCGAAGTTAGTCAGAAAGAGTTCAAACAACTTTCCGATGGCCGGCAACTTACAATCAAAAGAAAGCAGAGGAGAACAAAAGGTGTGCTGAACTTGAAACTTAAGATGACTCATACCAATTCTTTGGGGGTTGCCAAACTTCATGCAAGGTCTCAGAGGAGGCCTAATAAAAAGGGACTGAAGCAAGCAGAAGGGGTCCCGGTTCTAGAATTGCGGTCAGAGAGGAGGCCGCCTGGTCCAGCGTCGCCGTCAGGGAGACTGCCCGGATTCACGTTGCTTGAGAGAGGAGTAGTTACCCACTTCCAGAAAGGAGCTTCTTGATTCGAGACGTCACTAGAGAGAGAGAGAGAGAGACTACTTCTAGGCCGCAGACAAGGTTTCAAATTGCCGAAAGGAAGAGTTCCTGCTGGAGAAGTTTCCAGGCCAGGTTAATGTCAGACATTCACCAGTGTGTTGTGTTTTCATTACAATTTGATGAATCAAACGACTTCACTGATATTGTTCAGTTAATGGTATTTCAAGATTAACCAAGAAGAAAATTAGAAAATTATAATTTTCAAAAAGAACTTTTGAAAATTATACCATTATTGGGAAGGGCTAGGGGAGAAGACATTTTTTCAGTATTTGATGAATTTGTGAAACAACACAAACTTCTGCTTTTTAAACTTGTGTCTATTACTACTGACGATATCCTGCAATGATAGGTAATAAATCAGGCTTCATTTCATTATGTAAAAACGATGACAAATATCCATATTTTTTAATGTACCACTGTATTATTCACTAACAAGTACTGTGTAATAAAAGATTAAACACAAAAGATGTTTTGGATATTACATTTAAAATTGTAAATTCTGTTCGAGGAAAAGCCCTGCAACGGCGGTCATTTAAATTACAGGCAGATGATGATAGGGAACTTCTGTTCGCTGAGCAGAATTAACTTCTTAAAATTGACTTCTGCTGAGCCAGTGAACATTAGTTCGCTGGCTCAGCAGAAGTCATTTTTAAGAAAGATTTCTTGTATTAATTAACGATATAAAAAATTTTCTTCATGAAAAAGGAGATATTTATCCACAATTAAGTGATAAGATGGTTGTTACACTTATTTTTAGTAGATTTCTGTACGAAATTAAGCAATTATTTAAATTAAGGGGATATTAAATCCCACATTGTTTTAAAACCAAATAAGAAACTCAAAGATTGGAATCAGAGAGTTTCATGCCAAATATAGTATAATAAACTATAAAAGTATCGGCGACTACTAGCGCGAGCTAATGCAAATAGTCTAAGTACGTAGTACAAACTCGGGCAACTCACAGCAAAGGTGGTTAAGTTCTGATCGCTATTCTTGGTATTTTCCATAATGTAAAACATTTCCTAGGAAACGTATGCTCTTATTACATTATGGTGGGAGGTCACTACCCAGACCAGTTTCAGCCTTTATCTTCATGAAAAAGGAGATATTTATCCACAATTAAGTGATAAGATGGTTGTTACACTTATTTTTAGTAGATTTCTGTACGAAATTAAGCAATTATTTAAATTAAGGGGATATTAAATCCCACATTGTTTTAAAACCAAATAAGAAACTCAAAGATTGGAATCAGAGAGTTTCATGCCAAATATAGTATAATAAACTATAAAAGTATCGGCGACTACTAGCGCGAGCTAATGCAAATAGTCTAAGTACGTAGTACAAACTCGGGCAACTCACAGCAAAGGTGGTTAAGTTCTGATCGCTATTCTTGGTATTTTCCATAATGTAAAACATTTCCTAGGAAACGTATGCTCTTATTACATTATGGTGGGAGGTCACTACCCAGACCAGTTTCAGCCTTTATTGAGGCTTCATCAGTGAGTAGCTAGACCAAATTAATACCAAAGGGTATAGCGAAAAGAACTTATATACTCTGCTACAACTCGTATAGCAGAGTATAAGTTCTTTTCGCTATACACTTTGGTATTAAGCCTCAATAAAATCTGAAACCAGTCTGGGTAGTGACCTCCCACCATAATGTAATAACAGCATACATTTCCTAGGAAACGTGTTTTACATTATGGAAAATACCAAGAATAGCGACCAGAACTTAACCACCTTTGCTGCGAGTTGCCCGAGTTTGTACTATGTACTTGGACTACTTGCATTAGTTCACGCTAGTAGTCGCCGATACTTTTATAGTTTATTATACTATAAAATATATAAAACTATATATTGAGTTTCTTATTCGGTTTTAAAACAATGTGGGATTTAATATCCCCTTAATTTAAATAATGTTTATATCGCCAAAATGAAGCCTATTGGCTCTTTATATTTAAGTAATGAAATTAAGCAATTTAAATTTAGAGTTACAAGGTAGAGATAAAAATTTAATTGACATGTTAAGTTCAATAAAAACTTTCCAATAATACTTACTTTTATTAAAGAAAAATATAAACGACCGCGAATTTAACATCTCCCATCTTTATTATTATTATTTCGGGTGACTCCAGAAGTCCTTAGATTCATCAAGGGAGGCCCTAAACATCATGTCCACACAACTATGCGATTACATTCTCACAGTATCTGTCATACCTTGTCTTGAACTCATTCACCGTCATAGCACTCACAACAGACTCTGACAGCTCATTCCACTCATTTACTACTCTAAAAGTAAAGAACCCAGCTCTAACACCCCTGCTAACCACACTCTTGCCCAACTTCCATAGGTGTCCCCCAGTTCTCCCACCACCAGTCCTGATCTCAAAAATATCCTCTGAATTAATCCTATAGAATCCCTTTAGCAATTTGAATGTCTCAATCATATCTCCCCTCCTCCGCCTATCAACTAGTTTCTGCAACCCACAAATCTTCAACCTGTTCTCATATGGTTCATTCCATAGACCTGTTATCATCTTAGTCACTCGCCTATGGATCCTCTCCACCTCCTCCCCATCAAGAAGGAACCGAGGTGACCAAATCTGGGCACAGTAATCGAGATGAGGTCTTATCAAGGCTTGGTACAGAGGTACAATAACTTGCTTGTCTCTGCTCATCAAGATATTTTTCAACAACCAAGTGAGTTGATGAGCTGATTTAGCTACTTTTGCAGTGTGCCCCCTAAACTTCATCTCCTTATCCACCAACACTCCCAAATCCCTGGCCTCATCGATCTCTTGGAGTACAGTTCCACCAATGTGGTATACTGCTGCTAATCTTTTCACACCAAAATGCATAACCTTACATTTTGTCACATTAAATTGACATCCATTCTCCTTAGCCCAGAACTCCAATCTATCTAAGTCATCATGCAAGACTTTGACATCTTCTGCATTCACTATTGCCGTACCCAACTTTGCATCATCAGCGAACAAACGAATTGTTCCACTTAGATCCTTCCCTATATCGTTAATGAACAGATTAAACAGCAGTGGTCCAAGAACAGAACCCTGCGGCACACCACTAGTCACAGGCCGTCTTTTGGACTCTACTCCTGAATAAACTACTCTTTGATATCTCTCCATCAACCAACCACCTATCCATCTCACCAACCCTATATCCATTCCCATATGTTGTAGTTTACGGATTAGTATTCCATGTGGTATCCTGTCAAACGCCTTTGCCAGGTCCAGCAGTATCACTGTAAATCCATTTCCCTTATCCAGTTCAGCTGTCACTTTGTTATAAAACTTGAGCAAGTTACTGAAGCATGATCTACCCTTCACAAAGCCATGCTGTCCCCTGTACAGTATCTCGTTTTCATCAATCCATTCCTGTATTTTTCCCTTGACTACTTTCTCTAAGACCTTGACAACGACTCCTGATATGCTGATCGGTCGGTAATTTGCAACCGTAGTCTTGGATCCTCCTTTATGCAGTGAAACTATTTTTCCCTCTTTCCACACCTTCGGGACTAAGCCAGACCTGAGACTCAGATTAAACGACATGGTCAAGGACATTGATAATTCTTTAGCCGCTTCACGCAAGATCCGTGCCGGTATACCATCCAATCCCACAGATGTGTTCACATTAAGGTTCTGTAATAAACTAGTCATCTCCACTTCATTCATCACCTATTCCTGTATAAACTAATGGTTCCTTCACTTTTTCAATGTCACCACCTGGATGATATGCTTTTGCAAAGTGCGCGCTCAGTAACTCCACTATATCGACTGATTTAGTGACCTCCTTACCATCGTCATTCCTTAAAATCATTTTGCCGCGTACAGTTTTTTTCTTGCTTGCAAAGCTAGTTTCCTTTCATAATCCACTTTTGCTTTTTTTACCACACTCGTTACCTTTCTGGCCTGCACTTTATACCATTCGTGTGCCTGCAGGTCACCATTTTCTTTAAATTCCCTCCACAGTTGTTTCTTTTTTTGCAGCTCAAGCTTAATGGTGTTATTCATCCATTTAACCCCTACTTGTTTAACTATTCGGACCATAGGTATACAATCAGCCATAACCTCCTGTAAATGCTCCTTGACCACTTCCCATGCTCTATCAACGTCCAGCCCTTGCAGTTGTACATGCCATGGCACTGATCCAAGCAATCTCCTAAGCTTGCCATACTTGCCAGCACGGTAATTCCACATATACCGTCTTAATCGAAAATTCCAGACCTTTAGCCACCTCCCAGGTCCTTATGATCACTCTCACCAATAGGTGGCAACATGGTCATATTCATTACAGTCAAATTCTCAGATGCTATTACCAGGTCAAGCACTCTCACACCCCTAGTATTTTCAATTACATGCTGTCTCAGATAGTTATCCCTTAATAATTGAATAAAATCCTTTTCCTTCCTCACATGTGTCCTCTCCTCCTTCCAATCAATGTTACCATAGTTGAAATCCCCCATAATAATTACCCTCCTTCCACTCATTTCATCAATTTCCCTATGCATACTATCTCCACCATCTATTCCATCACCTGGTCTATAGCAGCACCCAACTGTATATTTTATTCTGCCAGTCTCAATCTCACACCAAATAGCCTCAAATGAGCTCCTTTCACTATCCTGCGATACAACTTCAATTCTCCTTGGCTGCAGTTCATCAGCTATCATCAATAATACCCCTCCCCCCCATTTTATTCTCTCTGTCCCTCCTAAACACACTATAACCTACACATTCTATCCCACTAACTATATCTTCTTCCGTCAGCCATGTTTCACTAATGCCAATAACCTGTGGCCAGGAAGAGCCAATCAAGGCCAAAAATTCTTCCTTCTTGTTCCTAATACTCCTGGCATTAGTATACATGAAATGCAGTGATCCCTTAGTCCCACCCCTATATTGACACGTTATTCTAAATGACCCATTCCCATTTTTTGTCCTTAGTGCTGGCTCGGGTACATTATATACATTCTTACACTCATCTGTCTCACTGATGTCTGCATATCCATTCCCCCCACCTCCTTGGTAGTTCTAGTTTCCCTGGTTTTGCACATCCATTTTCACTTCATTCAGCAACACTCCTTCCAGTCTCTGCACACCAAGTCCATTCAAATGCAGGCCATCCATCTTGTATAAGTCCTTTCGCCCTTCAAACTCATTCCACACGTCCACGAATTCCACACCACACCATCTGCATAACCTACGCATAATGTCATTTGCGATTATGGCCCTCCTCCTAAACTCCTCTCTATCATACCGCGGCAACAGACTAACCATTCTAACTCTGTCACTCTTTTCTTTCGCTACCTTTAACAATACTTTCAAGTCCTCTCTCATAAAAAATTTATCACCTTTCAATTCATTTGTACCCGCCACAATTATTAATTCTTTCACCCTCTGTTTTTGCACTCTAATACTCTCACTTACATCCTTAAATTTCGCACCCGGTAAGTACGATTTAGTTACACTGCCATCTATCACCCCTCTTAATAACGAGTCACCATACAACACTCTTTCCTTCATTTCAGAAACTCTCTCATTCTTGCACTGTTTTTTTACGTTAGCCGAATCACTCTGGAAAGAGTTTTGCAGGTGCTCTAATTGCCGCTGCGCATTTTGTATCACTGCGCGAAACCTAGCGATCTCACTTCCTACAAATAATTCCTCATTATTTTTATCATTTAAACCATTTTCTCTCTCATTATGGTTGCTTTCACTCTTTCTTAGATCACCGCTCTCATTGCCATTTATTTAAATTTAATTTAAATTAAAATTAAATTTTTAAATAATTTTAAATAATTAAAATTAAATTTAAATTTAAATTTATTAAAATTTTTTGAACAAAATCAAGAAATGCTTCGCTATGATTTAAAAGAATTTATTTGTGAAATAGAATTAGTTGAGGAAGAAATAAATTCAAGATTTAAAGATTTTAAGAAAACTGAAATGATTGTATCTTTTATCAATAATCCATTTCAAGAAAACTTGAACATCACAGAAATTTCAAATAAAATTAGTGGGCTGTTTGATATAAACCAAGCTGAAGTAGAACTTGAGAGAATAAACATTCAGAATAGTTTACATTTAAAATCAATAAACAATGAAGTCATTTGAAAGTATGCACATGAAAAATTCCCAATATTAACTGATATTGCGCGAAAAATACTATCATGTTTCGGATCAACATACTTGTCAGAATCCGCTTTTTCAAATATGACCGTCATAAAAATTCAATTAAGAAACCAAATTACAAATGATCATTTGGATGATTGTCTGCGATTGGCCACTTCATATCAGCTTGACTATGAAAATATTGCGAGGTCCAAACAATGCCAAATTTCACATTAACTTTTTTTTTTTTTTCTTTTTTTTTTTTTTTTTAAATCAACCAGCATTTCCTGTAACTTGTGAGTTTGTAATCAATCTGTTGTTTTTTCTAACTTTGGTTTTCCAAAATAGAGAAATAAATATTTTATTCCAATATATTTGTTTTTTTTATTGTATTAAAACAATTAAAAGTGATAAATAAATTTTTAAATACACAAATAAAGTTTTTAGTTGTTTATTTTTAGTTTTTTTATTTGTGCGTAATCAGATATCAGGTTGGGGAACGTGATCTATATAAGAGAGCAGATCGCGCCGAATAACTTATATATAAGAGAATAGATCACCGAATAACTTTTTATAGAAAAGTAGTTCGCATAGTAAAAAAGGTTGAACACCACTGACCTAGAAGCACATATGAGGAAAGGGTTTAGTAGCTCCATAAATGATAGAAAATTATACAACTCATATAAATAACAGTAACAGCAAGGTATCTCTATCATAATGAATCAAACTCATGCTGGCGTCAAGCATTCACAACACTCAACGCATTCTGCTCACCCACCACTCTTCATGTAAATAATCTACTCCTCACCCTTCTCTTCACCATATCTTTACAATAACTTTCAGGAATGGCCTCTTGTTCTCTTACCACCCCCCTCCATTGAATGTATAATTCCTTCTGTATTAATGTGGTAAAATCTCCCTCACTAATTAACATCTCTATGACAGTAACTCTTTTGGATCTATCCAAAAGAGTTGCTATCATAGGAGCAACTCTGCAATTTACATTCTTCTTTCTCCCAACCTCTACTCTTATATAAACAACATTCCAGAGTTTGATGTTGCTATAGTTATTTGTCTCTAGACCTTCTCAAGAAATTTACGCATCACAGTGAAAACTAGGTGACCAATCTGAGCACGTAGTCCATGTATAGTCTGATCAATGCTTACAGTGGCAAAAACACTATATCTCTACTTACCAGTGCCTTATCATAACAATTATTTCCTGTGTAGTCTTTCCATGATGCAATATCAGAATCTTCTCCTAGAGTTCAAAGAATAAACAGGTTAGGAGCAAAATTTTAGGTAGGGGATGAATTCCACTGCCAAGCATGAGACCAATACCCTGCTTATTGGAGACCTGAAGCAGCTTTAAAAAAAAAAAAAAAAAAAAAAAAAATCCATGTTTGGTGTCTACAGTAGGGTTTCCAGACTATGTAAAAAGAAATAAAACACAAAAAAATTATAAAAATTAATAAAAATAGAATTAAAAATATCCATAGCTAACTAACAGTAGTAATGTACTATGGGCTTATAACCTTTTGTGAATGGGAATCATATTAAAAAAAGGATGCACAATCTTAAGCAGGAAATTCTTATGAAAAAATGATGTAGAAAGAATACAATATGCATGATGATGTCAGTTATGGAAATTCTAAAATGCAGGCAAGAAGAGTTACAAGTATTGCATAGAAAACTAATTCTGAGTATAAAAAGGATCTACAAGTTAAAGACAATTCAGAAGAATTCTAACATTATATTTCAAGTAAAAGAAAGAAAGAATGAGCGAATGTGCAGACAAATAAAATCCTTAGCTCATCCATACAATAATAAGTTTACAACATTTTGTGGATGAGAGTAACATGAAACTAAAGAGTACCCATTTTGATAAATGTCATCAGGCTGGATTATGCAACACAGAGCTCAATGCCTCTTCAGTGAAAAGAAACTCAGGCATAAGAGGAGGACATATTTGAGCTGTTGAATAAACTAAATAAGGATTTGGCATAAGAATGAGAACTAAATAAGAATTTTAGTCTCTAAGAGTAGAAAAAATGTATCGTAATCCTATTGCACATTCTTGAGATGCTGATAAGTCTAACTATTAACCTATCAGTATCTTGGGAATGATGAAAGTTTTGGAAAAGATGGTTAAGACTAACAATGCCCTGAAATCAGAAATGGGATGACAGAGAATCTGCACTCTCTGAAAGAACAGCATGGTTTGTTATGGCTAAGTTGGACAAGGAAAATGAATACACCATGATGCTTTTGGACTTTGCTAAGACAAAGTCCAAAAGTATCATGGTATATCACTGCATAGGCTGTTGAATAAGTTGGAGGTTATGGGATTAGAATAAAAACTATTAGCATGGATAAGATGGCTGACAGATATCAAAAAGTGGTGTATTGGTTTATGAGCCTGCAAGATTTAACGTGACCAGTTTTATCCTTGATCCATTATTATTCAATCTTGACATTAATAATATGGGGAAAGATTTGACTGGTGATACACAGCTGTTTGCTGATGATGCAAACATGGGTAGGATAATCATTCTGCAAGAGCTGCATGTGACTGACATGCAGCTCTTGCAGAGAGAGTAAATATATAAATATAAATTCAATTAGTAAATATAAAATTATGCTAATAATAAAACCTAAAACATTAATCACCAGTCAAATCTTTCCCCATATTATTAATGTAAAGATTGAATAATAATGGATCAAGGATAAAACTGGTCACGTTAAATTTGGCTGGATCTTATATAATAATGACTATGTTAATGATGAAGTTGTATAAGATACACAACTGTATCTTATACAACTGTCTCATACAGACAGTTGTATAAGACACATGGATGTGCCTTATACAACTGTCTGTAAAATTTTACAAAAAATTCTGCATTTCCACCCATTCAGGATAACCCTGACACAGCAGCTGTGCCCACAAGAAAGTCAACTGACATTCGCTTTAACATTCCTTGCTTGAGTGGAGTTGGACATGGCATGGCCATAGATAATTTTGCAGGGAGATGAGGTTTACTTTCTCCAGAATGGATCTGTGAATATCCACAATTGCTGGGTATAGGCTATACAGAACATGTATGCAATCCATTCCTTTGCATTCACCCAAAGTTACTGTCTAGCTGGTTAACACTTTATCATTGGACAATTCTTCAAGGACGTTTACTCAGTTACTGCTGAGAGGTATATGATAAACAATTTTGTTCAGCCACAGATACAGCAGTGCCTATGCATGGATTCAGTCATTTTCATGTAGGATGGTGCCCCCCTCCACACACACACATCAATCAATCCATAGAGCAGGTTCTTTGAGAACATTTCAAAGCCAGAGTGATCAGCCATGCTTTCCCCATTGCATGGCTGCATCATTCACCTGATCTGAACCCCTATGACTTCTGATTCTCGGAATTTCCCAAAGACAGAGTTTATTAACTTCCCAGAGCTGAAAGACAGCATAGCACAGCATGTGCACAATATCAGTCCTGACCAGCTATGTTCTGTAGTTGAACACAGTGCAAAGAATGCAGTTTGTGGCATACCAGGAAGAGCAGCACATTGAACAGTACAGCTAGTGAATGAATAATAGTCGATAAAAATGTGTTATGATTGTGTTGCTTTTCTCTTTCTTACAGACTCAAAAAAAATTACCACAGCTATATTTGGTACATCATAGTACCCCTTGGTGGTGAGTTTTGGAACTACTTTTTTTTCTACAGATATCACTTCTGCATGATGCAGAATCTTTCCTGCAAAGTTACGCAGCATTTAGATCATTGGGTAGTGCTCAACAAGGCTAAAACAGGTATGCTTTAACCACGTTATCGGCCAAGATGTCTATAGACATCAAGGTTTTTATGGATGCAATGTGCATATTAAAATTGTAATACCATTGTTATTACATTGAAATATGATGGATACAAATCGTATGACGATGCGTATTTGATCCATAATGGCCGGTAAGGTGGTTAATTTTGATCACTGTGTATAATTTAGATTTTGCAAAGGCTTTTGATATATTGCCATAAGACAAACTACTAGTAGTTAAATTGGAACAGATGTTGGATAATAGATTATTATTATTCATGCCTCCATGGAGTCAAGAGACTCATCGTGGGAAGCCCCTCCTAGGAAACACAGTCTATCATACCACTCCTTAAACTCATTGACCATTCTTGCTCTCACCACTCTATCAAGCAATGCATTCCGCAGTTCCACCATCCTTACAAAAAGAAACCACTTCTCACCCTCTTGCTCACAGCTTCCTTTCATACTTTCCAGGGATGGCCCCTTGTCATCGCTCCTTCCTGCTGCTCCACCAAGTGAAAGAATTCCCCGGTGTCCACCCTGTAATTGCCTCTCGACAGTTTAAAAGTCTCGATCATATCCCCTCTCCTTCTATCCACCAAACTCTGCACTTAACATTCGTTCAGCCGATCCTCATAATTAACATTGTACAGTCCTGAAACCATCTTTGTTATCAGCCTCTGCACCCTCCCCACAGTTAATTTATTCAAATCGTGGGGACCAAATTTGAGAATAATAGTCCAAGTGTGGTTTGATCAGGGTCTTATACAACGGAATGATAACTCATCTATCTCTGGAAGTCAGCATCCTGTTCAGTATTGCAGCAATCCTCTGCGTTACCTCACCACCTTTGCAATATGCCCCCTGAATTTCACTTTTCTATCGATCATCATCCCCAGATCTCTCATCTCCCATACTTCCTCCAGTACAGCTCCTCCAATCAAGTATGCAGCCTCCCATCAATGTATCCCAAACTTCAAGACTTTACATTTTGCTGCATTAAACCGACACCCATTCATTTGCCCATCTGTCTATTTTATTAAAATCCTTTTCCAGGACTGCCACATCTGTACTATTACTAATAACCCTTATCAGCTTCATATCATCTGAAAACAACTGAATATTCCCTCGTAATCCATTGACGTCATTGATATAAAGGTTATATAGGTCACAGTACTGAGCCCCGTGGAATCCCACTTGTAACTTTCTGCTTCCTTGATATTGCTCCACCATACACAACTCTGATACCTATCACCTATCAGACAGCCAATCCTGAATCCAGTTGACTAACCTGACATCTAAACCCATGTGCTGTAACTTAAATATCAGCTTATCATGTGGCAGCCTGTCAAATGTCTTTGCAAAATCCAAAAAAAAAGGCAGTGTATGCCTTTCCTCATCAACTGCTCTTGTCACTTTATTATTCTCACAGATAACATTACTCTCATCTGCCCAAAGGCATATATAGTCCCGTACTAATTTCTCCAAGACCTTAACAACTACTGATGACTCACAAACTGGCCTATAATTAGACACTTCCAGTCTGCAATTGCCCTTATGCAATTGCACTATCTTACCTTCATTCCATTCCTTGGGTACGTTTCCCATAGCCAGACTTTCAATGAAAAGCCAGGTCAACAGAGCTGTCAGTTCTTTAGCAGTCTCTTGAAATCTGTTGTGAAATACCACTCAGTCCCACTGCTTTACTGACATCCAGAGTACTCAATATTTGGAACACACTCTCCTCTTGCACCTCTAAACCTGCCCTATCCCTCTAGTATTAAAACCTCCAGGATGAAATATCCCAATAAAGTGCTCATTGAACAACTCCACTGTGTCCTCTGCATCAGTCACTCTATTCCCATTTTTATTCCACAATGTCATTCTTCCACAATCATTTCTCCTATTGGCCACATAGCTAAAACATTCCCTAGGATTTTCTTTGGATCTTAGTGCCAATCTCTTCTCATATTCTAGTTTTGCCTTCCTCACTACACTAGTCACTCTCCTGCCCTGAGTTTTATATTCTTCATGCATCTGCTCTCCACCCCTCTCCTTATATCTCTTCCATAATCTCTTTTTCATCTGCAGTTCCTGTTTGATATTGTTTGTCATTCACTTTACGCCAAATTGTGTCCGCTTCTCCACTAGTGGAATACAGCTTATTATTGCTGCTAACAAATATTCCTTCACCATTTCCCAAGCATTAATGATACCCTGGCCTTTCAATTCCACCCTGTATGGAACTGCCCCAAGTTGATATCTAAGACTATTATAATCATCTACGTTATAATTCCTCATATGTTCCCTTTTCTTTGATACTCCTGCATGTCTATTCATCTTCCATGTCAAAACCATATGGTCACTCTCTACAACGGGGGGGGGGGGGGGGGGGAAGTTATCTCAGTTATTACCAGCTCTTCTGATGCTATGAACAAATCCAAAACTCTTGAACCTCTTGTTCCCTCTATTACATGTTGCCTAAGACATTTGTCCCTCAAGAATTCTAGAAATTTCATTCCCTTATTAATACATGCATTTTCCTCTTCCCAGCTTATACTGCTGTAGTTAAAATCTCCCATAACAATCATTCTTCTTGCACTTGCCAAGTTCAACTGCCTAAACATCTCCTGCTCTCCACCCTCTGTACTCCTTGGCTTGTAGCAACACCCCACTAAATATCCTGTCTTGCCCACCTCTACCTCACACCATATGCTTTCAAAACCATTACTGTCACTGCCTTCCATAGCCTCCTCTCTTAGAGAATATAAATCACTTATAAGCAGTACTCCACCACCGCGTTTCCCCTCCTATCCTGCTGAAAAATGCTGTAATCTGCTACTTCTATTCCTGTTATTATATCATCTTCCGTCAACCACGTCTCAGCGATCCCGATAATCTTTGGACAGGCTGACACTATCAATGCCACCAATTCATCTCTTCAGATACTCCTGGCATTAGTATATTAGATTGGCTGTCTGATAGGTATCAGCAGGTTGTGTATGGGAGAGTGATATCCCAGAAGAGGAAAGTAACTAGTAGTGCCCATCTGTTTTGGAACCACTGTTGTTTAACTTGTATATAAATAACATTGGAAAGTGCTTAAATGGTGATATACAGTTGTTTGTAGATGACGCAAAGTTGGGAAGCATTATGAGAAGTAGAACAGATGTTATAGTTTTGCAAGCGGATCTAAAGAGATAAATGGGTTGGTGTGTGTGTGTGTGGGAATGTCAGTTTAATGCTGCAAAGTGTAAGGTTTTCAAATTTGGGAAGCAATGATGGGATGTAGAGTATAGGACTGGTGGTGATATTTTAGAGAAGGTGGAGATGAATTATCTGGGAATGATGGTGGATTGGGACTTAAAATTTCATGGACACTTTCCTAAAATTGTGAGAAAACTACAGCAGATTATAGGAATGATCCACAGAATGCCAACATGTAGAAGTAAGGATGTTTTAATTCCATGTACAAGGCTTTAATGAGGCCACATATGGATTACTGTGCACAGATCAGATCACCTGATTTTCAAAAAGATGATGAATTGTTGAGGGTTCAGAGACAACTAAGCTGGTTTCTGGTCTGTGGAACATGAGGACAGATAGAATGCAAATTACAGAGTCTAGTGGGTAAAAGGAAGAGGGGAAAACATGATTAAGACGTAGAAGTTAGTAAGGAGGTAATTAATGTGGATGAAATTTTTCAAAGAATATCTGGAGACAGGGAAGGGAGAGAGAGAGAGAGAGGCCATCCCTGGAAGCTGTATAAGGTGGGTGTGAGAAAGGGATGCGAGGTATATTTTTTGCATACAGAGTGGTGGATGATTGGAATGCATTGCGTGGGAGTTCAGAGACAGAATTCATTTAAGTCAAAGTAAGATGAGCTGCACAAGTGAGAATGGGACCTCCCATGATGAGTCAACTCCACAAGAGGTCCGTTGATAATAATAATAATAAAGCCCTAATGTACTTCAGTCTTATAATCTATAATTTCTTATAATCTCACTAGTTTTCTAGAAGAGAAGTACTATGAAACCAAATGCAATTTCATTATGTAAAGCAAAGTCCTGATGCACTTCATGCATTTCTTATAATCTCTCTCTCTCTAACTTATAGCCAGAGAGAGAAAGACTAAGTCTCTTCCAGTAACAAAAGTGTAACTTCACTGACCTAAATGTCAACTTCATCACCTGAAGAACAGTCAGCTACACAGTGATGGCAAGTAAATTCTGCCATTCAAGTCCACAATAGATCTCTCTCTCTCTCCTTCAGCCTTGTATCAAGTGCAACAGCACATGATATTTCCAAAACTTTTGATAGAGTCTGACATAGAAGGCCTGCTTTTCTAACTGGATCACTTGCTGCATATAATAGAGGAGAATGTTCTCTCCTCATATTTCTCATCTAATTAAAGTGTTTGTCAAAGGTCTGTTATGTTATCCACCCCACCCTTTTCTTCATATATACAAAACAATATCTCTGCCTGACCTCAAACCTCATCCAGTTCTGCCAGTGATAGCACTCTCCATTCCCCCTATGTACTGTGCTCTCAAACATCCCAAGCTTCAATACCTTCAGTCAGTGTACTATAACATCATGATTATTCTTTAATGGCATGATGACAATGTCACAATCTTCAATGCTTCCAAAACATAATTTGTCTTTCTTCTTGCAGAAAGACTCAGTTCTCCTCCATATACTTGGGATAACATTCAACTGAACAGTCAAGTCCAGATCTATCTTCTTAGACAGTGCTGGCTAGCTTTACCTGGTACAAAATCCTCAGTTCTATACTGTCCTTCTCAGTCTCCAAAACCTGGCATCTTTTTTTTTTGTTGTTGTTGTTGTTTGTTTGTTTTGTTACATTATTTTTCACCTGTACAGCTATTTAATCAATACAAATCTCAAATCCTTCCAACCTTGAATACTGCTCTCACATTTAGGGTAACACACCAAATATCTCTGTAAAATTTCTTGATGTCCAAAATAGGATAGTTTGGCAAAAGGATATCTGCTATCTCACAAACTCTCTCCACAACCACTGCTCATTGAAAGATTCTGCATTGTATGTTTTCTACAAATGCTTTCATTTGTATGGTTCAGGAGAAATAACAAAAGTGACATCCACCATTCTCCAAGCTGTCAAACTTCCATTTACAGTTCAAGTACTAATCCACTGCACCTGCCACTCCCATTCATATTACACTTGACAAGAAATTGTTTCTTGTCAAATATAAAATGAAGTGTTTTAATCTTTTAGTTTCCATAAAGCATACATGTGAAGTAACTTCATGACTAGTCTACTTGTATACAGAAAATGTTGACTTCCCATCAGTTGTCTTAGTATCCCATAATCTCAAAACCATTACTGGAAGTGTCACTACTCA
The DNA here is from genome assembly GCF_054136105.1 of Typopeltis vanoorti. Taxonomy (NCBI): domain Eukaryota; kingdom Metazoa; phylum Arthropoda; class Arachnida; order Uropygi; family Thelyphonidae; genus Typopeltis; species Typopeltis vanoorti. The sequence goes on from NC_143566.1 coordinate 84,606,814, forward strand.
GATGTTTCAGAGGTCGCATCAGTGGGAGCCAGACCAGAAAGATATCAAGGCTATATCAAAGTAGAACTGCCAACAGCTTCTACATTCAAGTAGACTAGTTGTAAAGTTACTTAGTGCTTATGCCTCAAGTATAATATAGACTATAACTTTGTCTCCACCACAACTAGTATTTTCACAGACAATCACAAACATCCATGCCCACAGCAGGATTCAAACCAGCAGCCTTTTGGCTGGAAAGTGGAGGATATGCTAACCACTTGGCCAACCAGGCCAGCTCTCTCTCTCTCTCTCTCTATATATATATATACCAAGCAATTTTATAAGCTAGGTTTTAATTATTTTATATATATATATATATATATATATATATATATAGAGAGAGAGAGAGAGAGAGAGAGAGAGATTGATGCGCGAGCATGAGCCATTAGTAGCAGAGGCTCTACCAATCGACCAACCTTTGCTGGCATGAAATTTATGAAGGTCACCGAAAAACAAATAAAATAAAATGAAAAATAATGCACGCAAACGTAAATTTCAAAATCATTAAAAAAAAAAAATTCTGTAGTCCGATCTCTCTCTCTCTCTATATATATATATATATATACACCAAGCGATTTTATAAGCTAGGTTTTAATTATTTTATATATATATATATATATATATATATATTGAGAGAGAGAGAGATCAGACTACAGAATTTTTTTTTAAAATGATTTTGAAATTTACGTTTGCGTGCATTATTTTTTATTTTATTTTATTTGTTTTTCGGTGACCTTCATAAGTTTCATGCCAGCAAAGGTTGGTCGAGTGGTAGAGCCTCTGCTACTAATGGCTCATGCAAAAAGTTAAGCAAATTTGAGTGCGGTTAGTGGTAGGAAAGGATTCAATGCTGTTGGCACCCTCTCCCTCGATGAGTCTATGGACTCCCTGGAGGTACCACATAATAATAATAATAATAATAAAAAGTTCATTTGCTAGGTATATCATTCTTTGCCAACAGGGAGGGAAGGGGGGGGGCGCTACAATCCTACCGTCTTCGTTAAGAGTATTTTTTGTCTATTGCCGGAGTAAAACGGCCAGACCACATACGTGACCAGTTCATCTTATCTTTCAGCTTTCATAAATCTACACAAAATGTAACGTTATGAACACTAATGTAGCTCATTAAAATCAAAAAAACTTCCTTAAAATGTTATCATATCTGATAACACATTACCGGCAGACTTGCTTCGCATTATTCCTCGTACTTCTGCTTTCATTCTGTTTCTAGTCAAAACATCGTCCAATTGTTGAATTCGATAAGCTTTAGGAAAACGTTCTTTTAAAATTGCTCGCTTTCCTAAAAATACACCTTTGTATACCTTTGCTTCAGCCCCTTGCTGCAACAACACGAAATCTTCTTTAGACACCATTACAGGATGAAGATTACCTAATCAACAAAATGAAGTGGTATAGTCAATCAAACCATCGCGATTAATTCACCCACGCGGATTTTTTTGTAATTTTCCAGTATTATTTAAATAATAATAATAATAATAATAATAATAATAATGTTTCTCATAAATAAATGATTTTTTATGGGGAACCAATAGACGAGAGACTATTGTATAGGCTACCGATAGTGAACTAACACCATCGATGGGCAAGAAGGAACCGGACAGTCATATAATGATATATTACACAAGGTTAGTGATAGAAACTAAGCAGCCAAATATAGATAGGTTGGATTTCATTTACGGTTGTTAATATTTTAGAGAAATTAGCAAGAGTTCATCCTATTAGTTTTTAAAAAAATCCGCTAACGCCCTTTATTTTCCAAAGGGAGTAGGCGAGTCTTTTCGCCGTAACTAACTTTTGCAGACAATTGGGCAGCTAGCTCCCTCGCTTATCTAATCACAGAATACCTGTTAGTATAGTACAGTCTTAGTATTACTTCCAAGCCTTCTTTTCTGATACCTTCATTAACATACCTAATACACACGCCATATATACACTGCCAATACTTGGACACTGACTTGGATTCTTCTTTCCAGTATTTTTTCTTTCTTTCTACTCTTCTGGGACTGTCCTCGTTGTCGAACTTCTGTTAAACAACTTTTTTTTCACTTTCTTCACTACACTCGTCACCATTCTAGCCTCCACATTATATTCTTCATCCTGTTATTACATTTCTTCCACAACATCCTCTTTCTCAGAGGCTTCTGGATAATTCCATGATTCATCCATACTTTACATATCCTCTTAACCTTAGGAACACAGTCTGACATTCCGATAAGTAAAAGAAAGTTTCATGAAGCTTTCATCTGGTAGCCAATACTCATGTAAAAAGCACATGATCATTCTCCCCAATCTGTGGCAGTGTGGTGTCATCCAGGGTCACCCCTAGGAATTTTTCCACCCCTTTCCCCCTTATTTTTTTGTATAGTTTATGCAATTTTGTCGACCCGTGCAAATGCACTTCTTGCACCGTCGATAGAGCCGGCCCTGGTGTCATCTTCTATTATTACTGTGTGATGGGATATTATTAAATCCAATATTTGTGCCTCAAGTGCTGCTTCAAATGCATGTCGCTTAAGGTGGTTTTCCCAAGTACTTTTCAAGGAATTCAGTCGCTTATTTACAGATGTTGCTTCCAGTCAATGTTTCCATAGCTAAAACTACCCCTTGTTATAATCATTCTGTTGTCACCAGACTCGCCATTTCGACAATTCGAGCTTGACTCGATTTCCTGTCAAATGATCTCAAAGTCATTATCACTATTCCCTTTTTCAAGTTCCACATGCAGGGAATCCAACACTTCTGAAATCATCAGTAATAGGCCATCAGCTATTTTATTTGTCTTTTCTGTAATTGCCAAATAATTCTATAACCAAAATATTTTCTTCCCGTGAGTAGATAATTTTCTATTAAAAATGGCTAATTCACGCCACTATTTTGGAACTGGCGAACTGCATCATGGCCATAAACTATGCACCTTTATTACTAACACTCCCTGTTCTGCTGTATTAAGCACAATAGCTTTCTCTTTGTCCACTTTTACTTCCCATCTTTGAGTACGTGTAACTCTGTTGCTCCCATTGAGACCCTTAGCCCACCAATGCTGCTTCCCCCAAATACTTCCATTCTCTCCAATCCAGCTATGTATCCTCTCAATAAAACCTTTCACCAACACACCTGAAACACATCTTACATTCACTCGCCTACATTTGGACACTACTGACTTGGTTTTTCCTTCCACTATTTTCGTTTTTTTTTCAGTATATTCTAGGACCGTTCTTCTCTGACAACAAAAACGGTCAGAGATTGTCGGACATCCGTTGAACAACCGAGACAACAACACTTCGAATTTCTGGAACATACGTGATGCTATCCCATCTGATACTAGCAATCGAATTCAGTCTTTGCCCTTTCTTCTAGAGTGACATTATTATAGAATTCTCTAGGATTTTGCTTTAACTGCTTCAGCCGATCTCCTTTCATACGCTAATTTCTCTTTCCTCATGCAATCGCCACCTTTCTAACCTTCGGGCATCTCTGCATCCCTATCTTGTTTCCCATCGTACTTTATCTTGGATCAGTTTTGGTATCTTGCACTCATAATCCCATCGTGCAGTTATCGTTATGTTAATTGGCTGTAGACTCTCTCTTCCATCTCCTCATGACAGTACACTTATTTTCATACTACAGACCATCTGCAGCAAACAGCTCTCTCCCACCTTTAAACTTATCCTATAAATTTCAGTACTCAAGTTCTCTCTCTTCTGCACATTCTAGCTGCTCTTCTCCTCTCTACGATCATACCTTTGCAACATAAAATTTGCCCTCTCATACTCTTTCGCATCATTGGCTTTACAACAGTCGCAAATCCAGCTCTACATCATTTGCACTTCTTCTCGAATCAGTTTTTCTTACCAGCATAGATTGGCAAATCCTTTGCATTTCCTCTGCTCTCCACAGCCTCAGTCAGTCTTCCTGCTGTTCTTCCTCTCAGACGTACTATTAACACCTGCTCCATCTTTATCAGAGAAGCCACATACAGCACTGCGCTAACTTTAGCCATTCCATCAGTCAGAGATGAATGACTGATCTACTACAGGGACCTTCCTTATGACATCTCCAGTTAACACTCTCTTCCCATTAAGCCTACTAACTGACTCTGTACACGCCTCAATTCGTTTCCTCAACCTTAACAATTTTCTTCTATTATTCTCACTCGTATTTCAAAACTTTCAGGTATCATTCTGCCTTCTTTCTTTTACCGTTCAGCTGCCTTTTATATCCTCCTGTCTTACTACTCTCTTCTGTGTAATTCACCACATTTGTACCATATTCGCTATTCCCGACTTTCACTACACTCGTCTACCATCAACTGTTTCTTTCATCAGATCAGTCGCCGCTTTTTCATAACTTTCTTACCATTCACTCTCTTTCGCAGTACAGTATTTCTATTTGCTATCAGACAAGCAATTATTCTTGCTACTCCCACTCTCAGTTACGATGCATCGCTACCCATCTACTCGGCATTCAGATTACAACTTGTATACACCCTCACATTCCATTATCCTAAACAACCTGCATCTTATCCGCCGAATACGAACAGTACACCTTACACATACACGACTAAAATCAGAATGAAATTAATGAGTAGACAATCTTACTTTAGATGCCGGTCAGGATACGTCGTTCAATGTTAAAAACTTTGTGAAAAAAAACTGAAACAGCATACACAAATAAACAAAAACAATACAAGTGCAAAACTTCTGCAGAAACCCTCGCAACGAAAAATATAAAAAACTATCGTTAAATAGTCAATAAAATGTTTTGTAACAAAAATATCTGAACCCATGGCATTCGTGCACACATCTTCCTTCTTGTTTCGTACATTTGAATCTGTTAAACTATTATCTTCTTTCTTTATTTATACTCAGATCAATTTGCCGTTGTTTGTCTTATACATATCCAAGCGTTATGTATGGAGAAGTTGTAAGTGGAATTCCATAGAGCTCAGTGGAATCATTACTGTTCAGCCAGTATATCAACGATATTATCATTGAGCTGCAAAGAAATGTTCAGCTGTTTTCGATTGACCTGAAGGTAGCGCAGAGTTATTAGATACATTGACAATTGTCGTGGTGTAGTGATCCCCTCATGTTTAAAGTTGCTAAGTCTAAGTTTCAACTTTGGAATCTGAAATAGGATGTTGTATGCATTGTTTATTGACTTATACTAGAGAAAGTGGAAGCGGCATATAATCTTGGGGTGATAATAGATAAAAGTTTGGAATACGCCACATATATTGCAAAGATGGCGAAGACAACTCAGAATAGAATGCAATAATGAGGACACTGAATAACAGATATAAGGAATCAGTGGTTACACTGCAACGTTCTGTTCACAGTACAGCTGGACTATTGAACTAGGGTGTTGTCTCCATAATCTGAAAAAAAAAAAAAACCTTGAGAAAGGTTACAGAGGTAGAAAAATGTTTCAGGAATGGAATTGATAGTTGTGAGTATATACCGAAATTATGTAATATGCACAGTTTGATAGATACAAGATGAAGAGGTGAGGTTTACAATGTAGAGGCATTTATTCATGAACATCAGATACGTTTTCAAAGGGTTTAACAGTAAGAAGCATATAAAAATTAGTTTCAGTTTCAATAATTAATGGAAAGAGATTTTTCAAGTGACAGACAAATTAATTTGTCGAGAGTAAGATCACTAAGATGCTTGCAAAAGACATAAACTGGCTCGAAAAGTTTTATGTTGAATCAGGGTTTGAAAATTATCTAAGCTTTGCTTGCTCACTTCATTAATGAAAATGTACTATGTTAATTGCTTTCGTGGGCATTATTCGTAATCAGACACTTGCATCATTTTACGCAGAAAGTATTGTACAACTGTACCACTGAAAGAATACAATTTAGCAGCATAACAAGGATAAACGTTTTTTCAGCTTTGCAAAACCGAACTCATTAATAATCTGCCATTATTAGTTAAACGGAGAAGTCCAATCATCCATCGGGATCAAGTGACAACACCATATACAAGAAAGAAAACCAGCAGCGCAGCTGCAGATAATCCCGCATATGATATGCTAATATTTAAAATTATTTCATGGAAAACCAAAGTATCATTTAGGGTGTAATTTAATTCTACAATAACTAAAAAGAAGTCGAGATAATTATCAGTACATCACTGATGATATATTGATTTCTCCTTGAGAGCGATTACTAGACTGCTGATGTATTGTTATTTCCCTGTTATTAGACTGCTGATATATCGATGTTTTCAGATCTTATTAGCCTCAGTGCAACAGGATTATCCTATAAATTCAGTCCGATTTATATCGAATTAGAGAGGCCAGTGCTCATTGCAGTTTAAGATACCTCTAGGATTACCAGGTGGCGGCTTGTACATAAGCACTGCGACACTCCCAAGGAAAAAAAAAAAAATGAAATTTTGTTTGTGTTTATGAATAATAACAATGCTTACAACATTATATAAATGCAATACAATAAAGGTTACAGCTTATGTTTCGACATTCATTGAATAGTTAATAATTGGATTTGTTCGATTAACACCTTAGATTACGAAACAAAGGCACTGCGATCTAACGTAGTGTCGGAATTATCGCGTTCGGTCAATTGCAGCTCGACTCACCGATATTCGTTTGCGCTTGTTATTGCACGTAACAAGTGCATCCGACACTGCTCGTTTGAGCAGTGTCGCTACAGATAAATTGTATGCTTGCGCGCGTTATTTCTGTGAGATACGAAACTTTAATAGTTCGCCACCGATTAGAGATCCTTCGACACTTCTGCGCATGTCAGAAAAAGGAGAATCCATTCCGATAATAGATCAGAGATAATAGGGTAATCAGTCCGTATTGGGGGATGAGTTGTTTATTATTTCAAGTCGGAAAATTTACTTCTCTTTTATGATTATTGTAGTTAACTATGTTGCATGTATAACAGTTGGAAAATTTTACCTATAACGCACGTGATTTTGCATGTTGGCGACCAATTCGTACGTCCTTCATTTCTTTCTCCCCTTCAGCATGAATCGACTATTCTTGGCAAGACGCCAAGCAGAGACCTACAAATGGTGGGCGAACTTTATTATTGGTGTGTGTTCGTGGTGAGGGTCAAATATTTTTAATAAAGCAATTTTTTAATATGTATAGTTTTTTATTAATAAATTGGTTACTAATTAGGAAAAAAAAGAATTTTTTTTTTTTAAAATTTTGTATATGCAGCACCCCCCCCCCCCCCCACTTAAAATTTTCACCGGCCGCCACTGAGGATTACAACACGTTCTGTAGTTTGTGTCTATATATATATGCTGGATTGGTAGTCGTCTGGGTAAACAAGGATTTCGTATGGTGTTGTAGCCCCTGGGCATAAGGCGAAAATTGGCTCCAGGACAAAGAACTAAAATGCTACTGGAAGAAAAAGGTAATCAAAACGAAAGAAATGGACTTTGTCTAAAACAACAGGATGGAAACTTATTATGAATCAAATCCGGCATCAAGAGAATACCAAACGTGAATGTATGAAATTTTGAAACAGAAACTCCCTAATAGATATTACAGTCACTGAGCAGTGATCGATGGGCCAAAGAAAATTTATTTTAAGAAACAACGTTCTCAATGAAATTCAACTTGAAGAATTGCAAACATGGATTATCACGGAATCACAGCAAGAACTTGATGCATCTACAAGGCTTATAGGAAAAACAATTGAGGTAAATATCTTGAATAGAGATAATCCAATTAACAACCAAGAGATCAGTTAAACGCTAGACAAAAGGAACTGAGACATAAGATTGTGATATAAATGTAGAACACCAAATAAAGACGGCGGATCTTGACAATTAAACAAAGCCAAAGACAATATTGCAATACTAATATATCAATATTGCAATACTGATCAACACCCACTTGATAATGGAAACAGTTTTTACAAAAACGGTTAGGAAAAAAAAAGAGCTGATATATAATGCTGCAGCTGTAGTTGCAAAAGAATATGGCTATACAATAAACCAAATGAATAAACCAAAAAAAAAAGAGAGAGAGAGACACCTAAAAAACCAAAATGGAAATTGCGGTTTGAATAAATAAATAAATAAATAAAAAACTTCTACCAGATGTTAGCAATTTTAAAAATTTAAAAGAAGAAAAATTTACAGAAAAGATCAAGTGTGGTTTAGCAAAGCGATATAGCCTTGAAACAAAGTCGATTACCAATACGTCAATGAATTAAAACATAGAACTGTCCACAGCAAAAACGATCATTCGCTATGAAAGTAGAATAAGTCAATACGGGCCAAGCATTCACTTCAAGACTAACAAACATCAGTTGTATCAAAAAAAATGATGGGAAATCCGAAAACAATGCTGAACATCTGAACCCTGAAAAAATTTCCAAGTTTTAGAAGCAGCTCTGGGATGATCAAAAAGAACATAATAAAAATGCTAACCGGATAAAAGATGTTTTAGAATAAGATTACACTGGTTTTATTTATTGACTAATGAATTTAATGATAAATTATGCCAACAAGTTTCACCAGCTGGGTTGTTTGGCTTCTTCAGAGCATACAAACGGTAAAGACAACTCAAACTCGTTAGTACATAGAACAAACGTATAAAATATAACAAAATTAAAAAGACGCGTGACATCATACGCATGGAGCGTGTGTTTCATTAGTTATTGTTGTGTGTGCACTCTGCAGTTTGCAGCGAAACGAAATTAGTAAAAATTGGATTAAAGATTCTGAAAAACAGTTGAACAACGCTTAGATAGAAGAGCTTGTCCTAACCATATACGTGATCCCAAGAAAAGAAAGTGAAAAACTGGAGTGAGTCAGGCAAAGATGAACTGCACGTGTTTAGGCTCAAATACTTTCCCGGTACTCATGCTCGATTGGCTCAACAATTTAACAGTCTATTTCCAACAGGCTCAATTGAAGAGTCGATGTCAGACTTGTCAGGAAAGACAGGTCTCATTTTGAAAAAAAATAAAGAAAGAAAGAATTTGTTCCAAGTAATTAGCACATTAACTTGCCTGTCAAAACATTTAAGTTATTCACTGAACTTCTAGAAACTTCGATTAATTAATATTTATCAGGAGACCAACTTCAGTTTATTGACCAGAACGGGCAAAAACTCCAGAGGAATAAAAGACTAGCTGTTAATTGACAAAATGCTTTTTGAAAAATTCGAAAATACGTAAAGCAGGGAAAACATCAGTTCAGTTATACTCGTACATATATATGGCCTTAAGATATAAGGAAAGTCATCCCGAGACGTTGGATGAATGTTCAATACAGTTCAAATCTTCAGTGAACACATTTATGTGAAATTTGGATTTTCGAAATGCAAAATACTCTCCGTAGTTGAGGAAAATTGACAGACAGCATTACAAAATTTCACCTCCCTGGGTACTTCTTGGTCTTTCCTTTGCCTTTTAAAAATGCATGGTTCCCATTACAGACCTTGCATAAGAAACTATATTTCGTTCAGTTCATTTATCAGATTATGTGTCAGTTTAAGATGTTGGTGAAGATCTGAAAAGCAGGAAAATATAAGTTATTGTTCCCCTTTATAAGGCTTTAATGAGGCCGTATCTGAACTACGTCCGCAGTCTTGTCACCCGGATTCCCTGGAAATAAAGAAGTAGTTGACAGGATCCTGAGAAGGATGATAAACATTTTGGCAAGTCTGAATGCTCCCTATGAGAAGAGACTGAACAGGCATGTTTGTGTGCTTCAAAAACCATCTGATAGGCAAAAAGAGGAGACATGATACAAGCATATGAGTTATTACAGGGGTTTTATATAATTGCCACTGAGTTGTTATCAGTAGACAGTAGAAAGGAGAAGAACTTGAGGTGACCCATGCAAATTTTATAAGAGTGTTAGCAAGGATGTCATGATTAGATTTTTTGCTTGTAGGCAAATTTGAGGATTTCGGATGCAGCTATTTTTCCGACAGCGACTTAAGAATGTGATATTTGGAACCTAAAGAAGTTTGATAGGAAAAGAATGGCTGTTTTTTAGATGAGGTGTTACAGAAGGTTGTTGAGGATATCATATATTGAAAGGTGTACAAATGGATGGATGGATGCTCGAAAGGATCAGTAGAACTTTAAGAATTCTTAAGGATATTGACAGAAGAAATTTGAAATACTTTTGACACAGATTTCTCAGAACAGTAATAGAAGGTAAAGGTCGTGTAAAAAGAGAATGGGTAGACCGTCAGTGAGATGGATGGATGGTGTGTCTAGAATGACTGAACTTTAAAGATTTGAAGCAGTCAGAAAAGCATATAACAGGACCACATGGCTAGCACTTGTGTGGCACATAATCGAGCATCTAAGTGACCATACTGCATCTGTTAATGTGCAATGAACAGAAGGATGGATGGGGACAATGGGTGTAATCGTTTGCCAGAGATATTTGTGAGTGCTTCGTCACTAAATGGGTTTAAGGAGAGATATGATATAGCTATGACCAGTGTGGGAATAATGGGTCTCCCCCGACGAGTAGTCTGACTCAACGGAGTCAGACTACTCGTCAGACTACCTGGATAATAATAATAGTATTATATGACTAGTCAATGCTCAGGGACGTACTTATACACAGAAGCATGAGGCTTTAGCTGGGATCCGGAAATATTAGGGGCAATTTAAGCCCCAAACAGTGAGAGAGGGGGCCCCAGAGCACTCTAGCTTCTCGGCAGAAGTGTATGTACAGCTCTATCCATGCGTGCTTCTACGGCGATGCTCGCGTAGTCTGATTTGTAGTCATGCTGTGAATATTTTGATATTTGTAGCAGTTCATGACTATTTATTTAAAATTAATAAATGCTGCAAAATTATTTCTTCATTGTTATATATATTCATGAATTTCTTGGATGTGCAGCGCACACCCTGAATATCCATGCAGGGATGATTGCAGAGTCTGTCTCATGTAATATGTGCTCCTGAATTTAATTCTAGAGTTCATTTATTCTCTGACATCGTTATACTTTGTTATCGAGGTGTTAATAAATGGATTGATAACAAATCTTAGTTCTATATGGATTAAGATTCTACTTTTTAAAGCCACATTACATGAGTTCTGCGAAAATATGTAGGAGTATATCGTTACCTGCTCTGTAATTTAGGAAATCAATATTACATTGACTAATATATTTGCCTTTCTTCTTGTAATTTTAAAAATCAATATTACATTAACTAATATAATAAAACATCACAGGAATATAAACCACATTTCTGTGATGTTTCCTTATATTAGTAAAAGCATGTTTAATAGGAACTTTGCCCTTTCCATATATTGATAGTATCTGCAAAAACCAAGAACGATTGTTTATTCAGTAGTATCAAGAGCAAAATAAGGATGCAAGAATGCTGATGATATTTGCTGTGCTGAAAAGTTTCCTTTTTATAAAATGAATCGGAGTCTTAAGATTATGTCAAATCACTGAACCTTACCAAATCGTTCGTTGATCCTAATGTTACTTAATCTCAGTTTACTCTTTACTCTTCTGACATTTTCCATCACCATATTAAGTGAGAGGACAGACTTTTGTTTTAGTATAACCCTATCTGAATGATTCTAAGAGTTATTAATTTCGAAGCACCATACATTAGCTCACTTTTTGTATATACTTCTAATATTTTTTCACAAATATATATAGAAGGGGGATCTGCATTTATTTAAAAATTATTTTTGTGTTTACTAGCATACACTTTTAAAAACATATAAAAATCTTCTTATCCAAAAGAAATGTTATGTCCAAAGGTCCCGTATCCTTACATCTCAATATCGATGATGGCCTTTAGCTGGAAAGACCTGGGCTGGAATCTCGTCTAGGATGCTTAATCATAATAATGGTTTTTGATATGAAGGATAATTAAATATTTCTTATGAGAGTGAGTTTTTCCTATCCGAAACTCTTGATTTTTCCCCTCCAATATATGGAAACTAGCAAGAAGAACACATGTATTCACATACATAATAAGCAGTGGCGTCTCACGGCTTGAAATCGTAGGGGTTCTGCAAGTTTCGAAATATACTCCCTCCATCTGTCCAAAAAAAGAAACGGAACTTTTCGAAAATAGAAGAAGCTAGTGGCCACCTGTTGTATCTTTTTATTGTAGAAAGCAGCAACTTTCATTAGTGTTGTTTCAACTGGTTATGATATTTGTTTCATTAGAAGCCGAGTTAGAGTGCTAAGAGTGACAGTGTCTTTTGACGAACGGTAGAAAAATGAGTTTCAAACAGAGAGCTGCTATTGACGTTTGTGTTAAACTTGGTAAACGTTTTACTGAAACGCGTCAAATGCTTCAAAAGCATACGGTGATGAATGCTTATCCAGTATTCAAATTTATAAGTGGTTTAAGCGATTTCAAAGTGGTCGTGAGACGCTTGAGGACGACGAAAAGCCGGGCCGTCCAAAAACCGGACTGAGCGAAGTTAACATCCAAAAAGTGCGTGATTTCATGAAACAAAACCCGTAATCGTCCGTGGGACTGATTTAAGATGAATTGGAGATTCCAAAATCAACTGTGCACAACATTTTGAGCGAGAGTTTGGGCCTTCGTAAATTGAATTCGCGATTTGTTTCCCACAAGTTGACCGACAACCAAAAAATATATCGAATTGAACACTGTAAGGCCCTCATTGAAACCGCTCCTAAGGACTCATGTTTCTTTGAAGTGATCGTAACTGGTGACGAAAAACGTGGTGTTTTGAGTATGAGCCCGAAACAAAGTGTCAGAATGCTAAGTGGAGACCACCCGAAGAGGGACATCCGAAAAAAAAGTCGCTTCGATAAGTCAAAAGTAAAGACAATGCTGATTTGTTTCTATGATTCCAAGGGCATTATCTAAAAAAGAATTCGTTCTGCCTGGCCAAACGGTCAATGGTGAATTTTCTCTCGAAGTTTTGAAGCGATTGATAGCGAGAATTCGTCGCGTACGGTATGAATATCATGATGACCGACCGTTCGTAAAAACACACTGTCACTCTTGGCACTATAATTCGGCTTCTCATGAAACAAATGTCATAAACAGTTGAAATAACACTAATGAAGATTGCCGCTTTCGACAACAAAGATATACAACAGGTGTCTTTTCCCACTAGTTTCTTCTATTTTCGAAAAGTTCGGTTTCTCTCTGGACAGAGGGTGTACATACACACTGCAAGTACAGTGTATACACGTTTGGGTAAAATATCAAAATTATGCTAAAAATGAAAAAAAAAAAAAAATTAAACATGATAAAATATTGTTTGTTATCGATAAAATTATAAAGTTTGGTATAATTCAAAATTACTTAAAAATAAAATATATTCTTCTTGTTTTGTTTCATGAAAAAAAAATATTTATTATCGATAAAATTATACAGTGTAGTATAATTCAAAATTACTTAAAAATTTAAGTAATTTTTAGACATTACAATTAAATCCTTTAATTGTAATGTTCAAATATTTAAAGAGACGGAATAAACACGATAAGCGGTACGAACACTCTACTATACTGGCACAAACTGCATATAAACAACAGTGGAACTGCGCAACCAACAGTCAGATGAGTGATTGACAGTGATAGTGATTAGATCGTCGAGTGGATTAGTGATTGATGAGATTTCAACGATTTGGATTAAATCTGTGTAGTGAAACAGTGAGTCGTGGAACTGTAATTGAAACATCGAGGGTAAGTCCCAACCAATTTTTTAGCAGTAGAAACTAGATCCATGACAATGGAAAAACCCCTTAATTTCGATGAGATATACAGGGAATTCATAAGGCTAGGAAAACTTATTGATAATTGGCCAGCGAAGGTTAAACTACACGGGTCATCTCCCCCCCCCACACACACACACCGTTTAACCTTTACTCTAAAGTAGAAGAACCCGAAGGCACTGATGACGAAGAGAGAAAGACATAATCAGGGGGAGCAACGCGTCCCTCCCCCCCAAAAGAAGTTCCCAATCAGGGGAACCCCCCCCCCGGAAGAATACACCAGTAAAAAGCGTAGGACTGCGGACAACCAAATGGAAGAAGACACACCCGCACAAGAAGTCCAAGACAAAAGGGAAAAGGTCCCCTCCCAAGTAATCCTTCTCGACAAAGATAAATCGACAACTGTAGCACGCAACCTCAGACAACACAACAAAACACAACAGAGGTTACTCCTGGGCCAAAAACACTGACGAAGGGATTAAGATCCAACCAACAACGGTCACAGATTACAGGCAAATGATCAAAATAATGAACAACACCAAGATTCGATACCACACCATCGCCCTAAGCAGCGAAAGAAGCCTCAAGGTTGTACTGTGAGGGGTAGCTGAAGGAATAACCACCGAGGAGATCACACAACAGTGCCTAACCCCAATCAAAGTCGGCCGGATACTCAGATCCGACAAACGACCGATGTCAGTAGTGTTAGATGAGGTCCACAACACTCAAAGACGAATCTACGACATAACCGCGGTCTGCGGCCTTTAGATAACAACGGAACCACTCAGGAAAAGGACATCGGCAGGGCAATGCCACTGTTGCCAAAAGTTTGGCCATGCCAGAAAACTGTGCAAAGCTGAGTTCATATGCCTGAAATGTGGAGAGAGACATCAAACTATAACATACACAAAACCAAGAACCACACCAGCCAAATGTGCCAACTGTGGAGGGCCCCACCCCGCCAACTACAAAGGATGCAACCACCACCACTCCAGAAATCGAGGGGCTACATGACCCACCCAACCTCCCCCACTCAAGACCACTCAAACAATTCCGGCTGACCAGCCATCAAAGCTCTTACAATAAAGTCAGGAAAGGGCTCAACCCCCCCCCACACACACACCCACAGACAAACCAAGACCTATGCAGAAGCAGCCACCCAAAGGGCACAATACATAGCAACCAAAAAACAGGCTCCAACATCACATTAATACTGACTGCCTCACTAGCCACTATGCTGCAGGAATTCAGCAGAACAAACCCAACGCCATCCTCCACAGAGAGATTCCTGCAAGGAACCCACTCCATACTGACAACACTCAACATTGAATAAAACTAAACTAAAACTCAACTCACTCCTGATTGCCGCCTAGAAGGCCAACGGCCTCACCAGCAAGACACTAGAACAGTGGGTCTTAACCTTTTTAATGATCGGTACCCCCCTTGAATCTAAAAATAAGTTCTCGCACCCCCTTGAAAAGTATGTTTCTATTTCTTTATTTAGGAAATTACATCTATTGCAAGATAATTTATTTATTGAAAAATAAACACATACATTTACACATAGATACAAAACAATATCTCAGTTTTTAATAGCTATGTTGTCGTTGTTCATTTATAATAATACTTTTGAAGCGAGGCTCCTTTTTTGAAAGAGCCAAGCGTAAGTCATTACTTGCATTTAAGCGATTTCTGGCTTTTGTTTTTGAAGAAAATCCCATTTCACACAGGTAGGTGGTGGCAAATGGTAAAAGTGTCTACAATGCTGCTTTTGCCAGCTGTGGATAAGGTTCAAACTGTGTACACCAAAATTATTCTCAGTCCAGTTTTTCAAATTCCATTTGAATACGTGCATTGGCTCGTATTTCAATAAGATTGTCTTTTATTAATTAGCTGTCGTCCATCGAATCTGGGTCAAAATTTAGAAACTTCTCTCGCACCCCAGGGGTGAACACACCCCAGGTTAAGAACCACTGCACTAGAACTACACGAATTTGCACTCAGACACAAACTGACATAATTCTGATCAACGAGACCCACCTGAGACCTGCTAACAACCCAAAAGTGAGAGGATACACAATGTACCAAACAGACAGAGTCAGCACCAGAGGGGTCTGCACTGCCATCTATATCAAACCGTACCTCCACCACAACGCCATATCCTGGTTCAGCACCACCACCAACAGAAGTGGCCACATACTACAGAACACTCAACTCAGTTGTGCTAGCAAGACCCACCTAGCACACTCATTACAGTCCTCATGGCAGATCAAACGTACTCGACATTGCCATCCTTAGAAACATCAGTTACCACTACCAACTAGAGACGATCAATGAATTATCATCTGACCACAACCCAATCCTGCTCATACTTGGCACGCAAGACCAATTGGCCCCCTTGCACTCCTTCATAGTGTGGGAAAAGCTAGCCAAAATCCTACCAGAATACATTGGCCCCACACCCATCATCCTCAAAAAAGAAGAAATAGCCAAAGCAGTAAGCAGTCATAAACCAAATCAAAAAAGCACTAGAAGCAGTCACCAAAACCACAGCCAACCACCGAGCCAGACGGCTTCCAGAAAACACCATGGACCTAATCAGAACAAAAAAACAAAGCCAGGAAAAGATACCACAACACAAGATCCCCACAGGACAAGAAAACTCTGAACAACTTGATCAACCAAGTCAGAAAAGCACTACAAAACCACAGGAATGAGGACTGGGAAAACAAACTATCATCACTCAACCCAAAAGATCAGACAATTTGGAAATTTCTGAAGACCTGCGCACCAAACGCAAATCACTCCTCCCATCCAAACTGCTCATGGAACTGCACACACTGATACAGAAAAAGCGGAAGCAATAGCAGACAACCTAGAAAAACAATGCAGCCCATGATATGATAACATAAACATCAGCCACATTTACAAAATCCACCAGCAGGTCTAGGGTACGTTAAGTCTGATCACGGACAAGCCAGAATGCATCACCCCCACTACTCCAATGGAAATAACCAACATCATAAAACATCTAAACAAGAAAAAAGCTCCAGGTCCAGATGACATTACCAACAAAATCATCAAACTGCCTCTTCGAAAGCCTATTGTGCACCTGGTTAACATAACCAATGCAATACTAAGGATACAACACCTCCCCACTGGATGGAATACAGCTGACATCATTCCAATAAAAAAGCCATGAAACAACCCGCAACTCCCGCAGAACTACCGTCCCATCAGCGTGTTATCCAACTTAGGAAAGATTGCTGAAAAAATAATCTTCTCAAGACTACAAGAAAAATCAGACAAACAAGAATCATACCAAAGGAACAATTCGGCTTCCGAAGTGAACACAGCAGAGTGTAACAAATACACCGACTAGTGGAGTACATGACATAGGGATACAACTGGAACCTGCACACAGCTGCGGTATTCCTGAATGTGGCCAAGGTCTTCTCTACAAACTCATACAGGCTAACATATCAACAAACCTCATCTGACTAATAAAATCGTACCTCACTGACAGATCCACGCAGATAAAAATAAATGGCACCATCTCATCTAGGCGCAAAATCCTGGCAAGTATACCACAGGGATCCCTGCTTGCTCCCCCTACTTTGCACAATCTACGTGGCCGACATCCCACTGAATCCGAGGACAACAATCACAGCCCTATACGCGGATGACACTGCCTTAATGACGAGATCTCTCTGCACACACCTGGCGATCAGTCGTCTCCAGGACACCATCATAACACTAGAGAAATGGTTCTCGGACTGTAGAATAGAAGTAAACCCTCACAAAAGCTCAGCTATACTATTCACCAGATGCAAAGCCCTCAACAAAGATGACATTCAACTCCTCGGAAAAAAGATACCTTGGCAAACAGAAACCCGATACCTTGGAACACAGCTAGACAAAAACTCAATTTCAACAGCCAGATCAAACTAACAGGTACAAAGACATCCAGAGTCATAGCCCAACTCTACCCCCTGATCAACCGCAACAAGCTGCTACTATATCCGATGGAAATACGACCAGTAATCATATATGCATCCCCATCATGGAGTCACACATCCAAATCCAACATCCTGAAACTACACAGGATACAAAACAAGTGCCTGCGGATGATTTTGAACGCCCCAAGGTTCGTCAGAAACACGCAGATCCATAGAGAAACCGGAACCCAGACATCCATTCCCTCCTCCACGATCAAGCTGAAACATTCTTCAGCAAGGCACACTCTCACCCCAACCCACTCATCAAACAAGCTTCCAGTTATAGCGAACACGACTATCACAAACATAACAGACCCAAACTCCACAAAGTGGAAGCATGACCTCCCCCACCATCGAGCTTCCCGACACAGAAAAAGAGGAAAACAAAAAGCACTTTATGCTTCACCCATCGAGCCAGTAATGTTGTTGTTGTTGTTGTGATGGACAGTGGCGCATTACGCTAATAGGCTCACATCTCACTATGACGTGCATATGCTTGCACGCGTAGCAATAGGACACTGTGGTAAACACAGTGCTGCTAGCGTCATACGCCCTCCTAAGTGCTTCAAGATGGATTGTTATTATTTTTTATACAAAATAAGAGAATTGTATAGGATTGTTGATGATAATAAATATTACAAGCAAATATAATTAAATTAATAAATATATTTATATATCGAGAAAAATTGGGGTTGCTGCAGTTCTGCAGTGCGTATGCACTAGCCGCCCCTGATAATAAGTATCCTCTTAGCCTCAGATGAGTCGATTCTTTACATCTCATCATCCAATTGGTCTTTCTGGTGAGATATATTCTTTGTGTGGATTTTTTAGTATATGCTTATGATTAAATGCTCATTGAGATGAAGGGTAAAATGCCATAAATAATTTTAACTCCCTTAAAAATATTTTAGTGCTGATGGATTTGTTGTGGTAGACTCCATAAATTAACTATATTGAAGAAGAGACGAAATGCTAACATACATGGGAAAAATCTTAGGTCATAAGTTAAAGGAAATAGTCATTGTAGTCCGATGTCATCCGGCAGTTCGAGAGAATGATTAAATTTTAAACGAAATCCAGGTATCTTTTACATGAAGAGTTACTCGATCCAAATTATTTTAGAGTGGACAATCACGGTTTTACACAAAGTCTATGTGTCAGAGACAATTATGTTTATTTTGAAGTGAGTCCCTCAACGAGTCCCTGACTTCCTGGAGTGGGGCATTCATTCTTAACTTCCAATGGTGTCCTCTTTTCCTTTCCATATGTAAATACCACACATCAGCCAAGTTCTTGATTGTGCTGCCTATGTTTGCAGTATCAGCCAATAGTTATATACGAATTTAGAGTCAAATACTTCTCAATGTCTTTAATGTATAGGTTGAATAACAATGGATCAAGGATCCTTGTGGTACACTACTGATCTTAAATCTTGCAGACTCACATTCCCATATACCACTTTTTAATATCTGATGGTCAGCCATTCTCTTATCTACGCTAATATTTTATACTCGATTCCATATTCTGCAGTTTATGCAACAGTATTCGTTTAGGCCAAAAACATCATGGTGAATCAATTTCCCTTAATAGTAAGATCATTATATAATGTGAGTAGTGTGCTCAAACATGACGTTCTCTTAGTAAACCCATGCTGTTCATTGCAAAATATAGATTCTCTGTCAACACATTTCTGTATGTGAATCATGACCAACTTTTCCAAAATTTTCACCACTATTCCGAGATACAAAGGTTCGAAAGTTAGGTATACCAGTCGTTGCATCATCACGCTTGTGCAATGGGACTACCACACATTCTTTCCACTCCTGATGAATCTGCTTTGGTATGAGAATTAAATTATATAACTTTGGCAAAAGAACAGCTAGTTCAGCTGAACCCACTTTTAGCATCTTTGCTGATATCCTATTAGTCTGTATTGCCGAATTCATATTTACTTTATCTAACAGCTCTTATACCTCCTCATACTCCTAAGCTTCCTCAACCAATAAAGAAGTAGCAGTGAGTTACATAAACCAAGTTGATATCTTTAATCCGTAGAGTTATTCTTTCAAATTAATTATTTCTTTTACTGTCAGCATAACAATGGAATCCTTTTGGATTGTCTTTAGCTTGTACAGCTAGTTCCTTTTCATACACAGACTTTCCTTCCCCTTCAGAGTTGTAACTCTTCTGGTCTTCTTCTAATTTTCATAACTGACATTCGGCATCATCTTTTTCTTATAAATATCTTGCTTAATAAGATTATTTATCCATCTCACTCCTAACTTGGTTATTTTTCGAATTTTATGGACACATTCCAATATTCTTGTAGATTATTATAAGAATTAATATTAAGAGCATCATGTTATTCAGGGTTTAGAAAAAGGGTATTCACTACTCAAGTGTGTTTATGTGTGAAATTGATTTTAAGATTATTATTATTATTTATTATTATTACGGGCAACTCCAGGGAGTCATTAGACTCATCGAGGGAGGCCCAAATCATATTCATCACAACTATTCGACATTCATACAGTATCTATCATACCTCGCCTTAAACTCATTCACTGTCACAGCATCCACCACAGACTCAGGGAGCGCATTCCACTCATTCACTACTCTAAAAGTAAAGAACCCAGCTCTAACACCCTTACTAACCACACTTTTGCCCAGTTTCCATGGATGTCCCCTAGTCCTCCCACAACCAGCCCTGTTCTCAAAAATATCTTCTGAATTAATTTTATAGAAACCCTTCAGTAATTTGAATGTCTCAATCATATCTCCCCTCCTCCGCCTATCAACCAATTTTTGCAACCCACAAATCCTCAACCTGTTCTCATACGGTTCATTCCACAGACCTGCTATCATCTTGGTCACTCGCCTCTGGATCCTCTCCACCTCCTCCCCATCAAGAAGAAACCTAGGTGACCAAATCTGAGCACAGTAGTCGAGATGAGGTTTTATCAAGGCTCGATACAGAGGAACAATAACCTGCTTGTCTCTGCTTGTCAACGTATTCTTCAGCAACCAAGTGATTTGATGAGCTGATTTGGCCACTTTTGCAATGTGTCCCCTGAATTTCAATTCCTTATCCACCAACACTCCCAAATCTCGTGCCTCATCAATTTCCTGGAGCACGGTTCCACCAATGCAGTAAACTGCCTCCCATCTTTTCACCCCAAAATGCATAACCTTACATTTTGCCACATTAAATTGACATCCATTCTCCCTAGCCCAGACCTCCAATCTATCCAAATCATCCTGCAAAATTTTGACGTCATCTGCATTCACTATTGCCCTACCCAACTTCGCATCATCCGCAAACAAATGAACTGTTCCTCTCAGATCATTTCCTATATCATTTATGAACAAATTAAACAGCAGTGGTCCAAGAACAGATCCTTGTGGTACACCACTAGTCACAGGCCGTCTTGTGGACTCTACTCCTGAGTAAACCACCCTCTGATATCTCTCCGTCAACCACCCTCCTATCCATCTCACCAACCCTATGTCCATTCCCATATGCTGCAATTTACTGATTAGAATTCCATGTGGTATCCTGTCAAAGGCCTTAGCAAGGTCCAGCAGAATCACTGTAAACCCATTACCCTTATCCAGTTCAGCCGTCACTGTGTTATAATACGTGAGCAAGTTACTGAGGCATGACCTACCCTTCACAAAACCATGCTGTCCCCGATACAGTATCCCATTTTCTTCTATCCAATCTTGTATTTTCTTCATGACTATTTTCTCTAAGACCTTGATAATGATTCCTGTTATGCTGATTGGCCGGTAATTTTCAACAGCAGCCTTGGAACCACCTTTGTGCAGTGGAACTATTTTCCCCTCTTTCCACCCCCTTGGGACTGACCCAGTCCTGAGGCTCAAATTAAACATAATGGTCAAGGGCACTGACAATTCTTTGGCCGCTTCACGTACGACACGAGCTGGTATACCATCCAATCCCACAGATGTATTGACATTGAGGTTCTGTAATAGACTAGTTACCTCTACCTCATTCATCACAATTCCAGTATAAGCTGTTGGTTCCTCCATTTCCGCAAAGCCACCACCTGGATGATATACTCTTGCAAAGTGCTCGCTCAGTAATTCCACAACATCGACTGATTCAGTTACCTCCCTACCCTCAGCATTTTTTAAGATCATTCTACCATGAGCATTTTTCCTTTTACTTGCAACATATTGAAAAAACTGTTTGGGATTCTCTTTAGCCTGCATGGCCAATTTCCTTTCGTAATCTGCTTTTGCTTTTCTTACCACCCTTGTTACCATCCTGGCCTGAGCTTTATACTGTTCATGCACCTGATGGTCACCCTTCTCCTTAAATTCACTCCACAATTGTTTCTTTTTTTGCAGCTCAAGCTTAATAGTGTTATTCATCCATTTAACCCCTACCTGATTTATTATTCGGACTCTTGGTATACAGTCAACCATTGCCTCCTGCAAACAGTTCTTAACCACCTCCCATGCACCATCAACATCCAGCCCTTGCAGTTTTACATGCCATGGCATTGAGCCAAGCACACACCTAAGCTTGTCATACTTAAGATATGTATTAGAATTGTCGCTCTTGTATATTAAAATCATTACGGTCATTTTAAAATGGTATTAATAAAAATATGAATAAAATCACCTTATAAAACGATTAAATATTAATAATTTTATAAGTTACCTATTTAAATACATAATTATTGGAATGAATAACTTAAGAATAATATCGTAGCGGTGCTCTAATGTGTTGAGAATTCTGTTGCCGCGCCAGTTTTTGAAAACAAATCGGTCATTTAAAAGAAATGTCGTTTGCTTTTTGTTATTTTAATTTAAGTGTTATTTTCTTTAATGATAATTAGATGCATAGCATGGTGAGTGTGCATAATTGTAGTCCTTAGTTTATGTATATAGTATCTAGTACAGGCAGGAATAAAGATGACGAGAAATGAAGTAAAGGGTGTCATATAATTAAAGTCCCCCCCCCTTTTTTTTTCTTTTTTCTTGTTTTTTTTTTTAATAGTGAATATGAACTCCTGCCTAAACAGAATTGTGTAATTAAAAAATAAGAAAAAGAAATCAGAATGTCAGGGAATAAAGATGCACAGGGTCTAGATATTATTCTTTTAAACCAATTACAGAATTCAGACAGCATAGATTTTGTCATTGATCATGTTGCCGAAAAGTGCCCACTCTCAAAAAATAACGCTGAGATTTTATTTAAGAAGATTTCAG
Organism: Typopeltis vanoorti; assembly: GCF_054136105.1. Lineage (NCBI taxonomy): Eukaryota > Metazoa > Arthropoda > Arachnida > Uropygi > Thelyphonidae > Typopeltis > Typopeltis vanoorti. The sequence continues at coordinate 84,629,804 of NC_143566.1, forward strand.
AAGTTGTTTCAATGATTCAGGCTCAGTCTATTAAAAATGAATACCACTGTGCAGGTATCCTAGAGTTGTTATGGATAGTATGCAATCATAATGTAATAGAAGATAACGTATTAGCTGCATCACTTAGTAAAGAACTTTTATTAATGGCAATGAACAGTGAACAAGGGATTAAAATATCAAAACAAGCGTTGGTCATTGTAAATTACCTGTTAAATTCCAAGACATTTTCATTGCATCCTGTAATCTCTGATAAAGTTGTTTTAAGGAAGTTAGGTAAAGGTTTGCATTCTGCTGGTGATTATGAACTTGAAACAAATTTTTTAGAGTCAATGTTTCGCCTTACTAATTCCCTTAATAGAGAGTATTGGGCAAAACAATGGTTTAACAATGATACTATGATATGTACTGCATTTCTTTCTTTTCAGGCTATGCAGTTTGAAGTAGAATGCCGTAAATTTTTAAATCTGTTAAACAGCCGTAGCAACCAGCAAACTGTATTTTCTTTTGTTGCTCAGTCTATTATTTTTGGTAACTATGAAGTTCAAAAACCATTGGGTTGTGATCTCTGGACAGATTTCAATTACAGAAGCAAAAGTATTTCATTTTATTGCCAAGATTTAAATCATAATGAATTGGAAGGACAGGGTTTATGGGAAACTGTACTGATGAACAAAGAGAGTGTGGCCAGTTGTGTGTTAACTGTTGGTGCATCTTCAAGTCAAATACTTGAACTTCGACTTTTTCATCCATGTCACACATTACTATATTCCAGTACCCCAACATCTGAGCATTCTAAAATCACTGGAAACAAAGTTCTGATGAAGTTTGATGAAGATTTGAATCTTCATTCGCATTTGATTCATATTTATGAAGATGTCTATAGTGGACAACAAGTTGCCAGCTCTCAGTCACAGGTGGATAATCTTGAAGTGAAAGTTTCAAATCTTTCTAATCAGCTAGAATTAGATGCACATTTGGGAAACACACAGACTTCACATTCTGGAAGGACACATAGGAAAGCTTCCTCTTCTATTTCCTCCATATCACTGTCATTGAATTCAACATCAGAAGTTAGTAGGTCCAAAGTATCAGTTCCTGTTCACACTCTTTATTTTAGTTGTTCAAAAAATCAAACAGTGCAAAAGGAACCACAGAACAAGTTTGAAGAAACATCAAATGAATTTTCTGAAAAGGCACAGCATTGTAAGGAGCTAAGTTCTAACGTGTACAAAGATAGTCACAGTAGTGTGAATTCTTCAAAGTTTGAAAAGTTCCAGCACGTGGAATTAGCTTCGCATTTTTCACCTAATGCTAAAAAAAAATCTGTAAATGACTCCTTGATAAATAAATTATACATGCCAGTAACTCTAGAAAAAAAGCAGAAACATTTAAAAGAAACAGAAGGTACAAACTCAAAGACAGCCCCCGAACATGATCACATTTCTGAATTATATAAAAATACAGAGAAAGACAGATCATCTGAAAGATATAATAATAAAATAAAAATGCATAGGGAAGAAAAATCAAATACACATTGTTTAGAATCACCTGTTCAAAACGATTATATTGTTCCATCTCCTGTACCTGAACTTTCAAAACAGAATTTGAAAGTGTCACTGAAAAATAAAACATGTGAAAACAGTAAGGAATCAAAATGTAAAAGTGATTCAAAGAAACAAACATATACTATATATGTTACAAAAAATATAAATTTAAATACATACAACTCTACAGAAATAAACCATATAACTAAAGAGAAGCATTCACTTAAACAGGTACATAAGAATGCCAAAAAGACACATAATTCTTCTAAAACAGTTTTAGAAATAGCACATGCTGATGAGGAATCTAGAAATTTAGGCAAGGAATCATCACCGCATTCTATAAACTCTGAATCTGATGATGTTTTATTAACACATTCCAAATCAGTGAAGAAGTGCCATTCCAAAAAAGATGAGAATGTAATTCAAGGTAAAGTAGTAAACAGAACTGATGCTGGTAGTTCATTAATGTTTCATAAATATAAATCAAATAAAAAAAACAATGACATTCATTTAGATGCAGCATATGAATTCCACAATGATTCTGACAGTGAGTTCTTTCAGGATAACAGTAAAATAAGAACAAGAGAAGCACCATCTGTCATGATGAATAATTCTAAGAATAGTAAAAAAATTAAAATTCCTCGAAAAGCTGCTTTGGAAGCAAAACGGAAGAATAAAATCATTAATATGCATAATTTTTCATCAGAAGAAGAAGAAGAGAAAAATGAAAAGGAAGAAGCTGCATCATCCTTCATGAGTACAAAGGAGAAAATGCAGTCATTCAAAACTGCTAACTTCGGAAAAAACAAAGTCAACAATTCTTCAAAAAGGACGGACACAAGTAGTGAAGTAAGCTGGTTAACAGGAAAAACTAAACATGTTATGTTGAAAAAAACTAAACGAACATACACTGCAAGAAATAAAAAATCAAAATGTAACAAAAAAAAGAAAAATACAAAGGACTTGAACCAAAAGCACAGTTCACAAAAGAAAGGCAGTCAACTTAACCTTTCCCAGATGAGTTTAAATGCTTATTCTGAAGACATGAATAAGTATTTACCAAGCAAGAAAAGAAAAAAATATGACACAAAAGAGAATGAAATAGAATCAAAAGCCGTCTCTATATCTAAATCTGATAAAAATATATCGAATA